>NC_060121.1:432524053-432832975 GCF_021461395.2 Schistocerca americana | reverse complement strand
TCTGACAGAATCACAATGTCTATCGGCAAACCTTAAAGTTTTTATTTCTTCTCCCTCAACTTTAAGACCTACTCTTAATTCTTATTTGGTTTTTCTTTACTGCCTGTTCAATGTACAGACTGAATAATGACAGGGATGGGCTACAACCCTGCCTTATTCCCTCTCAACTACTGCTTTCTTTTCATGCTCCTTCGAATCCTTTAACTGCCGTCTGGTTTCTGTACAAGTCCGCAAATAGCCCTTTACCCCATGTATTTTACCCCTGCTTCCTACAGAATTTCAAAGGGACACTTCCAGTTAACATTGCCAAAAGCATTCTTTCTCTAAGTCTACAAATGCTATTAACATAGGTTTGCCTTTCCTTAACCTATCTTCTATGCTAAGTCGTAGGGTCAGTACTGCTTCACCGTGTTCCCTACATTTCCTTCCAGAATCCAAAACTGCTCTTCGTCAAGGTCAGCCTCTATCAGGTTTTGTATTCTTTTGTAATGAATTTGGTTAGGTTAGGTTAGTGGTGTTTAACGTCCAGTCGACAACGAGGTCATTAGAGACGGAGCGCAAGCTCGGGTTAGGGAAGGATGGGGAAGGAAATCGGCCGTGCCCTTCCAAAGGAACCATCCCGGCATTTGCCTGAAACGATTTAGGGAAATCACGGAAAACCTAAATCAGGATGGCTGGAGACGCGATTGAACCGTCGTCCTCCCGAATGCGAGTCCAGTGTGCTAACCACTGCGCCACCTCGCTCGGTAATGAATTTGTGTTAGCATTTTGCAACCATGACTTACTGAACTGGTAGTTCAGTAGTTCTCACATCTGTCGGCAACTGTTTCTTTGGAGTTGGAGTTACTAGGCCTACATTCTTCTGTAAGTCTGAGTGTACTTCACCTGTCTCATATATCTTGCACACCAGATAGAAGAGTTTTGTCATGGCTGGCTCTCTCAAGGCTATCAGTAATTCTGACAGAATGTCATCTACACCTGGGGTTTGTTTTGACTTAGATACTTTAGGGCTCTGTCAAATTCTTCTCACAGTATCATATCTCCCATCCCATCTTCATCTACGTTCACTTCCCTTTCTATAATATTCCCTTCAAGTTTGTGTACTTTGTGCGGACCCTCTACATATGCCTTCCATCTTTCAGCTTTCCCTTCTTAGCTTAAGACTGGTTTTCCATGTGAGCACTTGATATTCATGTAGCTGCTTCTCTTTCCTCAAAGGACACTCTAATTTTCCTGTAGGTGGTATCTCTTTCTCCTAGTGACAACTGCTTCTAAAACTTTACACTTGTCCTCCAGCCACTCTGGCTTAGCCATTTCGCATTTCCCGTTAATCTCATTTTTTAAACTTGTGTATTCCCTTTTGCCTCCTACATTCCCCGCATTTTTTAATTTTTTCCTTGCATCAATTAAATTCAATATCTCATGTTATGCAAGGATTTATACTATGCCTTATCGTTTTACTTGTTTTAATCCTCTGCTGCCTTCACTAGTTCATCTCTTAAAGCTATCCCTCTTTCTTCTACTGCATGCCTTTCCCCTGTTCTAGTCACCTGTCGCTGAATGCTCCCTCTGAACTCGTCTGCAATTTCTTCAGTTTTGTACTACAGTTTGTAAATAATAAACTGTGGTCAGAGTCCACATCTGCCCCTTGAAATGTCTTAAAAATTAAAATCTGGTTCCTAAATCTCGGTGTCTAACCTTTACATGATCAATCCGAAACCTTCCTGGTGTCTCCAGGCCTCTTCCATATATATAACCTTCTTTTATGACTCTTTAACCAACTTTGAGGTTTGCCAACAACATTGTAATTCTGTCACAGACAGCAAGACAGCAAAGGACCTGGAAGAGCAGCTGAACGGAATGGACAGTGCCTTGAAGGGCAGATATAAGATAAACATCAACCTAAGCAAAACGAGGATAATGGAATGCAGTCAAAGTATATAAGGCGATGCTGAGGGAACTAGATTAGGAAATGAGACACTTAAATAGTAGATGAGTTTTGCTATTTGGGCAGCAAAGTAACGATGATGGTTGACGTAGAGAGGATATGAAATGTAGACTGGCAATGGCAAGGAAAGTTTTTCTGATGAAGAGAAATTTGTTGACACTGAGTAAAGATTCAAGTGTAAGGAAGTCTTTTCTGAAAGTATTTGTACGGAGTGTAGACATGTGTGGAAGTGAAACATGTACGACAAATACTTTAGACAAGAAGAGAACAGAAGCTTTCAAAATTTGGTGCTACAGAATAATGCTAAAGATTAGATGGGTAGATCAAGTAACTAAGGAGAAGGTACTTATTAGAACTGGGGAGAAGATGAATTTGTGGCAAAACTTCACTAGAAGGGATCAATTGGTAGCACACATTCTGAGGCATCAATTACGTATTGGAGGGAAGCGCGGAGGGTAAAAATCGTAGACGAAGACCAAGGCATGAATACACTAAACAGATTCAGAAAGATATAGGTTGCAGTAGTTACTCTGAGATGAAGAAGCTTGAATAGGATAGAGTAGCATGGAGAGCTGCATCAAACCAGTCTCTGGACTGAAGACTACAACAACAACAACAACAACAACAACAACCACAACCACCCAACCCTGTAAAAATTCTACCAGGCAGCTTCCTCTTTCGTTTCTCTGCCCCAGTCCATACTACTACTTTTCCTTCTCTTCCTTCACCTACTACCAAATTCCAGTCCCCCATCACAATTAATATTTTATCTTCTTTAAATATTTACGCAGACATAATTTCCTTTTCTTCACCTACTACCGAATTCCAGTCCCCCATTACAATAAAATTTTTGTCTTCATTAACTATTTATATACACATGATAAAAAGGTGGTAAATAATAATTCCTCACGTGTTTCCTGATGACTGACTGGTCTGAACTTAAAACATCAACCAAAACAGCTTGCTGTGCTGGTACCGTGAACATCTGAAAGGAAGGAGAAACTACAGCCATAATTTCTTCTGAGGGCAGCAGCTCTGCTGTATGGCAAAAACGATGATGGCACCCTCTTTGGTAAAATTTTCCAGAGGTAAAATACTCTCCCATTTGGATCTCCATTAGGGACTGCTCACGAGGATGTAGTCATCTGGAGAAACTAAACTGGCATTCTATGGACTGGAGTGTGGAACCTTAGATCCTTTAATTGGGCAGGTAGGTTAGAAAATTTAAAAAGGGAAATGAATAGGTTGAAGTGGGAATTAGTGAAGTTTGGTGGCAGGAGGAACAGAACGTTTGGTCAGGTGAATATAGGGCTATAAATACAGAGTCAAATAGGGGTAACACAGGAGTAGGTTTAATAATGAATAAGCAAACAGGAATGTGGTATACAACTATGAGCAGCATAGTGAACACATTACTGTAGCCTAGATAGACACTAAGCCCATGCCTACCTCAATAGGGCAAATTAATATGGCAGCATGTACGTAAGAATGCAAATACAAAATGCACTGAATATTATGATGATGCAACAATTGACGGCATTGACAATTCTGCACATGTTTGCTTATCAGCTGTCTTAACAAATGACGTGAGAAATCACTCTAAAAAAACTTCCATTAGCTACAGGTAAGTGTGCTAGTCTATGAAAGATTTATATGTTGTTGTTGTTGTCTTCAGTCCAGAGATGGGTTGATGCAGCTCTCCATGCTACTCTATCCTGTGCAAGCTTCATCCTCTCACAGTACCTACTGCAACCTACATCCTTCTGAATCTGTTTAGTGTATTCATCTCTTGGTCTCCCTCTACAATTTTTACCCTCCACGCTGCCCTCTAATACTAATTTGGTGATCCCTTGATGCCTCAGAACATGTCCTACCAACCGATCCCTTCTTCCAATCAAGTTGTGCCACAAACTTCTCTTCTCCCCAATCCTATTCATTAGTTATATGATCTAACCGTCTAATCTTCAGGATTCTTCTGTAGCACCACATTTCGAAAGCTTCTATTCTCTTCTTGTCCAAACTAGTTATCATCCATGTTTCACTTCCATACATGGCTACATTCCATACAAATACTTTCAGAAACGACTTCCTGACATTTAAATCCATACTCAATGTGAACAAATTTCTCTTCTTCAGAAATGGTTTTCTTGCCATTCCCAGTCTACATTTGATATCCTCTCTACTTTGACCATCGTCAGTTATTTTGCTCCCCAAATAGTAAAACTCCTTTACTACTTTAAGTGTCTCATTTCCGAATCTAATTCCCTCAGCATCACCGACTTAATTCGACTACATTCCATTATCCTCACTTTGCTTTTGCTGATGTTCATCTTATATCCTCCTTTCAAGACACTGTCCATTCCGTTCAACTGCTCTTCCAAGTCCTTTGCTGTCTCTGACAGAATTACAATGTCATCGATGAAGCTCAGAGTTTTTATTTCTTCTCCATGGATTTTAAAACCCACTCCGAATTTTTCTTTTGTTTTCTTCATAGCTTGCTCAATATACAGATTGAATAACATCGGGGATAGGCTACAACCCTGTCTCACTCCCTTCCCAACCACTGCTTCCCTTTCATGCCCCTCGACTCTCATAACTGCCATCTGGTTTCTGTACAAATTGTAAATAGCCTTTTGCTCCCTGTATTTTACCCCTGCCACCTTCAGAATTTGAAAGAGATTATTCCAGTCAACATTTTCAAAAGCTTTCTCTAAGTCTACAAATGCTAGAAACGTAGGTTTGCCTTTCCTTAATCTAGCTTCTAAGATAAGTCGTAGGGTCGGTATTGCCTCACGTGTTCCAATATTTCTACGGAATCCAAACTGATCTTCCCCGAGGTTGGCTTCTACCAGTTTTTCCATTCGTCTGTAGAGAATTCGCATTAGCATTTTGCAGCTGTGACTTATTAAACAGATAGTTCGGTAATTTTCACATCTGTCAGCACCTGCTTTCTTTGGGATTGAAATTATTATATTCTTCTTGAAGTCTGAGGGTATTTCACCTGTCTCATACATCTTGCTCACCAGATGGTAGAGTTTTGTCAGGACTGACTCTCCCAAGGCCGTCAGTAGTTCTAATGGAATGTTGTTACTCCCGGGGCCTTGTTTCGAATCAGGTCTTTCAGTGCTCTGTCAAACTCTTCACACAATATTGTATCTCCCATTTCGTCTTCATCTACGTCCTCTTCCATTTCCGTAATATTGTCCTCAAGTACACTGCCCTTCTTATGACCCTCTATATACTACTTCCACCTTTCTGCTTTCCCTTCTTTACTTAGAACTGGGTTCTCATCTGAGCTCTTGATATTCATACAAGTGGTTCTCTTTTCTCCAAAGGTCTCTTTAATTTTCCTGTAAGCAGTATCTATCTTACCCCTAGTGAGATAAGTCTTTACATCCTTACATTTGTCCTCTAGCCACCCGTGCTTAGCCATTTTGCAGTTCCTGTTGATCTCATTTTTGAGACGTTTGTATTCCTTTTTGCCTACTTCATTTACTGCATTTTTGTATTTTCTCCTTTCATCAATTAAATTAAATATTTCTTTTATTACCCAAGGATTTCTAGTAGCCCTTGTCTTTTTACCTACCTGATCCTCTGCTGCCTTCTCTACTTCATCCCTCATAGCTACCCATTCTTCTTCTACTGTATTTCTTTCCCCCATTCCCATCAGCTGTTCCCTTATGCTCTCCCTGAAACTCTGTACAACCTCTGGTTTAGTCAGTTTATCCAGGTCCCATCTCCTGAAATTCCCACCTTTTTGCCGTTTCTTCAGTTTTAATCTACAGTTCATAACCAATAGATTGTGGTCAGAGTCCACATCTGCCCCTGGAAATGTCTTACAATTTAAAACCTGGTTCCTGAATCTCTCTCTTACCATTGTATAATCTATCTGAAACCTGTCAGTATCTCCACGCTTCTTCCATGTATATGAAAGATTTAGAGAGACATAAGAAAAAATGCAAAAATTTCTCATATTTTTTGCTATAGTGAAAGTTCTAAAGAGCAATTAAGTAAAGGTTTTGTACTTTATGATTATTAAAAGGAATTAAGATGGAAATTAATAGCTAAGAAATGCAGACTGCTTTTGATCTAGCACCAGTGAAGACTGTATGATGCAAAATCATAAGCAGTCTGCACTGGAACATAATGGCACAGACTTTTCATTGTAAGTAACCGAAACATCTTCCCTTTAATAATTTGTTTACATCACTTAAAAAGGTTGTGAAGCACAATTACACTTAAAAATACATTGTCTCTCATCTTGTTTTGGCTGTAGAGCACCACCAGCCCCAAGAAATTTCATCAGTTGGGGAAACAAAAGGTGAAAGCTAACATAAAATGTGGACTAGCCATCTGAAGGTGAACCTGTCTGTTCTAAACCAGTAATGGCGCTGTTTAAATAAATAAATAAATAGCATTGTAAAAAGTGGCTGGTTGTCACCTTTTATGTAAGAGTCAACCTATATATTGTACACAGCCACAGGCTTCAAATGTCCGTTTTTGATTAAATAGCATTAAGAAATGTTCTTTAAGGGATTTAGGGAGCCAAGTTTTCATATACATACACAATTAGGAAACTACTGTGAAAGCAAAGAGAGCTTCACTCTAAGTTTAAATGCAGCCAAAACCTCTCAGACAAACAGAAGCTAAACGATGTCAAAGTTAGCGTAAGGAGGGCTATGTGTGAAGCGTTCAGTGAATTCGAAAGTAAAATTCTATGTACCGACTTGACAGAAAATCCTAGGAAGTTCTGGTCTTACGTTAAATCAGTAAGTGGCTCGAAACAGCATATCCAGACACTCCGGGATGATGATGGCATTGAAACAGAGGATGACACGTGTAAAGCTGAAATACTAAACACCTTTTTCCAAAGCTGTTTCACAGAGGAAGACCGCACTGCAGTTCCTTCTCTAAATCCTCGCACAAACGAAAAATGGCTGACATCGAAATAAGTGTCCAAGGAATAGAAAAGCAACTGGAATCACTCAACAGAGGAAAGTCCACTGGACCTGACGGGATACCAATTCGATTCTACACAGAGTACGCGAAAGAACTTGCCCCCCTTCTAACAGCCGTGTACCGCAAGTCTCTAGAGGAACGGAAGGTTCCAAATGATTGGAAAAGAGCACAAGTAGTCCCAGTCTTCAAGAAGGGTCATTGAGCAGATGCGCAAAACTATAGACCTATATCTCTGACGTCGATCTGTTGTAGAATATTAGAACATGTTTTTTGATCGCGTATCATGTCGTTTTTAGAAACCCAGAATCTACTCTGTAGGAATCAACATGGATTCTGGAAACAGCGATTGTGTGAGACCCAACTCGCTTTATTTGTTCATGAGACCCAGAAAATATTAGATACAGGCTCCCAGGTAGATGCTATTTTTCTTGACTTCCGGAAGGCGTTCGATACAGTTCCGCAGTGTCGCCTGATAAACAAAGTAAGAGCCTACGGAATATCAGACCAGCTGTGTGGCTGGATTGAAGAGTTTTTAGCAAACAGAACACAGCATGTTGTTATCAATGGAGAGACATCTACTGACATTAAAGTAACCTCTGGCGTGCCACAGGGGAGTGTTATGGGACCATTGCTTTTCAAAATATATATAAATGACCTAGTAGATAGTGTCGGAAGTTCCATGCGGCTTTTCGCGGATGATGCTGTAGTATACAGAGAAGTTGCAGCATTAGAAAATTGTAGCGAAATGCAGGAAGATCTGCAGCGGATAGGCACTTGGTGCAGGGAGTGGCAACTGACCCTTAACATAGACAAATGTAATGTATTGCAAATACATAGAAAGAAGGATCCTTTATTGTATGATTACATGATAGCGGAACAAACACTGGTAGCAGTTGCTTCTGTAAAATATCTGGGAGTATGCATGCGGAACGATTTGAAGTGGAATGATCATATAAAATTAATTGTTGGTAAGGCGGGTACCAGGTTGAGATTCATTGGGAGAGTCCTTAGAAAATGTAGTCCATCAACAAAGGAGGTGGCTTACAAAACACTCGTTTGACCTATACTAGAGTATTGCTCATCAGTGTGGGATCCATACCAGGTCGGGTTGACAGAGGAGATAGAGAAGATCCAAAGAAGAGTTGCGCGTTTCGTCACAGGGTTATTTGGTACCTGTGATAGCGTTACGGAGATGTTTACCAAACTCAAGTGGCAGACTCTTCAAGAGAGCGCTCTGCATCGCGGTGTAGCTTGCTCGCCAGGTTTCGAGAGGGTGCGTTTCTGGATGAGCTATCGAATATATTGCTTCCCCCTACTTATACCTCCCGAGGAGATCACGAATGTAAGATTAGAGAGATCAGAGCGCGCACGGAGGCTTTCAGACAGTCGTTCTTCCCGCGAACCATACGCGACGAACAGGAAAGGGAGTTAATGACAGTGGCACGTAAAGTGCCCTCCGCCACACACCGTCGGGTGGCTTGCGGAGTATAAATGTAGATGGTATTGATCCTGATAATTGAAAAGAAACTTAGAAAATCAAAGAGAACAACCACTTTATTTCCACCTGATTTTAAAAAGTAGGTGGTTTATAGCTCTGTTAATATTATTTTAACACAACAAAGTATCGTAATCCAATAACATCTCATAGGTTCTGACTGAAAAAAATTCTCAATGATAAGCGTATGAAAGCAAAGGGCTAGGATGAAATACGTTAATAATGTATGTGATATGGTGTGGTGAAGTGCATAAAGAATGTACAACAAAGGAGGAGTCAGGAAACAAATGTTTGTGATATCTGGGTAAAGTCAGTATGCTACGGCAAAAGCTTCTGGAGGAAAAGTTATAAGAATAAGGATACTAAGTTGTGCATACCATCTCAAAGACTTAAGATGGGTGGACATTATTTTATGTAGGTTTTCGAGAGTGAAGGATAGGTGGACTGCAGAAAGGGGATGGTGTTATCTGTGGTCAGGTGTATCTGTGGAAGGAATGGCCTATGCCTTATAATGGCTGTGGGAGAGTGAAAGGGTAGGTGAACCCAGAGGAAAGGGTAACCAAAGCCTTGGTTAGGTGCACCCATGTAAGAAATGTGCACCCATGTAAGAAATGACCTCCACTGTTCTTTTTTTTTGTATAGTGGTAAGGAAAGGGACACCTGCGTCACAAAGATGACAATGTTGGTTAGTTTACTCCTTAAGGTAAAATAAAACTTATTCCTGTTTCTACCTCAATAAGTTTGAGAAACTAGTAATGTTAAATAGCATGTTTTAAAGAGAGCACAAAGCTAATTACCTTGGAGCAAAGCAAATGAAATCATGGTTCAGCCTGATGCAATAATAGATTGTTTTTACATATACAACAAGCCCTGGATGAAATAAATTTCTATTGGCATGTTGAACTAGGCATGTTAAGAAGGAAATTAGAAACAAGACTCTTTGTACTTTAATTAACTGAGAATGTGTGCTAAATACTTACATAAAATGGAAAGGCAAGCTATCAGGCTTAACCCTGATAAACTGAAATATTAGTGAGTGAAAATGACTCAACTGAGAAATACACCCACCCATTTGATATATATATAATACCCTCCATAAGTTAGGAAGCATACTGCATATTACAACGGAGCAAGATGGGGGTGATCTACACAAGTTATTGGTTAGAATACAGAATAGCATTCACAAACAATGAATAATCATGACACTTACTGTATTGTACAGATAATTACTGTACATATATGTACATACTAGTACTACTCAGTTTTATACAAACTGACTTTACCTACCTGAGCAGTTCAACTAAACACATCATGCAGTGCCAGCAGATGGCACAACTGTGTTGCAGAAGTACACAGTTTGTAGTTCTGTCCAGTTCTAGTTCCATTTGTATGAGGGTAGGACACACTGCAAAAGGAATTGAAAACGGACCTAGAGTGCCAGATTCCTTATGATTCATGGATAAAGAAGCTATACAGGCTGGCAAATGTCAAAGAAATTTAAGATTTCCATGAGCAGTAATTGTCAAGACCATGCACTGGCATCGAGATACAGGCTCCTACGATGACTGTCCATGAACTGGTTGCTGAACTAAACACAAATACACCAGTGAGCCAATAGTGAGATGGTGCCTAGAAGAAAACAACCTCCAGGATTATGTAGCAGCATCAAAATCATTGTTGTGCCCAGTCAATAAGAAGAAAAGGGTTCAGTGGGCTACGACACACCAAGAGTGGACAGCAGAGGATTGGAAGAGAGGCATATTCACTGATGAATCCAAGTTTGAACATTTGGAATAAATGCCATCAACATGTACACCACTTACCCTGTGACTGCTTGAATCTTCACTGGATTATTCCAACTGAAGCATGGAACAGGTTCTGTGATGGTATGGGGATCTTTTGGAGGGAATAAAGTTGGGGCTTTGGTGAAAGTAGATGGAAAAATGAACCAAAAGGATTACTATGCAATCCTCTAGTGACATGCTAATACATCTGATTTGTGTCAGATTGGAAAAGGGCTTGTTTTGCAACAAAACAATGTCCTGAAATATACATCTAGCTTGTGTCAGAACTGTGTGAAGTCTGCAGAGGTTCAGAAAACTTTGAAAAACTTGGAATGACCTCCCCAGTCCCCTGATTGTAACCCAATTGAACTACCATGGCATGAGTTGGACATGAGGATCTGAAAAATTGGATTCATGTGGGACATACTTTAAAGTCCTGAAGCAATAACAGAGACTAGTTACAAGGCAAAATTTACCCATTACATGCTGAGAATACACAAGGCAGTGATTAAAGCAAAGGGTGGCTATTTTAAAGAATCTAAAACTTAACACTTGCATTTACCTGTGTATTGTATGAGCGTAATAAACATTTAGAAGACAATAAAATGCAATTTTATAATGCATTTCCTTTCCACTGTCCATAATTACTTGGTGTTTCAAGCTTATGGGAGACAGTGTGTTGTAAAATGAAGTTTTTTCTTATGAGAGTTTAAGTTGAAGAACGACCTTTTAATGAAACCTGCAGATTGGAAAATGATTGTAATTACTTACATAAGTTGAGCCTCACAAAATCTTTAGCCAAAGTGGAGGAATCTAAAGTGTAACATGAGTTTATCTGGTATAACATGTTCCACTATTATCTTCTTAGGCCAATGAAAGATGCTCGTGAAACTAGAAAATGTATTTTAGGTAGTTAGTAGGTAGCAAACATGCAACTGTGTGTGCTTTACCAAGTGGAACTAAGCAGCAGGTCCACAACTTCCAAGAAAATACAAATGGCAGCGGTCAAGATTGAAAAAGGTGATTCTTATTACAACAGATCAATTGTGAAGTGAGAACTTAATTGTAACCTGTAGGATTTTGAGTAGAGTACCCCCCTCTCAAGGCACAACTAGTGAAGGAAGTAGTTGAGCTTTTCAAGGTCTGGGTGATAATGGATGATCAGAGGAGTGCTGGTTACAGAGCTGCCACAAGTTTCCCCAAGCGAAATTCCCTGATATTTCTCTGATTTCTAGACAAGTTTTAGCATTTGACCCCGACAAATTTTGATATATCAAGGTTAAGTAAAGACATAAGTTAACAGAAAACTTCAAGGACTTCTGTATTTCTAAATGTATGAGCAAGAATCTGAAGTACTAACACTAAAATCTTTTGTAATGAGCTGTTTTTAGTTGAAGTAAGCAAGCCAAGTGGTGTATATGTTTCATTAAGAGCACTGCTGTTATTTTATTTCAATAAAATGAAATATTTGGTGAAAAATTTAAAATACCTTCACTGATTTCAGAAATAACCTTAAAAAAAAGTAGGCCTTTTGAAAGAAGTGTATGACAGGGAAGAGTTGTGTAAACCAACACTACAGGTGACTGCCCATAAAATGTTGGTTCTACTAGGTTTGTTATTGTCAGTTATTACCCACTGTGTTATGTCTATTATTTTACAGGAACTGTATGGTTTTTCTTTCCAGACATGCATGAGCACATAGCGTACAAACTGCCAGAGACTGCTGCAATTTTCTTCTCCTTATTGTCCATACTTTCTAATGTATAAACTACTTTTGAAGTGCCACAATGCAGTACAATAAATAAAATGTCTATAAAACGCTGCACTGTACTATGTATATGGGGTGTTCAAAAAGAAATGAACCGGAAGCATAACTACAGAAACCGGTACCTGTATGTTAGAAGTACTGACCTGGCTGTTGAGACACTTGTCCCACTGTGACACAAGGCGGTGATGGCTGTCACATAAAATTCCAGGGATTGCGATGTTAACCAGTTCTGCATGTACAGGTGGACGTCGTCGTCCGTGGTAAATCGTTTACCCCCTCAAAGCCTTTTTAAGGGACCCAAAATGGCATAATCACAGGGAGAGAGGTCCAGACTGTATGGAGGTGGCCAAGAACCTCCTATTTGAATTTCTGCAGGAGTGCCGTAACTGTGTTGGCCTTATGAGGCTTTGCATTGGCATGGAGCAGATTGACCTCACAGGTGAGATTGCCTGGTAGTTTTGATTTGATTACCTGGCGAAGGGTAGTCAAGGTTGGTGAGTAGTGCTGGGCATTCACTGTTGTCCCATGCTACAGGAAGTGAATAAGAAGGGGGCGACCTTGGTTCCCTTAAAAAGGCTCTGAGGGGCAAATGACTGATCTCGGATGATGACGTCCAGCTGTGCAGAACTGGTCAACATCACAGCCCCGGGAATTTTATGAGACAGCCATTCACCGCCTTCTGTCACAGTGGGACAAGTGTCTCAACAGCCAGGTCCAATGCTTCTAACATACAGGTACTGGTTTCTGTAATTATGCCTCTTGTTTGTTTCTTTTTGAATGTCCCTTACCCTTGCAGTGAGACAGTTGCAATTCCTGAAATCCACTGCCCGTGGCCTCTGGACTGCCGAGGAGCACTGCAGTCCTGGGTCAATGGATAAACCATGAAAGTCCACCACATTACGCCACACACAAGGAGACCTGGCCTGCAGGCAGATCGGTGAGGCTAGATCCAGGCAGAGCCTTCACTTTAGTGGGAAACGATGGCCTGTGGTTTTGGCTCGCCATGGAAGTCCACTCTTGAGGGCAGCTATTCATGTGTTACAGACACCATGTTGATGAAATCAATCCATGCTACAGATAACTTGCGCAAATACTCTGAGAATCAATACTAATGAGGATAGGTAGCAAATCACTGTAAAGATGATTGCCGAGTCACAGACAGGGACATAGAAAAGACAATCATACTCTGAAAAATATTTAGCCACAGCCTTTATCCGAAAACGAGAGAGCGCGCGCGCGCGCGCGCGCGCGCGCGCACACACACACACACACACACACACACACACACACACACACACACACACACACACACACACACACACACACACTATCACTGTCTCCGGACACTGCATCGACAGTCTCTGAGAATCAGATCCAAAAAAAAACACTCCTCACACCTCCCTGTCCCTCGTCAGCAGCTGCTAGGCTAGCAGCAAGAAGTGGTGGCAGCACTGACTGCAAGCTGAGGGGAGTGGTAGAAAGGGGAGAAGCAGTAAGAATGAGGGAGTAGGGAAGCGGTGCACATACTAGGTTGCGGCCAGCCAGCGACTATGCATGACATTTCAGTAAACAAACCATTTCATTTACTGAGACAAAAACCAGATTTTTTCTGTGTTTTTTCAAATTTCCCTGACATCTGAAATTCGATTTCCAGAACTTGTGGCAACCCCAGGTCAGTGGCTGGTTAACAGCTTGACTGGTGTCAGAGAAGGAGATGGCATGGGAACTCAGTTTGTGGGTAAGCTGTATAAGACACTGGCTGTCAATAAAGGCTATGGTGAGATTATCAATATATTTTGACAGCTCCTGCTTTCCACTGCAGATTTGACGTTCATGGGTGCTAAGGCTGTACGGAAGATACTTATTGACACAGAAAGGGTGACAGCTGTCAAAGTGAAGCTGCTGTTGACGGTTGGTGCACTTGATATTGAATAAACTGATTTTGATATTGAACAGATTTATTTGTGGCCTCTCACACCATCCTGCTATGCCTCCTGTCCTCGTGAATCCTTCCCTGCCTCCTTCCCACCTCCATCTACCCATGCAATTGCCCTCAATAATTGATAACTGTCAATCTTTCCATGGCTGCTGGTTTCAGCATTTGGGTGCCTGTGGGGTCATGTGTCAGAATGTGTGTACTCTTGCTACAGAAAGAGCAAGAGCTTCAAAGCTAGTGTGAATACTGTATTCTTTTGAGTGCTTCTATGTGCCACACAGTAGACAAATTAGAACTACGTTAAAAACCTTACCCAGCAACATCTGCCCTTTCTTCATCACCACTACTGGCAGCAACATCTGATTCCGGCTCCATTTTAACTGAGTTTTCTTCTTCCTCTTCTTCTATCTCATCATCTTCCTCATCGTCATCATCATCGTCATCTTCTTCATCATCCATTACTTCATCATCATCTTCGTCATCATCATCGTCATCATTTTCTTCATCAACTGCTTCCTCATCTTCATCTTCCTCCTCTTCAGCAACTTCATCTTCATCTTCTTCTATGTCATCATCCTCATCCTCCTCTTCATCATCTTCCATTTCCTCCTCCTCTTCCTGTTCCCGCATATCGACATCTTGTTGCTGCTGAACCTGAAGTTGTGGGCGTCGTTGCTCCTGCTGTTGTTGCTGCTGTTCTGCTACTTTGACTCGCTTGGCATCCTCATTCACTTCTGTGACCATAGCATTTTCCTCGGGTCTTTTCAAGGAACCATACTTCTGCTTTAACCAAGATTCCATTAAGGCAGCACTCGCACCTAGTTTAGGGCGACTGAAACATACATAACCCACACTGTATAATATAAAATAGAACATGCACATCACCAAACTTAGAATGTTATGGATTACAAGTCAATAAATGAAAACTTAATGATGGATTCATTACTTGCTTACCTGTCCTGGGTAGTTCATATACAGAAAGTGAATGCTTAAGAATACTTAGTAACAGGTTTTTCCCCATAATGATTATATATTCAAGCACACTTTATTATCAGCTCTGAAAAACACACATCCATTATTTTCTCTATAAATGAAACATTTGGTTTGCATAATGGATTGCCATGAACAATATCTGCATTCTGATAGCTGCCATCCCTTCTGCACCAAAAAGTCACTTATACAGTATACAGTGTGGACACTGCTGGACGGCACATATGCAGTGATTGAGATATTCTCTGCCCCCTACGCTAAAGGTATTACTAATGCCTTCACAGAAAGGCATTACTCACCAAACTTAGTCCGCAAACAGATTTCCTGTGGCATATCTGCGCGCACAAAAACACACACACACACACACACACACACACACACACACACACACACACACACACAAACTTTCTTTGAATTACATAGATGGGAGTTATCATAGCAACACAATCTTTGTTCCCGCAATTCTACTTGCCTTAATATCCAGAAACCCCACATCAACCTCTACCCCTGCCCCTGCCCACTCGTTATCCAGCATGCACATCCTGTTCCTCAGTTTCTCTCTTCATCTTAATCTCGACTCTACGTCGTCATATTGTCAGCACAAAACTCTCTGTCTGTAACCAGGAATGAGCTCACAGGTGCCACAGTCCTATCTTGGACATCTGCTGCCTTGACCTCCCATCAGCCACCTTTCCCCAACCCTCCTCCTCATCCCCTATCCTTTCTCCTCTCACCAACTACGCCCGACACAACCCCTCACCACAGTCAAACTATGTAGACAACCAGGACAATGTAGTTGTTCTGGTGTGTGTGTGTGTGTGTGTGTGTGTGTGTGTGTGTGTGTGTGTGTGCGCGCATGCGTGCGCTGTGTGTGTGTGTGTGTGTGTGTGTGTGTGTGTGTGTGTGTGTGTGTGTGTTGGAGGGGGAGTGGGGCAGCATCACATACTCTACAGCTCTGAAAACCCATTGACCCAAAAGCTAGCATGTTCTAAATCTTTTTTATGGGCCCTTCGATTACTGAGGGAATAGTGTATTCATGTATTGATGACTGATGAGATGTGTTTGTGGGAGATGGATGAGGAAGGAAACAGGTCATGTCCTTTCCACAGAAACGATCCCAACATTTGCCTTAAGCCATTTAGGGAAATCTTGAGAAAGCTAAATTTTGAAGGCTGGTAGGGGAATTTGAGTCACTGTCCTGAATGAGAGTCCAGTATCTTTGCTCATTTAGAGAACATCATCTCAATAACCATATTACCAGAACACCTTTTACACCAGCTGAAATCCGGATGGTCCCCCATAGAATCAAAGGCATAGGGGAATTATCTGAGAGATAGAAGGATTTCTGGAATAATCCCTTCTTGGTCTCCTTAATAAGTTTGTGGCATCTGGCCGAACTACTCAAAATGTTAAGAAGTTCTCTGCAGTTGGACTGCACTCGAATCCATCCAGTGTAACTCATTTTCTTCCAACTGTAGCACACTACGCCTTGTTCCACCATGATACAGTGTAATATCACCCATGTCTCAGCTGGAATGTAACATAATTCATTGTTTCAATGTAGTGTTATTGTAGATTTTTTTGTTTACCTCTTTTGCCATCGATTACAGTCTCACTTGAGCAAAATGAATCTCTGTCACCAGGCCACTTTCACTTGTTACAAATGAAAGAAAGTAGATTACTTTCTCTCATATGGTAGTTGTGGTGTTGAGTGGATGCAGACTGAAGAGTTGCTCACATGTGTATTTGTTTGAGTTACAAATAAACGTAAGTATTATTATTTGCATTGCCTGCATAATTTCACCACCTTCACTTATCATTCAATCCAATTATATGTTCAAGTTTTTCCACAGTAGCCAGCTCGGCATACAAGAAAGCAAAAAAGAATGGAAGAAAGAGAAAATTTTTGGATTAGAGCCAGTGGTCTCTGTAGTCGTCCTGAAGGATTTCAAATACATACACAAGAGATGTAATGGATCATATCTGTAATGTGATCCAACCATCTGGATACTGTGCCCACTATCCGTTTAGCATGGCACAATCTACTGAATGCACTAAGACTGGGATGTTGTCACTAGAGTGAAAATTGTTGGATACTCTAACAATAGGCAGTGTCAAAGAAGGGAAACAAAACAGTGAGAAACCAATGGTGGAAAACTATCCTGTACCAGTGGTTTAGAGCATGCACTGATTCATGTTCAGAATGCATAGTTCTTTTTTCATTATTACACTGTCTTTTCTATCACAGTGGCGTGTAGTGGCAGAGGTCCATACACACAAAGGAAGAAATGAATGGTCAAGGAATTGAGAGGAAGTGGGTGTCTGATGAGGCTGTTGAGAATCCCCTGGCCTGGGGCTTTAGGAGATGACAGTCACTAGCTTATAAGGCACAAGCACTGTAACATTAACTGCTTGCATGATGGAGAAGAGGCAAGGAGGTGTATATGTGTCTGATAAATATGACTTCTCCTCTCAACACTTCCACACAATGAGTTCATCTTTGTTGGGCCTACAAACCCTTTGCACAAAGGCATCACATTGTTAACTCCTGCTTTTCTTATTAAGGAATCTGAAATTTCACTTAAAAACTCGGCTCCTGTCACTGTGTCACACCATGTATGTTTAACTGGTCCCCTTGTGTTTTTCTTTTATTCATTAAATTACCATTTTAAGCTATCCAGGACATTCCAATGAATTTATGATCACCATCCGTTTTGCATTTAGGGTACCAATTATACAGATGAGCCATTTCTAATAAGTACAAAGACTTCAGCAGAGAACAACAGCGCAGTGGGGTGTGTACCAACTACTGTGGGTAACTGATTAGAATTATCCAACCCAAAAGTGTCTGCTGGCTATAAACACAGTACAAGGTGTTTCAAAAAGAACTTTACAACTTTAAATATTCACATACATTTATTGAAAGAAGATATAGAGATGGGTTTAGAGTTACTTTGTAGGGAAACACAAAAGTTTTTTTTTTTTTTTTTACCTTAAATAAAGATGTAGTATGTGGCTTCCATTGGTAATCATGCACACATCCCATTGGAAGACAATTTCTTCCCAAGTTTTCTGTAGCATTACAGATGTAAATTGCACAGTGGTAAGTTCAGATAGAGAAGCCGGCGTAGGAGGTACAAACACTATATCCTTGAGGAATTCCCCCAAAAAAACGTCAAGTGGCGTCAAGTCTGGGAAACAAAGAGGCCATGCAATTGGCACATCATGGCCAATCCATTGACCTGAAAAGCGGACAAGGAGAAAATACCGGACGTCAGCCAGGTAGTGGGGTGGCGCACCATCTTGCATTAAGTAAACATTTTGTTCTTCGTCATCCACATCGATCTGTGGTATCAAAATTTGTTGTAACATATCCAGGTACACTATCCCGTTGACGGTTGTCTCATGGGAAAAAAGGGGCTGTACACTTTGTTCTTGCTCAAAGCAGCAAAAACGTTCAGTTTAGGGCTATCATGAACATGTTGCAATGTTTGATCCTACAGTTATTTGTGTTAACCTTGCCACTTAAGTGAAAAGCTGATTTTGTCCAAGAAATTTTCATCCTCAGGAAATTTATTCAACATATCTGCACAAAAGTTCTTGCGAGCAATTTTATCAGTGTCTTCTGCATGGTTTTAAATGCAAGCAGTTTCTCAACACATGCCAAACACTTGTATGTGGGATTTGCAGTTCGTGAGATGCACAATGGGTCGATTTAGTAGGGCTGTTGACAAAATGTTGTCTCACTCGCTCAATGACGTCGTCAGATGAGCTTTGATGACCCAATGATTTCTCATGTCTTACTGAGAACCCTGTTTCTACAAAACATTTATGCCACTCATAATTGTAGGAAAATCTTTAGCGTACTTGGTACAGAAATTATGCTTAACTGTTGTTGCTGGCTTTGATTCTTCAAACCAAAACACACAGCAAGCGCACTCGGGTCCAGTGAAGGCAGCCATCTCTAACGCAACTGCCGCTAGCGCTCCTTATGTTGTGATTCGGCAATAGCAAACTACACGATACAAAACTTGATGTATTTCCCTAAAAACTGACTACAGTCACCTCTGTAGGTACTATGAATTAATTTATATGAATTTTCAAAGTTGTAAAGTTCTTTTTGAAACACCCTGTACACACTCCTTTCAAAGAAGGGAGTGTACAGTCCAGTTTTCTATCAATGGCATGGTCATTAGCCTAAGCTATTTTTGTCAGTCAGACACAGAAGAAGAAATAATTAGCCACGGTCTATTCACAGGAACCACCCTAGTGTACATTTTCAGTGGTACAGTTAAACTGTGGAAAATCTAATCCTGGATGGCTGGATGGGGATTTATTCAAGGGTTTAATCCTCATGAACAATATACAGTCTTTTTAACATTTCATCACCTCACTGGGTTGTCTTTCTGGACACAACGGGAGGCGGGTAAGCCAAGCTATGAACATGTTCGTTGGACAGCATTCTTAATTTGAAGTGAAATGACCTGTTTTAATAACATGGAATGCTCCACTGCTTCATGAAACATGATCTACATAGGTGTCACAAAAGTAGAGCCAGCACTACAGTTTAATCGATATAGTGTAAGAGCTACTCCATTAGACTCAAGAGTCCTTTTTTACGAATGACTGGTTGGCTTTTGAGTTTACAGTTATCTGACAAGCTGTTCCACTGATGATTAAAAGTGCAAATGGGACCTGATCAACTCTCTAGGAACGCACGTGATACCACAAAAAGTACAGCTTAATTAAAAAATGAAAAACAAATGAACAGATGAATTTGATACAGTAAGTAGCTACTATAATGCTCTATTTTATGATACCTTCTCATTATTTATTTACATTCAACACCTATCTATGTAATAATTATTTAAGCATCAGTACAATAATAATCCAAGGACAGTAAAAAAAAAAAAAATCTAATAGGCTGCTGATTTTTTAGTGCATAGTATTAACATTCAGAATCAGTCCTGTACAAAAATAAAGACATGTTGACACAGTTCCAAGTGCATACATTAACAATTTGACAGGTTTTAAGATGCACTACTGCAGTGTACACTTTCTAAGAAATAAACAAGACTGCCATAACAGATAAGCAGAAGTTTAATATTGAATTCCTCTGATGCACCCAGAGGTTTATGCGACTGTAATGTTATCTATAAAGTAACTGTAATTTCCCCACTCTATATACCACTGAAGGCAGAAAAAAATGTGTATGGATAGTAACTTCACTATCACGCATGAATTATTCCACTTATAAGTAGAAGTTTACCAACTAAGCTGTGTAAGGGGAAGTTATGCCTAAATGAGGAGAATTCAGTTTCAGTCAACTCTTGGTGTGATATGACAATGAAAGTAAATAATTTTGAAAGTAAAAACCTATAAGCCTCAGATGCTACATAACATTAGAGAACAAAGTTTGTACAGACAGAAACTCTCACTGTAAAGACGGACATCCAAGCCTTATTAAATTATTAAAGTTCACAAACACACGACTGCACTTACTTAGGATCAATAGGCTTCATGCACTCATCATCTTTATTACGTGAATTATTCACAATATTTGATACAGGATGATAAGCAAGCAACTTTGGGGCTTTCAGCAATGCCACAGCATCAATTGGTGCCTTTCCCGCTACATCGAGCCACATCTGTGTAAATATAAAATTTACCATAAATTTTTCACAAAATTATAACCAACAGATACACTACAAATAATATTTAAACAAGGGTTAATAAAGTAACACTAAACAAATCATAGCAGATAATGAATACTGATATACACAAACAGACGCAACTCAATCACAACTAGTCTGCAAACACATTCAGTAATAGTGGGTAGGAAGAATTGACAAGCTTTGGAGGGGAAAAAAAGCATTATAATTCATTGGGATATTTCTGTGGTTCTCAGAAATCCACCCGATAGTATGTTTAGTTTTGAAATTTATTTTATTTTTCCCAGTGGACTGTTTTGGATGACAAATTCAAACCTGACCATCTGGGGCGAATGTCTAAGATTAAAGCTGAGAATAACTGCAATTTATATTGTCAAAGTCCATCTAACCCAAGATCTAGGAGTCTTGCATGTATAGTGACACTACACATATTGTGATGTGTTAAGACGAAACTTATTCCACAGGCTATTGAAAATGACTATCAAGTTGAAACTGGTATAGCCACAGCATGAGTTTTGGCTATAAGAAACTTTAAATTTTAGGAAAAGTTCCTAACTGCTGACAGAAAATTAGCCACATTTTTATAATTTGCATTTTTGAGATGGGATGTCACAGCATCAAAAGCCCTCATATACACAACAGAGGTGGTTCATGATTTTTTTTTGTGTTTAGTCTGAGAATGGAAAGAGACACACCCACCAAACTTCGTAAATTTTTTCAAAGTATTTCCCTGACTGTCGATACACCACTGCCACCAGTGAGAGTTTTCCAATTCTTTGGATCAGGATAGACATAGGCTGCTATCATGACCACTACACAAAAGTATATGGTAATTAACTTCCGATATTTATTCTCTCCTTGGTGTTCTTTATTGCATTTACACAAATGATAACTACTACTTCATGTTGATGGTAAGGAGAGGTAACCTGTCAATGTTCTTACAGTCCTATGCTATGAAGAAAGATGAGTATCACTACATTGTTATGGAGAAACATCACATTCCCGGACAACATATTCCATGTTTTTTCTTTCTAATAAAATTTTGTATGACGCTATATGGGAGGAAGGTGGGGAGGGGGGTGGGAGGGGGAGAGAAGAAAGACAGTTAAGAGTTTAATGTCTCATTAACATGGAAAGGATAAACTGCTACTCACCTTAAAGACGACCCACTGAGTTGCAGACAAGTACAATGAAAAGTATCTTACACATTGTATCTTTTGGTCAAATCCTTCTTCAGCAAACAAAACACACACATTCATTCACACACGCAAGCACGAGGCCACTACCACCAGCACCTCTGACTCTGACCATCCCTGTGCGCATGATGGGTGCTTGCTTATATGAATGAATGTGTGTGTGTGTGTGGGGGGGGGGGGGGGGGGGGGGGACGACAACTTATTCTATTTCATAATGACACATCAATAATTATCACATCTGTGTAATAGTCTCTAGCAGGAAATGTTTTGATGAGCAGTTTCTGAAGACAAAATTTAGAATTTCGACCTTTTTCATTACCTTCTAGCTTGGCACAATAATGATTATGCAGCATCTGATACATAACTTTGTCACATTAGGGCCAAAATTTTATTTGACACTTTAGCAACTACAATTTGATCATGGTGTCAATGAGTTTTTCCACAAAAACATAAGTAGTTAAGATGCCTTAAAGTTCTGACAGTATCAATCATCTAAAGAGTACCTGTTATACCATCAAACCAACACCTCAGCAACTACAATTTAGTCATGGTTACAAAATATACGGAGTGACAAAAAATACAGTTTCTTACACAAAAATTTATAATTCAAAGCTCAAACCTGAGTAAAGAAACCCTTTCAGTTAATATTTATGGAGAAAAGGAAATACTTTCTGCTTACCTCAATGGCTTCATCGTTCTCCAAAACAACTGGGATCCTGTGATGGATGTATTTGAAATCATCATTTGGTGTGGTCGTGAAGACAGAACAACTGTATACTTTATCACCCTGTAGGATTGAAACTCTATTTTTAATGTAGTACAAAATTTAGAACAGAACTCCTAAAAATATGGCATAACAATAACATTTGCAAATTACCCAATTATATTGCTGTTTACAGAGAAAGGTTTCCACCATCTAGTACATAGTACGTAATTTTGACACTTCAGTCTCTAGATGGTTTTAGTGAGAATACCAATGCGTAGGGACAGGAAAATTTCACAATAACGCTAACAAGAAATTATTGGTTTTCAACGAAATAACACAAAATCAGTACTTTTTTAAGATTTCACAAAATTTGTAATTTTGCTATATAAAAATGTCATAAACCTGAGGAAGGCAGTTTACTAATATTTGTAACTGACAGTTACTGAATGTTAAAATTGCATTTTGTCTTCAAATCTTCAAGGTTGAGGTTCGTGTATAATCTTAAAAATAACACTTCATTTTCCACCTGACAAATTTTGATGTTACAACGAAAATAACATCAAATTTGGGGGGAAAAAAATCACTGATTGTAGCAAAATATAGCATTGAATTTAGCAAAGAACCTCAAACTTGGTCAAAAATAACACCAAATTTGGCCAAAACATTACAAGGAATGCAGCACACAAAGTTACACTGAATGTGGCCAAAAAAAAATTTGGAAAAAACAATGAATTTGGCAAAAGTTACAAAGAATTTTGGAAAAATAACACAAATCTAGTAAATAATAACACTGAATTTGACAGAAAATCACACCAAATTTGCCAAAACAACACTGACTTTGGCCTTTAAATAAAATGATTTTTTCCTGTCCCTACAAATGCGTATCTTGTATGCAATGAACAGTCACAAAGAACGGATAGACTTGCCACAGCCTGTGCATTAAACAAAACTGATATATTTTGGATCTGATGTGGTTACTGAGATAAGAAACTATCACTATGCTGTCAGAAACGTCACAATACAATAAGACTGTCTGTTAAATGTTAGTGGTCAGGCATAAGTAACGCATAACAACATTTTGTAAAGTATCTTATATTTAAGAAGGGCTTGTTATTTCCCATTTTGGTAACAAAAGAAGAGTGAAATACTAGCATGGAAATATATTTATTCTGACATTACTATAATTCTTTTGCAGTTAATACATTTCAGACAACAAAATAACCAATATTTTGTGTGGAGAAAGATCCTAGACAGCTGGCAGCACTGCTGCCAGGTTTCAAGTATGAAGTGCAAAAGACTACCATCAGTACTGCGTGAAAGCTTAAGTCACCGATAACTGTGAAAACACTGAGGTAGAAAAATAAACATCACATTACATAGTTGGTCAAGGTAGGGCAAGTGAAGCAGCTGCAGAAAGCCCACTTGACAGTCATGGATCTTCTCTAATGGTACAGACAAGAGGCTTCAAATACGCTGAAAAATCTAAGGGAGGGTATTGACAACATTATTGAAAGGACAGAGTGCTACTCACTGTACAGCAGTGACAGCCACAACAGAGACTGCTAAGCAAGTAAGCTTTCGATTAGAAGGCCATCTTCTGAATTGATCAACATACACTTATTTGCTTAGCAGTCTTTTTGTTGTACCTGTCTGTCACTCAACATCTCCAGTATATGGCGAGAAGCAATTTTTTCATAATAATAATAATAATCATCATCATCATCATTATTCCAGCCTAGATTTACCACTGTACAGGTGAAGGTACTAAATGATATTGACACTCTGAATTTTAGGATCCAAAATTAGACAATTATTCATAACACTTATTACCTCAGGAGACACCCAGATATTGTAAAGTCCTGCTAGGGCCAAAAGCCTTGGTCCTTTCCAGCCTCCTTCTGCAGTCCACTCAAGATTCCATGTTTTCCTGTCATATATATCAATCTGCATTAAATAGAGAGATGTATTATAAAACCACAGAGCCACTGTCATAAATCTTAAATAAATCTGAACAACACATTCTGTTCCATTAGCTGTAATTTTAAAATTATAAATTTAATTAAACATATAATATCAAAAAAGATAATCAAGTCTCAAAACTACACGGAGCTACTGACAGTAAAAAATAGAACCTCAAGGGTGACAAATGAATATTTACATTACAGTTACTTTCTACAGATGACAAACATGTAGATAGATAGATAGAGAGAGAGAGAGAGAGAGAGAGAGAGAGAGAGAGAGAGAGAGAGAGAGAGAATACCGCCTCCTGACATAAATGTGAAATAACAAGACAAGGAAGGAGTATCAAAGAAAAATATACTAACACTATAATGTTTCAGAATTAATGTGTGTTTCAGAACTTGGTGCATGCAGATTCTGACATAGTTTTCTGAACTAGTAAGGGGCTGTGAGAAGAACTTTTACAGGGTGTACAAATGGACAAGAAAAAAAAAAGTTTCTCAGATTTTCCCTGGATTTCCCAGTTAAAAATACACTTCTTTCCATATAGAAATATACTATAACACTGGTGAAAGTAAATTTTTTTCTGTGTTAAGTGACAATATACTTTCCCTTGGAGTTGTAAAACTTATCAGTTCTTTGAATGGTGAAGGTTCTATACACTGGCATAGAACTTCCCAGCACATGCACTGCACATTTTCGCATTACGAAAGTATAAACAAGTATTCCAATAAATACAGTACGGTAACTTCCAAAGCACTAAAATCAAGATTATGATGCACTTTTGTCAGTCAATAATAGCTCAAGTTACGTGATCTCACCAACCAATAACAGCAGAGATTCAGAGCCTAGGTCACGTGATGTAGTCAGTCAATAGCAACGGCACTGTTTAGTAGTGTGGTCACACAAATAGAAAAAAAGTTAATGGATTAAATTAATATATGAACAGTACAGGTACAAGAAAAGCTAAGCTTTCACATATAACATTGGCCATCAAAAATTTTTCACCCTTGAGCAAACTTCTGATTACTTATTACCCAGAGTGGCCACCTTTCTACAGGGTACAATATGAGGAAGCTTATAGATAAGGCCTTCATTCCATACAATGTTGAAGGCAGTAGTTAGATCAACAAATTCTACAGATGTTTTCAGCTTCATTTGGTCTCCTGCCTCTATTAAGGATGAAAGAGAGAATACTTGGTCGCAGCAGCTACACCCTGGTTTGAAGCCTACATAATTAACTATAATATGCTATAAGCTAGCATTGCTTATTCTGTTATATATCAGCCAATCAAAAAGCTTTTAACAGCAGCTAAGAAGACCGATAGCTTTCTACCTAGTTGCTGGGTTTGCCATGTTTCAAAACAGAGATTTTCTTTGCCTTCTTGAACTACAATGGAAGCTGACCGGTCAACAGGATGTTGATGAATAATTCTGCTATCCATTACTTAGCACATCCTTTTGTATGGATCAGGAGTTCTGGGTGTATACCATCAAATCCCTGTGCCGTAATATGTTTGAGGTGCTTCAGTTTGGTGTCAATGTCAAACTGTTAAGTGACAAGCACATTCTGATGAGGGAGGTGCCGTCTCTCTTTCACAAAGTTGCCGTTTAGTATGTCTGGTAAGTTTCTCATTGAAGGGATTCCTGATGAAATAATGATGTGGGTAGCGAACTGCTCAGGTGTTACTTCTGGGTGTTTTCTGCATACTGGTACACTTCCTCCCAATATCCTCAGGAGTCTCCATGCATTAGAGAAACCTAATGTTGGAAGTTAAAGGTCACGGGGAAAAAAATGAGAAGAAGAAGAGTGCAAGGTAAGTGTTTAACATTCCATTGATTGTAAGGTTTTTAAAGAAGGAGCACAATTTCAGTTTCGGAAAGGTTAAGGAAACAATTTGGTTGTGCCCTTTTCAAAGGGATCATTCCAGAATTTGTCTTACACAATTGGGGAAAAACCAATGATAGACTAAGTCTGGATGGCTGAACAGGGATTTGTGCTGCTCCTTCCTGCACAAGTCCTGTGTCTTACCACTGCACTGCTTTGCTTGGTAAAAGAAGGGGAAAGGGAAAAACCCAGAGTGTCTGTAGTCAGGGCCACACAGTAATTTTAAGTAGTTGACTCAGTTACAACACCGGTGTGTTTTGTCTTTACACACAAACTCTAGAAGTCCCATTACAGAGTATAGTGAAATGTATCGTTACTGCCTGGTTGTCACAATATTCTTTCAAAAAGAAGAGGAATGAGCATGTACTGTAAAATGAAACTTATCTTACAATGGGCAATCAAAATGTTTCTGTTCGAAGGCTGTACAGTCCAGAATCGGTATGCCAATCAGACAAAATTGCTGTGAGCTTGGAGGCAATCATCCTACTGAAACACCAGGTTGAAGATACCTGTGTGGTAAAACACTGTGTCCTGCTGCGTGAAGGAGGGTTAATGGCTTGCTGCACATCCACCTGGGAAGTCTCCTCCCAATGCTCTCAAATGCATCTGAAAAAGTTTTTATAATCAAGATCCAAAGTTTCACATGGACTCCACAAGTTGTCAGAAGTCCCCTGAGGAAATATTGAGCCATGTTGCCTCTATAGCCATCCATAATTGTGAAAGTGTTGCTAGTGCAGGATCTTGTGCACAAACTGACCTCTCAATTATGTCCTGTAAATGATCAATGGGATTCGTGTCGGACAATCTCCGTGACCAAATCATTTGCCTGAATTGTCCAGAATGTTCTGACAAGGCGCATTGCAAACAATGATGGCCTGGTGACATGGCGCACAGAAATTCCAGTGTTGAACGGCTACAAATGGTCTCCAGGTAGCTGAACAAAACCATTTCCAGTCAACAATCATTTCAGTTAGACCAGAGGACCCAGTCTACTCCATGTAAATGCAGCCCACACCATTAAGGAGCCACCATCAGCTTGCACAGTGTCTTGTTGACAACTTGGGTCCATGGTTTCTTGAGGTCTGCGTTACACTCTAACCCTTCATCAAATCTTACCAATCGAAACCGGGACTCATCCGACCTGGCCAAGGTTTCCAGTAGACTATGGTCCAACCAATATGATCACGAGCCCAGGAGATGCATCACAGGTGATGTCATGCTGTTAGCAAAGGCACTCACATTTGTTGTCGGCTGCCATAGCCCATTAATGCCAAATTTCGCCACACTGTCCTAACAGATATGTGCCACATTGGTTTCTGTGATTATTTCACGTGTGTCGCTTGTCTGTTAGCACTGACAATGCTACACAAATGCCAGTGCTCATGGTCGTTAAGTGAAGGCCATTGGCCACTGCGTCATCTGTGGTGAGAGGTAATGTCTGAAATTCGGTATTCTCAACACATCCACTCACTCTTGACACTGTGAATCTCAGACTATTGAAGTCTAACAATTTCTGAAATGGGACATCTCATGTGTATAGCTCCAACTAATATTCAGTGTTCAAAGTCTGTTAATTCCAATCATGCAGCCATGATCTTGTAGGGAACCTTTTCACATGACACACCTGTGTACAAATGACAGTTCTGCCAATCCAGTGCCCTATTACATACCGCCATCTGTGTATGTGCAAATCGCTATCCCATAACTTTTCTAACCTCAGTGTACGCAAACAATCTACCTCTAAATATAATATGACACTCAGTTTTATTTGTCGGCAACAAATCTGTACTCACTGAAAATAAGACTGCACAACTTATTCCCCAAAGAGTCACTGACACCCTAAATAGTTTGGAATAGTGGTTTGAGATAAGTGGATTAAAATTAAGCATGAAAAAACAAACTAACAATTTAAAACCAAGCAATCCAATTCAAGTAATTTCTAGATAACCCATAAAAATCAGGAACTTATGGAAGCAGACTCTGGCAAATTCCTGGTATTTCTAGAAAAAAATTATCCTGGTCTTCTCATATGAACTACTTGGCAACCTAGCAAAATGGTTCAAATGGCTCTGAGCACTATGGGACTCAACATCTTAGGTCATAAGTCCCCTAGAACTTAGAACTACTTAAACCTAACTAACCTAAGGACATCACACACACCCATGCCCGAGGCAGGATTCGAACCTGCGACCGTAGCAGTCCCACAGTTCCAGATTGCAGCGCCAGAACCGCACGGCCACCGCGGCCGGCTGGCAACCTAGCAAAATAGTCTTGCATTCACAATGACAATATTGTCCTACACAACTGACACTAAGAAAGTTGTGTACACAGCTGTTTTGAATCCATAGTAAGGCGTGGAAAAATCCTTTTGGCGAATGCAAGTAGTGTAAATAGGATATTATTACTTCAAAAATTTATTATTAATAAATTTGTAATATAAGCCCTGAGATTCATCCCGACCTTTATTCAGGGATCTAAAAATTTTAACTATTCCTTGTACTTACATTTATGAACTGTTTATCCATGGCATTCCAGAATTATTTACAGAAAACCATTTTCAATAGTTGTATGACAAGAAAAGAAGATAATTTCATTTTACCATCTTATAGGCAAACTTCACTCTCAGATTGCACAACACAAGGCTATGAAAATAACAATAAATTGAAAGGGAAAAAAGTGTGGAACTAGGTTTACTGAAGGTAAAATTGTATGCTATGCTAGTGCACATAGTTCAACATATCACTTTGATGAAGTGATGTGTTGAACAAGTACTTTTTGAACCAACAAATGATTATTGCCACAGTAAAAAGTTTATTTTCGTAATGTATAAGATAATCTACAACTTGGATGTATGTCTTATTTATGCATATGTATCATGAGATAGATGGATGCAGCTTATCTTCAAGCCGGGATGAAGATGGACATCATATCACATTCAAGGTACCTGTTGGTCAGGCGGTTTATTCTGCATCATCGGTGCCTGCCTTGAAGATACGGTGTACACCATAGAGGAAGAGTGGCCATGACAATGCTTATGATGTCACAGGGACAAGAACTTGTGATCTACATACATTAAACTGAAATCTGTTATTTAGGACAGAACGTTTTTGGTCTTTGATCAATGCTTTTGCAAGATTCCACACGATGTAACAACTTTGTAACACTCAGTTACTATAAACAAGAGTACAACATATGAGATGTCCTAGGTGAGAAGACTCGTATTTATTTTGAGAGTTGGGTGTTGGATCTGTACTCTTAACCTCCAGCAGTAAATGCAACACATCTAGAACAGAAATTCAATCAGAAGAGGTTAGTGAATGTGCTGAAAGAGTAAGGTGAGCAAGATTAAATAACCGGAAGTCGTAGCTCCTGATTGTACTTTACTTAGCCATTCAATATCATCGTAAAGAACCAGGGCCACAGGAAAAATACGGCTGGGAGTAAATAAAATTTATGAAGAACAACAAGAATAGTGAACACAAATTTGAAATTTTAAACATAATTGATTAACACAAAGTATGTAGCTTTGTGGGTGTTGATATCTGTTGTCAACGGTAATGTAGGTCAACAGCTCATACTACACTACAGTGCAGCGCCAAATCAATTGCTAATACTGCAAATCATGAATTCTGAAGAAGTATGGGCAGTCGATGAATCATTATTAAATCCTTTGACTAAAATTACAAAGGGAAAGAGAGTAGTTAGTCCACAAATCTGAAGATTTCAACCATGACTACGGAGGACTTCAATCAGCAGTCATGGATCACAGCTGCGGCACGTCGATCGACAATTGTGGCAGTACCAAAGGCGAATTCATAGTCTGTGACGCGGCTCCCTACACACCAATCTAGCTTCCTGTTGATGCCTATGCATAACGAGATTCTGTGTGAGCTGTGTACAACCCATTTACTGGTTTCCAAAAGTTTTTTGCGTGTGTTGGTGTGTGTTGTAGGGCAAACTAAACTGATTTTGAAACCAGAGTTTGTGGGTGTAGCACAGCAGTACACCTAGCCTTGTTACAATTTTAAATTGCGATCAATTAGATACATGTTACTGTAGACACTGCATGCCAGTTGCAATGAAAAAACTGAATTCAGATATCCCAGGGTGGTTTAAAGCATTTAGTGAACAACTGGACAATGATACAAAAAATACCAAAACACTTTGTTGAATCTTCTCTCTCTCTTCTGTCAATCCTACCTGGTAAGATCCCATATTGATGGAATATACTCAAGAACCACTGGACAAGTGCCTTATAAGCCACTTCCTCCATGGACGACCTACGTTACCTACCTATGAACCTCAGTCTGGCACCTGCTTTTGCTACAGTTTGTTTTATGTGGTCGGATTGCTCTGGATGCTTTATTTTCCTACCTATGCACAATATGTTACATTTCTTTACGTTTAGGGTCAAACAGTCATTCTGCAAATGGATAATGTCTTTCAGCATTGCTACTAAGTTACAGACAATGACATCATCTGCAAACTGTCTGATAAAGCATCTGACACTTTCTACTAAATCAATATACACTGTAAACAGTAATGGTCTTCTCACACATCTTTGGATTACTCTGGAAATTACCTTTACATCTGTCAATTTTGATCCATTAAGAGTGGGGTGTTGAATTCTACCTGCAAGGAATTCTTGAGTCAATAAGCTCATATTTTTTTCACTAAACTGCATTGTGGGATGGTGTCTAATGCCTTCCTGAAGTCAAGGAATGCAGCATCAACCTGAGTGTCATTGCCTACAGCACTATAAATCATGGGTCGAAATATAGCGAGCCGAGTTTTGCAAGATCTCCATTTGCAGATTCCATGTTGACTTTTGTAGAGGAGCTTTTCATTCTCCAGAAACAACACAATTCTTGAGCACAAAACATGTTCCATAATTTACAACTGATTGACATCAACAACATAGGTCTGTAATTGTGTGCATCTGTCCTACAGCCCTCCTTGAAACAGTCTTGTTTCCAATCGATAGGCACCATTCACTATTCCACAAATTTTTGGTAAAACTGCTGCTAGCAAGGTAGCAAATTCATACAAATAATCTTTGTAGAATCTTTTAGACATCTCATCTAGTTCTCATCTACTTCCCAGTACCAAGTTACAGTAGTTGCTTTCTTTCTGTGATCAATTATCTCAATACCTGCCCTTTCGACATTCGTATGATGGTTGAAAGGAGGGACTGTATTAAGATTTTCTGTAGTGAAACAATTTCAGAAGATTGAATTCATTATTTCAGCCCTCTCTCTGTTATCCTCTGTTTTGGGCCAATATGTGCCCTGAATGAATGAATGAACAGATGATTTCAAACCGCTTACTGATATTATGTACGACAAAAGCCTCTTACGATTCTTACTCAGATTGGTTGACAAAATGTTACTTTCAAAGTCTTTGAACACTTCTCTCATTGCTCCCCTTATGCTCAGTTTTGCTTCCTTTCAGCTTTTGTTTGACAGCTAAGCTTTGACTTCTCTTGAATCTGAGATGAAGCTCATTTTGTTTATGCAGCAGTTTTCTAACCCAGTTAGAAAACTACAGTGGGTTTTTCCCATACTTTAAGAACTTGCTTGGAACATACTTGTCCAAGGCATATTGAATGGTGTTTTCGAATTTTTTTCCATTTGTGCTCCACATCTTTGCCCTCACTGAATATTTGTTGCTGAGTACTCGGATACTCTGCAATTTGTTTCCTGTCACTCCTGCTATGCAAAAGTATGTTCCTACCTTTCATAACATTCCTTGTAAAACTCATAGTCATAGCTGCTACCACAGCCTTAGGACCACTGATGTCTTCCTCTGTATTAATTGAGTTGACAAGTTCAGATCTGTTTGTTGCTAGATCTAAGACATTACCTTCATGACTTAGTTGTTTGCTAAAAGTAATTTTTTGACAAGACATTCAGAATAATGTGACAAACCTTAGTCTTTGGAACCAGTTTTGACAGCATGACTTTCCCAATCTGCACCTTGTGCACTGATGTCAACCCATTTTTAGATATGTGCAGACAATGTCTACAAAGTTATTTCCACATACATACAGAGGGCATGGCTTGTATAATTAACAAACAATTTACCCTTTACATAACCACACACTGATCATACATAATAATTTTTAAGAAAAAAGTTACTAAAAATATACATCCTCATGTATACACTAATAATACTTTCAACAAACTTACTCTGTCACATATTTTTTCTCGACAATCATCCATTTATAAGCTCCAACATCAAACTTGATAATAACTCCATTTACAAACCATTCATCTTTCATATAAATATTCTGCATCAGAGATAGTGAGAACACAAATTTGTTCTGGTATCGCTATTATAATATATGTAATGCAAATGTTCTTATGAATATATCTTACAGCATGCACAAGATATTTATCAACACATTGTATTTGCCTCATGTAGATTAAATGGTTTCTGGAGCCATTCACTATGAAATGATCTTTTTGTGGCAGATGAGTAAATTAGTTGTTTGTCAAGTTTTCCAACAGCTGTTCAAAGCACTCAGTGACACAATCTATAATGAAAATGTACGAATAATAGAACTGAAACTTCCTGGAAGATTAAAACTGTTTGCCGGGCTGAGACTCGAACTCAGGACCTTTGCCTTTCGCGGGCAAGTGCTCTATCATCTGAGCTACCCAAGCATGACTCATGACCCACCCTCACAGCTTCAATAATTCTGTCAGTACTTCGTCTCCTACCTTCTAAACTTCACAGAAGCTCTTCTGCGAACTTTGCAGGACTAGCACTCATTCTGGAAACATCCCCCAGGCTGTGGCTCAGCCACGTCACCACAATATCCTGTTTTCCAGGAGTGCTAGTTCTGCAAGGATATAAGTAACATGAGACGATATGGAAGTTGAATGCCACATGCAATATTGTTCCATAACTGTGCAGAAGTTAAGAGGGGCCAAACATTCAATAGGGAAATCGAGCAAGTACTACAATCCAGTGTCAGCACCATAACCTTGCTAGCCCGAAACCCTACAACCATCACAGTATCTGTCATAGTTAGAAATTTTGTGGTCTTCATGAGGTTGCTCTGTGTGCTTGACCATCCAGTAGAAGCATTTATCTCAAACAGGCACAGCATGGCTCAAATCACCATGACAAGATCTACAAAAAGTTGGGTAGTGTCCTGTTCACAGATGAGTCACAGCTTACCCTTGAGAGAAGGTCTTAGAGTACATTGATCTGCTATGTCACTGGGACACATTACAACCATGCCATATTATGGCGAGGGACTGATACAACAGTGCCATGGTAACTGGGGTGGCATCATGTTAATAGCAGACAATTTTCTATGGCATATGCCTGGCCTGCAGTTTTTTCTTTTTCCTCCCCTTCCTTCTTCACATAAAGACATTGAGAGTCTGAATATGAATGCAGAAGTATGGAACATTATAGACCAAATAAATGCACCACTAACACTTCCACAGCCAAACAATGATTATCTCCATAGGGTGCTTGTTCAGCAATAGGAGGCACTGCCACTAGGCACACTGAGCAGCCTATTTTACAGTATGGTGAACTGTTGTACACCCTATACAGCTGTACAAAGGTATCTAACACCGTGTGTGTTCCAGCTTAACGTCAAGTGCTGGCACAATGATCAAGAACAGAAGAGCAGAGAGGCAGTGAGACTGTCAGCCAATAGTATGCTGACAGACCCCTCTCCTGGACGACACAAAGACAGGAGCAACCTCTACCTGAAGAGAATATAAGTGCCGCGTTGCCTAGCTGCTGCCCGAGTTGAAGAAGAGCCATCCTCTGAAGGCCACAGCAGTGACTTATGAACTGTGTTGTTTTGCTTGCATTGAAATTGTATATCCTGAAGGACACTGATTATTTGCATGTCACCATTTGCTTGCAACACACCTGTGAATATGCAAAGTTAAGTATTGTAATTTATCTTTGTTGTGGGTTGGCAGGCGAGCCAACACCGATTTACTAGAGGAAGCCGAAAGGCACGCGTTTTAGCTCACGCAGGCTGGCGTGAGGTATGATTACAGTATCAATAGTAACTGGTACTGGCGCCTTGCTAGGTCGTAGCAAATGACGTAGCTGAAGGCTATGCTAACTATCGTCTCGGCAAATGAGAGCGTATTTTGTCAGTGAACCATCGCTAGCAAAGTTGGTTGTACCACTGGGGCGAGTGCTAGGAAGTCTCTCTAGACCTGCCGTGTGGCGGCGCTCGGTCTGCAATCACTGATAGTGGCGACATGCGGGTCCGACATATACTAACGGACCGCGGCCGATTTAAAGGCTACCACCTAGCAAGTGTGGTGTCTGGCGGCGACACCACAATCTTACTGTAGTAAACACCATTAATACAATTTGCTTGAATTGTTGTCTAGCAATCCAAAAAAGCAGGTTACCTAAGCACCCTATATTGTACGAGTGGGCAGAACACAACAGTATGTCTCTGGCAAAGAAACATCATGTATGTTCAGTACTAGCCACCTTGTGTAATACTTCTCATTCCACAATGGTGCCGGGAAACATTTCGGTGTCCATAATAATTGACTAATTTTGTTCAGGAGTCTTCAAGATACCTTACCTTATAAGTGTGACTGTGTTTTACACCTGGAAATGTGTGATGCAGTACCAGAAAAACAGTAATCACCAATGAAATCCCTGCGTCACTCCAGTTCTGCACATAAATCCATTTATATCCTTACAAGAAGTTGATTTTTGCAATCAAATGTTAATTTACTTTTTCACATTTCATTTACCATGTTTACCTTCATATCAATACACGCACAAATCTACATTTGGAACACTGCAGGATGCTTCTTTCATGCAACTTTCTTATCAACTGTGAAAGTTTGCAGATGAAATTCCTGCTTTTCAAATTATTATACTAAAATTCTAATTTCCACTTCATTTAAGGCATTACATGTAAATTTTTTAAAAAAACTGGAAAAATCTCTATTCAGCCCGTTTTTGAATGCAGCTCTTGTTGCTTCAAAATTACACTTACATGAAATCATTTTCACAAACTTTAAAATATTCTGATTCACACATCAACCATTCATTAGCAACTACTATAAGTGAGATACAAACCCCAAGTGACTGTGGCATGTAGATAAAATATGGCTGTTTACCACGGCCACCCTCCTCTTTCTTCCATTCATAAAAACCATCACAAAGAACTACACAACGATTACTCTGTTTGAAGACTGGGAGGTACAATTTTGATAGGAAGAGATTATCATCACGGATGTTATGAGTTGTCAGACCATGTGTTCTGTAGTCACCCTGAAAAGAACAGACAGACCAAAGTGAATTAATTCATTAGGGGCAAAAAAAAAAAAAAAAAATCATTTGTCTCTGTAGAAATGGACTACGTATTTCTATGGACAGCTGGAGAGGCAATACTGGAACTACTTAACAATTTTATTAACTTTAAGTACCGTAAAATCATTCCTGCATAAATGGTGATGGCAGAAGAACTCACAAACTACCCAACAATCAGAAACGTCCTGCCAGATTAAAACTGAGTGATCAGACTGGGACTAAAGCATTTGCCTTTCTCAGGCAAATGCTATTTTGACTGAGCTATCCAACCACGACTCATGAACCACCATTACAGCCTCAACCTGTCACTACCACATTCTCTAAACTATTCTATAAGCAATACAACTAGATATCAGTTAAATAATACATAAAGGTTCTGGATGATGCTGCTGCTGCTGCTGATGATGATTGGTTTGTGGGGCGCTCAATGGCGCAGTCATCAGCGTCCGTACAAAGTCGGAATTTTTACACAGTCCAATTTAGCCACTGTCACAAATGATGATGATGACAACACAAACACCCAATCCCCAGGCATAAAAAATCCCAAACCTGGCCGAGAATCAAAGCCGGGAAGGTTCTGGAGTGGGTAGTGGTTGGAATGCCTTATTTACAAGAAAAATGACAAGTTGCATCATGGTTTGGAATTCACATTAAACTGTGGATCCTCCATATAACTAGCTACGTGGGTCAGTTCAAAAGTCAGAGGAAGGTAAGGGATACCATCTGCATTACAAGCATGCTACAATTTCTATTCGACAAGGTTACTGTTTGCTTTATACACATCCAGCTACAAGCTAAATCCAACAGCCAGAAATGAGCCTCCCTGTCAAAAACTTTTTTAAGTACATGAGAGTATGCTAAATCTGTTACAAGAGTTAGAGTTTTTATTACAAGTGCTTTACTTCAAACATGAAGTACTGGATTTCATTATTTCTGTCTGAACCTTACAGTCATGAAAAGACATGAAGACTGTACTTTGCATTTAAACTGTTTGTAAATACATCTTGTGTTTCATGGAACCCCAATAGTTTGAAAAATTGTAATGGCAGCTAAAACTTATTTTATGAAACTACTGTAACATGTGTAGTACTGTTGTGAATTACAGGAAAAACAACATTAGCATTTGACAGAGAACTGGAAATAGAGAGCCAATGCAGTAAATCTATACCTAATACAATTGCTATGTTCAAGGGTTAACTGGGCAACATGATTTCTCCTTTCTTCCTTTCATTTTTCAGACAATATTGATCTAAATGTTTCAGATATTATTAATAATGAAAAGCAATATGTATCTCAGAGCTTTAAGTGGTTCACTGAACAACATGAGTAAATGCCAAACAAACACATGGAACGAAAAATTACTTGCCCCTATGAGAAATCCTGCTAACAGAGAGTAAACAATCTCTTGCCTTCATAATGGCATCACTTCAGAGATAACAATAGTGTATAAATTCTCTGGACATACTGCATCTCAATGAAGCCACTCACTGACTATCAAATTGTGGGAATGGCAATTGCTACATTTCATTGCCAGGCATTCTTACAATGCGTGAAGTCCACAAGGAAGACTTCCACACAATCACAGTCTCCTTAATGACACACAGTTTGTTGTGTATAATGTTATGCCACTCCGTCTCCCAAAGCCGAAAAACCTTGCGGCCTAAGACAGAACGCAGGTTAGTTTCAGAGATGCCCATCTCCAGGAGCGGTTTCCACGTATCCTGTTTGGCCAGCCTGTCAGCAAGTTCGTTGGCTAGGATTCCGATGTGTCCTGGGGTCCACACAAACACAACAAACTGGGTTGGTTGGTTTAAAAGGAGGGGGGGGGGGGGGGGGGAGGACCTAACAGCTAGGTCATCGGTCCCTTGTTCCGAATAAAACAATGCCACGAGGCTGAGAATAAAACAAGCAAGACTGACGACAAAATGGAGAGAAAGGAAAAAATCACAAGAACGACGGAAGGGCAACAAACACTTTAGTGGAAAAAAGGGGAGAAGAAAACCACAAAAATTCAAGAAACAGGTAGAAGAGATTAAAATGACAAAACAGATTACCATGGCTGGTTGACCATGAGAATAAAAAGGAGAAGCCAGCCATTCTGCGACACATTAAAACCTCTACCCTAAAAGCACTAGGGTGGAGGACACAGAGTGACAAAGGACATGCGCTAAAATTTAGATCAAATGATAAAACCCACCCTCACAAATAAAATGTAAAACTACATCAGCCGATGAGGTGTTGTCAGTTAAAATTAGTGGCAATGAGTCCGTTAACCGAAGATTTCAATGCAGGGCAGTGCACCAGAATATGGACCACTGTCAACCGGGCACTGCATCGACACAGACAGGTCTTTACAGTGCAGGAGGTAGCCGTGGGTCGCCCAAGTGTGGGCAATGCAGAGCTGGCAGAGAACCACAGAATTCCAGTGAGAGGTCCACATGGAGGACTGCCACACATTCAGTCTCCTCAATGGCATGCAGTTTGTTGTTCATACTGTGACTATGCCATTCCATCTCCCAAAGCCGAAAAACCTGGCAATGTAAAAACGAACACAGGCCAGTTATTGGAATGCCGATCTCCACAAGCGGTTTCTGTGTACCCTCTTTGGCCAGCCTGTCAGCAAGTTCGTTGCTTGGGATTCCGACGTGTCCTGGGGTCCACACAAACACCACTGAATGACCCGACCATTCCAGGACATAGATGGACTCCCGGATGGTCGCTACCAAAGAATGACGAGGGTAGCACTGGTCGATAGCTTGTAGGCTGCTCCAGCTTGTAGGCTGCTCAAGGAGTCAGTACACCGAAGAAACGACTCTCCAGGGCATGAACGGATGTTCTCAGGAGCACGAGATATAGCCACCAGATCTGCAGTGAAAATACTACCACCATCAGGCAAGGAATGCTGTTCAATATGTCCTACATGGACATACACGAAGCCGACACTACCTTCAGCCATTGAGCCGTCGGTATAAATCACTTCATGGCCTCGGTACATGTCAAGAATCGAGATGAGGTGACAGCAGAGAGCCACAGGGTGAACTGAGTCCTTTGGGCCATGTGAAAGGTCCAGGCGAAGCCGAGGCCTAGGTGTATACCATGGAGGTGTACATGATTGGAGCTTGAGTATAGGTGGTAACGGCAAGGACTCCAGTTCAGATATACGGGATCGGATGCGAACTGCAACTGGAAAGCCCTGACCTGGGCCGCCGATGCAGGTGATGAACCGCCTTGGGTGGGAAAAGGAGACTGTAATTTGGATGAACAGGAGAACTACAAACTTGTGCAACATAACTTGCGAGCAGTTGTGTACCACTGAGGGCGCCGCCGAACCATAAACCAGACTCCCATAGTCAAAGCAGGATTGAACGAGGGCTCTGTATTGCTGCAGCAGCATAGAGCGATCAGCACCTCAATTGGTGTTGCTCAGGCAGTGGAGAGCATTGAAGTGCTGCCAGCACTTCTGCTTAAGCTGACGAAGGTGAGGAAGCCAAGTCAACTGGGTGTCAAAAACCAGTCCTAAAAATCGATATGTCTCCACCACCATGAGAGGATCGTCAGTAAGGTAAAGTTCTGGTTCCGGATGAACGATACGACGCCAACAGAAGTGCGCAACACACCACTTTGTGGCCGAAAACTGAAAGCCATGTGCTAGGGCCCATGACTGTGCCTTGTGGATGGTTCCCTGTAGGTGCCGCTCAGCAACACCAGTAGTGGTGGAGCAGTACGAAATGCAGAAGTCATCTGCATACAGAGAGGGTGAAACGAACGGTCCTACAGCTGCTGCTAGACCTTTAATGGCCACTAAAAATAGAGATACACTCAATACAGAGCCTTGCGGGAGACCATTCTCCTGGATATGGGCGGGAATTATGGGAGGCACCAACTTGGACATGGAAAGTACGAAGCGACAGGAAATTCTGGATAAAAATTGGGAGCGGGCCTCAGATACCCCACTTGTATTATGTGGCAAGGATACAATGTCGCCAGGTGGTGTCATACAAATTTTCGTGAATCAAAAAAGACGGCAACGAGGCTTTGGCACCTGGATAACGCTGTTCCGATGGCAGACTCAAGGGTTGCAAGATTATCAGTGGTAGAGCAACCCAGGCGGAAGCCCCCCCCTTGCACAGAGCCAGTAGGCCACGTCACTCCAGGACCCAACCCAACCGCCGACACACCATACATTCCAGCAGCTTACAAAGAATGTTTGTGAGGCTGATGGGCTTACAGCTATCTACATCAAGCGGGTTTTTGCTGAGTTTGAGCACTGGTATGATGGTGCTCTCCCGCCAGTGCGAAGGAAAGACGCCATGGCACCAGATCCAGTTGAAGATCATGAGGAGATGTCGCTTGTAGTCAGACGAGAGATGTTTTATCATCTGACTGTGGATCCAATTGGGCCCAGGAGCTGTATCAGGGCAATGTGCAATGGCACTGAGGAGCTCCCACTCTGTAAATGGGGCGTTATAGGGTTCACTGTGGCATGCAGTGAACAAGAGGACTTTTGCTTCCAACTACCATTTGAGAGGGCAAAAGACTGGGGAGTAATTCTCCGATGCAGAGGCGTGAGCATAGTGCTCAGCAATCGCGTTTGTATCGGTAGATAACACACCATTTATGTTAACACTGGGGACACCTGTTGGGGTCTGGTACCCAAAACCTCATTTGATTTTTGCCAAGAACTGGGAAGGTGACGTATGGCATCCAATGGTCGAGACATACCTCTCCCGACACTCCTGTTTCTGCCTTTTGATAAGATGGCGAACGCAGGCAAGGAGCTGTTTAAAGGCTATGAGGTGCCCCTGGGAAGGGTGCCGCTTATGCCGCTGCAGAGCTCGCTGACACTCCTTAACTGCCTCAGTGTCTTCCGGCGACCACCAAGGGACTGTCTTTCACTGGGGGCACACTAAAGAACAAGGGACTGTGTTATCCGCTGCAGAAACGATTGTTTTAGTTACCTGCTCAACCAAGCTCATCTGGGCAACCATCCATGGTCCTGACGCTGGGGCAGTGACAGGAAGATGGGGCAAGTGATCACTACCACACAGGTCGTCATGTGCTTTCCAGTGGATAGATGGTAGAAGGCCAGGTCTGCAAACCGAGAGACCAATGGCTGAATATATGCCACGTGCCACACTGAAATGTGTGGCGGCCCCATTATTTAAGAGGCAGAGGTTGAACTGAGACCGTAAAGTTTCGACATCTCTGCCTCGGCCAGTAAGAACTGTGCCACCCCAAAAGGGGCTATTAGTGCAAAAATCTGCCAAAAGTAGGAAAGGTTTAGGGAGTTAATCAATCAGTGCAGCCAATGCATTCAGGGGTACTGCACCATCTGGAGGACAATATATGTTGCAGATAGTTATTTCCTGCATCATCCTTACCCTGACAGTCACAGCTTCAAGAGGGATTTGAAGGGGCACAGGTTCACTGCATACCGAGTTCAGGACATAGACGCAAGCTCCACCTGACATGCTATTATAGTTGTTATGGTTCCTGTAATATCCCTTATAGCCATGGAGGGCAGGGGTCCACATTGCCGGGAACCAGTTTCCTGGAGGGCAATGCAGAAAGCAGGTGTAAAGCTTAACAGTTGCTGTAGCTCAGCCAGGTGGTGGAAAAAACCACTGCAATTCCACCGGAGGATGACGTATCTTGAGGCTGGGAAGGCATGAAGCGCGCAAGGAGGCAGGTTATGCCTCAGTGTCACCTACTGCTTCCAACTGAGTATTTGTAGCCATTTCTATGGTGGATGAGGCATCAGTGAGATCCAGGTCCGCAGGGGACACTGAGATCTCGACTGCATCCTCAGATGCAGAACTGATAGGGAGTGGTGGTGTTGGAGCCACCAGAGCGTCCTGTTTCTTAGCAGTCTTTTTCTTAGTTTGCTTGCTGGGAAGATTTCTCCAAAGCAGCTTCAGACACGAAAGAAGACCGTGAAGCTCTTTGTTGTGCAGCTTTTGGCTCCTTGAGCCACTGGTGAGTGTCCGTTCTGGCATTAGTGGAGACCTTGGAAGAGAGGGGCCCAAGGGGCACCTTCCGCACAAGAGGAGCAGGAGGACTGAGGGGGGGCGGGGGGCCTTGCTCCCGGAGTAGGTGCTTTGGGAGCAACAGAGGAAGATTTGCCTCTTACCACCAAGGGAGCGGATGTATTCTGGTGGCCCGGAGGGCCCACTGTTCGTGGCACAGAGTGAGGAACCACTAGCACTTGGGACGGTGATGGTGATGTAGCTGCAGCATATGTCAATGTCAACCACATGGGGGTAATATTTCAAATTTAGGTTTAGCGTCTGTGGAAGTCAACGGGTCTAATGTCTTGCACTCCATAATTTTCAGCTCCTTTTGGAGTACTAGGCAGTCTGGCGAGCAGGGGGAGTGGTGCTCTCCACAGTTGGTACAAATGGGAGGTGGCACACATGGAATATCTGGGTGCAGTTGACGTCTGCAGTCTCGACATGTGGCACTGGAAGTGCAGCGGGAAGACTTGCCCAAACTTCCAGCGCTTAAAGCACCGCATAGGGGGAGGGATGTATGGTTTAATGTCACAGCGGTAAACCATCACCTTGAGCTTTTCAGGCAATGAATCACCCTCAAAGGCCAAGATGAAGGCACCGGTAGCAACCCTGTTGTCTTTGGGTCCCCTGTAAGCTCGCTGGATAAAATGAACACCCCCATCATTCTAAGTTGGCGTGGAGGTCGTCGCCAGACTGCAAGAGGAGGTCACAATGGAAAATAATCCCCTGGACCATGTTGAGGCTTTTGTGGGGAGTAACAAACAGGAATACCATCCAGCTTGTCACAGGTGAGTAACGCTCGGGATTGGGCTGGGGATACTGTCTAAATCAAGGCTGCGCCGTTTCGCATCTTGGACAGCACCGTCACTTCTCCTCAAGGTGCTCAACGAAAAATTGAGGCTTCGTCAGTAGAAAAGAGTCCCCATCGGTTCAGCTAAAGACTAAAAACCGAGGTGAGTATGGCTCTCTCATTTCTGTAGCTCTACGTTCCTCCCATTGTATAGCGAGGGAGGGAAACTATTTAGCGTCATACCTGTCAGCCTTGTATTCTATCTTGCCCTTCTTAGAGACTGCTCGTGCCGTACGGTCACCACCAAGAGATGGCTTAAGTCCACTTCATTGCGGGTTATCCGCCCTGATGCCCACAGGTGCCACCCAGCCACACCAAAAGCCAACTGGCATGATGGCCGTTGTCAGGAGTCCTGATGCTCCAGGAAGGCAGGCATCTATTTCTTGGCATACATGGGGAGTTTACAGCTCAGGCATCAGCAGTGCGATACCTGTGTTGTCAGGGGGCTACCACCAAATGGGTACATGATGGCCCCACCACAGCGGACTGGCTACCGTGCTGGATATTGGGTGCAGAGAAATCCAATATTGTCATGGGGGCGAAAGAGGACAGGAGACAACTCTTGTACCAAGCGCTGCGGGTTTTGAATCTGTGCCAGACAGTGTGGAACTCAATGACTACTAGAGGTCTCTGTAGCAGTTGCACCATAAGCTGTGGCTGCGCGCGCTCCTGGACCCGAGTCTAATGTGAGGGCGCCACTGTGGAACACGTGGTCCCAGTGGCCAATAGCAACATATCCTGTCGTGTATTTAGGCTGCTGTCTCTCACTCAGCAAGGCAGTCTGGTATTCGCATTGAGTCTGTTGATATCTCGCTGACAGACATCGTGTTTACTCCGCGTGTGCTTACTTCCCATTTACGAGTGGACTTTTTTTGATTTTGTGAGGTTATCTCTTGTGACCCTATTGCTTAATACTTTGTTCTTGATCTTGATGCCTTGATCGGTTATCTATCATCATTCTTGTCCTTCCATTCCTGTTTGTCCGTCTTGTTTGTTCGTGGGCCGCTCCCGTTCGGTCCCGCCGCGTTTTCATTAGCGGCAACCCCGTGACCGTTCCTGTCGCAGTTACATCACAATGGAAGATGACATATCCCAGAAAGTGTCCTCACCCAAATACTTGATTTGCAGGTGGAGATGCAAAGCCATGACAAGAGATTCAGGAGATTGAATCTAAGAGCACTTGTGCACCACGTAAGGCATCCTTCCCTGTATGGCTTGCACTTCTGTAGAATTTTGGAAGTGGCAGGTCAAACCATAGAATGGGACCTGAACTCATAGGGCTGAAAAGTGTGAGATTCCTTTTAGTCACCTCGTACGACAGGCTGGAATACCTCGGGCCTATTCTAACCCCCAGACCCACAGGGGGGGAACAAATTGGGAATTACCATAATTTTTAGCACTGTTTGAAGGCCATGCGAAGTGCTGAACATTTCAGCACACTTATCTCATAGGAATGTGATTACAATGCCAGCCACTAAGACGACTGGATACATTTGACTCCTGAAGAACAAGAAATTGGCTGACGGTGGTCCTTAGGGGGGGGAAAAAAAAAAAAAAAAAAAAAAAAAAAAAAAAAAAAAAGAGTTTTAGAGTAAGCACAGAAGTGTCAAAATGTTCACGAAACTTTAAAGAAAAAGTACGTAAATACATGAGCAAATAAATGTAGTGACAGAAAAAACCTATTGATGCAAATGAAATATAATCACAGTTGAGTTTCAATTTGAAGTTATAATCAATTATATATATAAAATTTGTGTCTACATGAGCAAATGACTCCGAGACTCCATCGTGACAAGTGAGCTACAAAATAGCTTCCAAATCTGCAGGTAGTGCCAGGCTGTATTGAAAGTGAACATTAAAAAACATATAATAGAGGTAGTGTAGATTTTCGTGCAGCGTAAGTGTTTAAGATCGAGCAAGTCACACATCATTGTCATACAGTGAAAAACTGCATTGCTGATATGGCTGCAGATGAATAGCATCAGTTGACACAAGAGGCATCAAAGTTCAGCATATCCCATTATACTCGATTCCACTCATGCATTTGATTCCATACTGGCGAGTTTCATGCATGGAGTAGACATCGACTCAACTGCACGTGGGGATATTTTTGGTGCTGTGGAGATAGTAACTGGTTTCTTTGGGATGGAAGGGAAATGGCTGGTAAGCACAACAGATGGTACACTATCAGTTTGAGGAGAGCAAATTGGTATTACTACCTTGATAAGGGAGAAACTGGAACCTACCTTGGCCTCACTGACAGCTGCATTCATTGGCTGATACATCAAAAGGTGTTATGAGCCGAGTCGATTACAGTAAGTGAATCACAGAGGTTGTTGTCGGTGCTATGAACTATATTTGGGCACTCACATGGAGACAACATACATTTAAGTAACCCTTGGTTGAAGTTAAAGCTGAATGTTCCGATATTCCCTACTATTCTGAAGTAAGGCAGTTGAATCATCAAAAAGTCTTCAAAAGGTTTTGAAATTTGCAAGAAGAGACTGAAATATTCCTATAGGTAAGTCGAAAGAGGGACACATGATCCTTGTTGGACTGTTGACCTCTCTTTATCATCGACATCACAAATTATTTCTTTTCATTTGGCCTCTCAATGCACAGGGAAAATCATTTGGTAACATGTATAGTGGACATGACTGGTGCTTTCCAGCAAAAATTGAACTTATGGAAAAATCAGTTTGCATAGTTCATATCAATTCAGGCAGGCTAGAAAAATTTTTTACCTTCATAGTCTCGGATGTTATTGAATTTAGCATATATTAAAATGAAGGACTAAGTAAGGAACACACATTTTTTGTTTTCTCTAAAAAAATTTCTGCTCTGAGATACAGCCCTCCAAAGATGACACTGCGCATACCATTTTGAAGATGAAAATGTTGAAAATTTTTTAAAATGTTGTATCTCTGGAACAGTTCTACTTTTTTAAATTTGAAAGATAATTGCTTTATGACCACAAAGAAATACTCCATTTGGACTCTTATCTGTTAAAGTTCTTTCACTATATTGTTCTGAACTTTTTAATTTCCATATATAAGAAAAAAAAATTTTTTTGAAAAAACAATTTCCATAAATTAAAAGTTCAGAACAACTGTTGACTAGTACCATATAGTTCTAAATTCCCTGAAAAGGAGAGCAAATAAAACATCATTGTATGATGATCCCTGGAGAAATACATAAACAGACAAAATTGTGTCAACCGATCCTATTGACACCAACCATAGACTAACCTGTGATATAGTGATTATGTGGCCTGTGACCAATGATAGGCCTACTTCAATGTCAGCTGCTGGTTTGTAAACAAAAGGTGTTTAAAACTTGCAAGAAGGATATGCTGACAAGACAATTCTTGTTAAAATATTATATTTATGTGTGTATCACTGTGTAGTTATCCTAATAACAACTACTACTTATTCATACACTTCCATTCAGAAATGTTCCAATGACAAATCTGATTTGCTAGTATATTGACAGAATTTTCATTACAAAATTAGCACTTTAGTTAAACTGACTTTTTGGGCCTTCAAGACCTGTCAGGACTTTTTTTACACTGACATAAGGTAAGAAGGAAATTGTTAAACAGTTCTATCTGGTCCTTACCATGGCCGCTATAGTAGCAAACATAATACATTCATTATTGTGTCCTACGAACACCAATAATTTCTTCCATTATGCAATGTTTAGTTTAGTGACAATACCGCGACCGATAATAAATGCTAAGTTACACATAACTTTCGACCTAACTTACCTTGTGCCATGGTGGTATCATTCCCCAGATCATTGGGACAATTATTCTATCGGATGTTTTGCCCAGCTGATGTCCTGATATAATAGCAGGTAAAACTTCCGTTGGTGCAATGTTTGTTGATGGTCTGTAGACATGGTACTTGTCATCCATGTGTTTCCACTCTGGAAGACAATAAGTGTTCGAGTCCTTCCTACGATAAGTAGTTGCCTTGCATATACATTCTGGGTCAAGTGTACTGAAATCAAATGTTTTTCACGAATGAGATTCAATTACATCACTAGTTACGTTTAACAGCAATTCATTGCAGTAAGTAATGGAAAACAGGACACAGTTCACTGCACAAAGGCTCACAATGCAGATATTTAAGTAAATTATTAATTAAAAACATCATATACCAAGCCGTTCTTCCACACATTTCTGACGAATATGAACAGTGTACAAATTTTCACATAACACAATATTTCCGCTGTCAACAAATCAACTTTCAACTGCGAAAATTACCGCTTTCTTCATATTATCTTTGCCTCGTACAGTGAAGCGCTGCCAACGCCATAAACTAGAATTGACCTTTAAAGAACTTAATTTTTCGTTTCCCGGTAAGCTGTAAAACAAATATTACACTAAGATTCTAGATAGTGCACATATGTTAGCTGACTGGTTGTTATATGATTCACACAGTACGTTCACTACAAAATTTTAACGAGCAAGCTGTCGCCTGGACGACAGTTACCCAGATTTAATTAAATATAAAATATTATCATCTTGTCATTTTGAACAATAATATACGTAAGTCACGTTGTAAAGATGCATATCATCTGGAATACAGAATGGGAATAATATAACATAGAAATAAATATGTGTCTTCAATATAAAAAGTACGTATGGCTAAATTTTTGCCATTTACAGGCACTATTGACTTCTCTTCAAAAAGTTGTCTATTGTGGATGAAAAGTTTTCAGAATGAACAATTTTAATTTGTGTTGTTTAGTTTACCAAAACAACTCCAGAAACCTTTACTCTCTTGTCTATTTCTTATATTGTGCGTCTGTGTGTAGTCCGCAGCTGCCCTACTAAACTCACAAAGGCTCAGTTCACATGATGTAGTACCTCAAGCTGCAAGGAAACGTAACACTGGGAGAATGACTCAGTGTGTGACCAGTTTTTCAGCGAGTTTTCGGTGTGAGCATAATTTTAAGGCTGTTGCTAAGATAATGTACAGAATGACTTGCGAAAACACTGAGTAGCTGATGGGAAGAAATGCTGAACAGAGAGATCAACTGAATACGACCGTTTGCTGTAAAAGAATACGAGATAAATTCAGCAGACCTGTTACAACTTTATTTTTTGTTTATTTATTATACGTATCGACTTGCATAGATTGTATTGTGATGATTCACAGGGATGCGAAATGAGTCAGTTTAACATCATTTTAGTGCTGCAATAAATAAATGTAAAATAACAAAATTGTAAATTATTGCTAATAACTTAACATACAGAAAAGAAGAATATTTGTACACTGGCCATCGTAAACCAGGAAGACGAATAATGGCTACCAAATTAGAAATTGAAAGTCTCAAAACATAAAAACAAATGCAATCCACATTTACAAAAACAACAATTGATGAATCTTCATGTACCAGTACTCATCAACAGAGAAAAATGCCTCATCCATAAAGGATTTTCTTAATTTAGATTTAAATGTAATCAGAACATCAATGCAGACTTTACTATCCAATGAAAGAGAATTGTAAACTTTTGTGGCAGAATAATGAACACCCTTTTGTCCAAGACTTAGATATGTTAGATTCCCATATAAATCATTTTTAAACCTTGTGTTGTGGTCATGGTATGCACTATTAGATGCAAAAAGAGAATTGTTATTACAGAAAAAAACATCAAAGAAAATAATTACTGAGATATGGTCCTTAATATTTGGAGCTTAAGGAACAGATTTCTTCAAGAATATCACAGATCAACGCCATTCATGAACCTAACTGCTGTAGTTTGTGCAATGAAGATGTTTTTGGCTAAATATTGATTATCTCAAAATAATTATACCATATGAATGATACAGGGAAAATAGCCAACATAAGCAGCTTTTATACCATTCATATAATTACACATAGGGCATAAGTTGACACACACAGTCTTTTTTGAAGGTCTAGGAATGTCTCTGTCAATTTAACTTGCCATCAATTAGAATGCCCAGGAACTAGGCATATTCACAATATGTTATATTTTTGGTCATTGCAGTTCATTTTCTTGTCAAGATGCATTAAATTGTATTATTCAGTTTTTTCAGTATTTAGAGGCAATCCATTATACTAGAACCAGCGCAAGATATCTATCAGTAAAGCATTACATTTATATTCTAGTTTACTGGTTGTTAGATTTTCAAACAAAATAGTGTCATCAGTGTCAAGAGTAAATTTGCTCTCGGTGTTCATACAAAGTGGGAGATCACTGATGAATAAAAGAAACAGTGAAGGCCCACAATCGATCCTTGTGGCACTAAACAAGATGGGCATCAGTATAATTAAGTATCATCTTCTGCTTTCAATTGTGCAGTTTGATTCGGTCCTGATTTGTCAATGAAGTATTGTATATAAGACTTTTATAGTTTTCTGTAACTCTAGTGTGGAAGTTTGTCATAGTGAACAAATTATAGGAATTCATTAAATGTTCAAGGTCAGTCTTACAGTTGCTTTCATTGAAGAATTTAAGGTTAAAGTCCCCTATAACTATTAAATTTCTGGTTTTGGAAAAGTTTAGCCAAAAGAGATTCTGACTTCTTCATAAAAATACAAAACTTCCCTGCCAGATCTGCAAATTATAAACATTGTAACTGACATGTCGTTTGCAGTAATTTCAAAACGTTGAGCTGCATAATATTTGTTTAAATCTAAAGGTTTATAAATAAACGTGTTATTAATATAAATTACAGAACCACCTTTCTCTCTACTTGTTCTACAACAGTGAGTCGCTAAATCATACTGATCAAGCTGTAGCTTCTCAATTCCAACTGTCATATGGTTCTCAGTAAGACATAAAACATGTGCGTGATTAATAAGATCCACATCTTTAATAAGACCCAGCATTAACAGAAAGAAAAATCTATTTTACTATTTTATGTCTGAGACCTCTGATATTTTGGTGAAATGTAATTAGATTGTTCAAGGTACCTTCATTATCATGATGTTGGTCCTTTTGCATATTCGCACAATATTTCACTGTTTCACTTAGAGGTAGGTTGTTTATATTGTGGCCTACGTCACAAATTAAGATTTGTCCACTAGATGATGTCACTGAGGTCGTGAACATGTTAGCCAAAATCACTGCTTGTCTTTAGATCTCATCTTACTCGCTTTCAAAGCAATGGTGCAGCTTTTTCAATTGTGCATGCAGCAGCAGAAATACTTTCAAGCTCTTGAGGTTCTTTGGATGAAATATCGTATAGCACTGATGTTTCTGCAGATGGTATTGAAGTTATGTCAATAACGCCTACAGATTTTTAAGAAGGCTTTACCATGCATCCAGGAAGTAAGCAATTATTTCTAGACTTACTAGTGCTAGTGTGGGGCGCAGATATACATCTATTTCTTCATTTCATATTTGTTACCTTGGTATGGAATGGCTTCTGCAGTTGAAAAAGCGACTTTTCTGATAAAGCTAGTTGTAGGTGTTTCTTATTTGATTCTGTTTCCATATGTTTGCTATTATTGTTTCAATGTCTTAGCAAAGTCCAAACTTCCTTATTTTGTTGAGGTGTCGCTAATGATTAGTATAGTCACTTCTTTCCAAGGATACATTGACATCAGTTATATTGACATTAGCAAACATTGATGATATTTTCATTAAATATCTATTAAACTTACACACTGTTTGGTTCACTTCTGGTATGACATAACAGTAAAGAATGATACATTCCAATATGTTTGTGTGATCCAGTTTTGAGATCACTTTTTCTAAATCATCGAAAAAGTTGTTTTAGTTATGTCTGTCATTCATTCCTGCAAATATTGTAGCTACATCATCACATTTGAAATCACTAGCAAGTTTGGATACTCCCTCAGTCACTTTGTTGAGGCATGTATTTGGTTTAATAACAGATGTTACACAATACAAGAGTTTTACAAAGTCATTTAGCAAGGATGCCTATTTTCGACAGTGACTGTCAGGTGGCAATAAATTTTTTTCATTAACTGACTCCTAAGTGTTTTTTTATTGTTGTATGTCCAGAATTCTGTCTTTATTTGTTACTTGAGTGGAGTTTTCTGTTTCATCAATTTTATCCACTAAGGCACTAACACAGTTGTTGGTAATCACACGATTTAGTTCCTGAGAAATGAGATTTTTGGTCGTCTTCTAGGCTGGTGCCACACGTTCCTCTCATCCTGGATTTTACGTTTACATTACTGATGTATCTACAGTTTTTATATGCCTTTAAAAGGCATTCACACCATAAAAAGGCATTGCTGTTAAGACCAATAAAACCTGTCAATTGGAAATTAAAAAATCCATATCACACAGTAAAGCTGCAGGCAAATGCTAATAATTAAATGAAGCAATTTTAAACAAAGGTATTAAGGTATTTATTTATGAGAAAAGTAATAAAGCTAAAACTTCAGGTAATTATGTGTTATTAAATTACATAATTAATTATATTATTTAGTACAATATTATAATGTTTTTTGTTATTCTTTGTTTAGACTTAAGTGTGTGATACTCTGGAATTTAGCTGTAACTTAAGGTTATAAGTTAATGTAATTTAATAAATGACAATAATGACTTTAATTTAAGGCAATACATTCAGCATTTTATGTCTTATTGCTAACTTATTTATAATTTCTTCAGAACCAAGTTGTTCCACCAGATTACAATGAAGAATCATTAGAGCAAGACCACTAAGTTTTTCACCTCAATTTTTTTTTCTAAATGTAAGTAGCCTATTTTGAGTGGAAAAACACCTTTCAGGAATTGCACTGGACACTGGGAGTGTGGCTAAAATGATAAGAAGCTTGTTTAACAAAGGAAAATAGCTGTTCACCACATTCATCAATAGTTTCAATTATAGTGGCAGGTTTCTGCTCTCAGGTTTCTAGTGATAGTGCCATATCTTATAATCATTCTGAAACATTTTGCCTACATTTCTACCCAGAAATATTTATGCTATCTTTATAAAATTTTCTTTCGTCCTGGAGTCATTACTGGTTAAATTTTTTTAAACATAGCTTTTGGAAATGTCAGCACTCATAAAACACTGTTAGAATATAATAAAAATAGTCTAACTCACATAAAATATTTTTTAAAAAAGGTGACTGGTTTCCATCATTGCTTGACCATATTCAGATCGTTACTCGTTGCTGACTGCCAGAGACAATGGCAAGGATTGTTAACTGCTCTAGCATGATGCAAAGGGCAACTGTGCTAGATGCTCTTCATGCCATCCTAGTGGAGTTCGTGCTCTTTGCTCCATCTCCAGTAGTCAGCAAGGAGTAACAGTCTGAAGATGATCAAACATTTATCGAAACTGGTCACCCTTTTCAAAATAAATTTATTTACACAGTTAAGCCTGTATTTATTATGTATTTGAGGTAAGTGGTTTTCTCAGGCAGAATGATCTGAATTCTTTTGATAATTTCTTTGTGTAGTTTAAGACAAGCATCGATTTGTTTAGTTACATTTTCAGTAAAGCAATAAAATACGTTTCAATAGTAATACACAGATCTCAGCAGGTGGCACAGTGGTTAGCACACTGGACTCACGTTCAGTTCAATCCAGCCATCCAAATTTAGGTTTTCCTTGATTTCGCTAAATCGCTCCAGGCAGATTCTTGGATGGTTCCTTTGAAAGGGCATGACCAATTTCCTTCCCTATCCTTGACACAATCTGAGCTTGTGTTCCAGCTGTATGACCTCGAAGTCGATGGGACATTAAGCTCAATCTTCCTTTCTTTTTTCTGATATATTACTGGGCTGGATTTGGCTTCCAGTCACTCTTGGAACAACTATCCCCTTGAATTCATCTGCTGTGTCTGTTGGAAAAGGACTCATTCTGACTATTTTGTAACACTGCGGGTATTGCACAGTGCCTGTCAGCACTGATTTGTTTAGGTTCACAGTATACTAAAAAACGTTTCTTAATATAAATAGCGGCATCAGAAACTTGCTGTTTTGCATCCCTCCTGGCAATATATTGGGCTGGCCTACCTGTTGTAGGTACTACATAAAGCATTTATGCCTATATTTCGATAATCACGTGCTTCTCGGTCCATTGCATCTCATTAAGGAAGATTAGCATTGAATCAGATAATTTAATGTTATACGCAGCTTCCTTCAAAAGACTGTCCAGGAAACAGAGAATGTCGAGAAACGTTTACCGTACTTTTTATCGTTCTGATACAGTTCCATGTCATAGGTATCTCACATGAATGTGTTAGTACTAAATTAAGAAGGTGTGCCTCACTGTTTATGAACCGTTATCCTGGGTACTGTTCTGCAGTTAGTGTAAGAACACAAAGGCTGTAATCTGCATTTCAACTTGCCATGCTATCCAGTGCACTTCTATGCGCCTCTTGGTGCACACAGAGAACGCTGGTTAGGCCACTAGTTAAGGTGCAGCAGCGCCATTATGACTGGGACATTGCATGAGCTCTCTTAGCTCTGTAGCCTTTCTTGTATAATTTTACATGAACTGCTTGGTAAAAAATGATTTTCGCTGTACTTATAGCGTTATATGTCATCTTCATGGTGAAGTGCCTATCATTTCATTAATGTTCATGTTTATCGTGATATTACACATTTACATAAGACACTGTGGCAAATTTGAAACGATTGCAACAAAAAACAGAGGCCCCTATGATTTGCATTTGGTGAATATTACAGAATACATTGCTGAATATGAAATTTAGTTAATATACTGAATTGTTCTTGAGACTTGGAAGGAGGTGTCTTTCTATCTTCTTGAGGAAATAGATTTTATGTGGCGCACTAAATTCCGATAGCTTGTGCTAAGGTTAAAGGCAGAATAAAATCTTCATAACATGCCTCGTATCTCATAAACGATCTGAGATATCGAAACGAAATTTTACCAAGTGATATCACACAAAGAGAAGAATATTTTTCCATATGCTTAACATGTGGAGCTTTCTTATGAATTGTGACATAGAGTAACTACAGACGTTTTCAATCGAATAACATGGTTATTTAAGAGTCATTAATAACTGGTGAAATGAACATTGGTGTAGCTTCACAAAACATAAGTGAAGAAATTACACGTTTGTTTTTATACTGAGGGTGTGCTTTTTCATAAGTTGTTGCCCTGATTTGTCCTCAGTTCCTCATTAAATAAGCCACTGATTCAGGAGGTTTGTAGTGTAGAATGAAAATACTTTAGTAAGCTTCAGTACCAGCTGTTCATTATGAGAAACAGATTGGGTTATGAGATAGCACTGAATCTGCAACAAAAGGGAACTAGATAAATGTGTGTGTTACTCAAAACTCGTCACTGATGAGCAAAAACAGTTTAACTAGTCAGATGAAAATAAAGCGCCAATTCTGTTTCAGTTTCATGGGAATCCCGTAATGCAATGTATTTTTAATAATGAACAGCTGAGAATGAAACCTAACAAAGGATTTTCTTTCTACAATTCAATTATTTTTGAGATATGAAAAAATACAGCAAATGGCGGACCGTCTTTCCGTTCCTATCGCTGTACAGAGTGAAGAAGTGAATTTTTTAACTACAAATGTATTTCAGTTCATCAGCGGTATTGACTTTCATGAATAGTTGGCAAGGTTCTGTAAGTTGTTAGTGAGTTCATAGATTAAGTGTCACGAAAGAGTTTCGTTGTGTCATTTCTACTCTATAGCATAAATGTAGCATTATTCTACTAGAACTAACAATTGTGATGACTGTTTATCTGGGGATAACAATGTGAAGAAAACATGATAGTTACTTTGTGGACAACTTGAGACTATCCGTTAAGATGCGAATCGATTATAGATATGTATAATCCTCCTTAACACATCAAAAGATAATGAAGGTGAATAAGTCCCCCACTTCACACTGAGGAGGATAGGAACGAAAAGATAGTACACTATTTGCTGTGAATTATTTTCAGATATCCCAGCTCCTTGATGTACAGGGAGAAAATTCTTTGACAAACTTTCACTTCAGTCCTTAATATTAAAAAATATGATGGGTTATGGAATCTCCCAGAACTGCAACAGCATTTGAATAGTCACCATCAGTTATGAGTAGCATCTACATTTTTCTTGTTGCCAGATTTAATTATGGCTCTTTTGGCAAATACATAGGAATAAGCACAAACTCACCATCCCATCACACTATGGCATCTATGCAGTAGTTACTGCGATAGAATCCTGAAACAGGGTGTCTTATTAACCAAGCAGCTGATGACCAGTGAAACAAATAGCTTACAGAAAAGCTCGGACTCTCAATTTGTAATACCATAAGAGAAGAAATTTCATACTCATTTTCATACTAGCGAATTCTCTTTTCATTAGCTTCAGATCACTCTTAAAAAATTACAGTATGGCACTGAAAAATAAAATAAAATAAAGGCTGCAGGCTCTGCTATATCGCCGTAGATAAGAAAGTTATGTGTGTTAGCCCTATGGCAAAAGACTCTCCTTACTGCATCCTATTATTTGCCGAAATCTCGTTTTGATATCTTAAAGCATGCAGGACGCTATGAAGTTTCATTGTGACTTTATCACTGGCTCACATGGTCAGAAATGAGTGAGATACATAAAACTGAATTTCTAGTGAATGGACATAGGGAGAGATTTCCTCGCAAACCCAAAGAAAAATTCAGTATGTTAATTAAATTTCTTAAGCAGTAATTTCTTAAGCAGTGACTTTCCTACCCAGTCTGGACAAATGCAGAGGGTGGGTATGTTGTTCATTGTGAGGTCCAACGTAAGGGAATTAGCGTGCATGGCAGGAAAGAATGCCAGTGTGCACTCGATATATTTGTCGAGGGATCTCGTCCGTGGTGTGGAAAAGGCTCTGACGGCAGCTATTGAGTGCACTAGGTGCATCTGACTGCAAATTGTGACGTAGCCCCATAATACTGCTCAGAACTCGTTTATAGAATTCGGAAGGTTTTGTGACCAGTGATACCACTGCCAATCTATACTTGGTCATTCTTCAGTAGCCATTAGACAGTTAACTACTTATTGTTTGAACTTGCACTGTGGCCTACATTGAGATTTCATATTCATTGAAATAAATATGGCAGGCGAAAATGAATGTCGTTGTAAGGCACTGTGGACAAAACCTTGTTATTCCTATGCATCATTTCTATCACAGCAAATGATCAGAATGTAACACTAGCAACAGATGTTATCGAGACTGAGGCAGATCCTCGCTCGTGTTCCAGCCAGCATTCCGTAGCTTCAAAAGCTCACACCGTTTCCTCCTCCGCATACTGCACATCTCATATCTCAAGAAAAGTTGGACTGTCTATAACTTAACTTGCCAGTAGCTTCGCCACAGATACTTTTCAGCCAGTGGAGAGACAGCATTTTGGTGCAGCGTCTCTGGCACAGAAAACAAATGACACCTACCGCTGGTTTCTGAGGCGATCCTAACTCCTTTTGGCGGATGACTGATTTGGTGAAGGCAACTAGCAACATGCACAGGGTGCAAACTAAACAGTCTAAGTCTAGCATCATACCCAGGGTTAGTCGCTGTCCTCTGGTTTGGAGCGGGTGGAATGGCTAGACTAGGGGCTCAGACAACTGTGAGACGTCATTGGATGAGAATTTTTCGACTTCCGCTATTGGGTGGAGAAATACAGGGTTCTCGATAATAGTTCAGGCATGCACCACATGCAGGAAGGGGATATTGGTAGGTGTGACTTGCACATGGGGGTTCTTATGTTAGAGAAACCCCTTCTTGTAATCAGAGATGAACTGACTGCCAAAATCGAATTTACATCAGGCACAATGTTCTCAGAAAATGCTAGTCCTCGCACATTGTAAATAGAAAAGAGTAATGCGATATTAGTAAACTGCAGGAGTATCCAAGGTAAGGTCCCAAAATTAGCATCTCCTATTGAAGGTTGTAATGCTCAGACAGTCTTAGGAACAGAGAGCTGGCTGAAACCATGAAAGTAAATAGCAAAGAAATCCTAAGTTCAGATTGGAATATTTATCGTAAGGATAGGTTAGTCGCCAATATTGCAATAAACAACTCAATAATATCTAGCAAAGTTATCATGGATCCCGAATGTGAACTAATCTTCTGAAGTTAAGCATCAAAAGTCGATCAAAAATGGTAATCGGATGCTTTTATAGACTACCTAGATCAGAAGCTGTAGTGGTAGAGCGCCTTGAGAGTATGGTAATAATTTTCCTGCTCATGCTGTTGTGATTGGAGGGGGGGGGGGGTTACTTCAACTTGCCAGGTATAGTACCAGAGACAGGGATTCGTGTGACATTTTTCTGAGTAACTTGTCCGAAAATTACTTTGAGCAGGTAGTTAGAGATCCATCTGGTTAAGACAACATCTTAGACCTGAACTTACCGAATCCGTTAATACAGAGAAGGGTATCAGTGATAAAAAGGTCGTGATAGCATCTACAACAAAGTCTTACAAAGAGTATTAAGAAAAGTAATAATATATTTTTGTGCTTTCTAAAGTGACAGGCTACAAAATGTGGAGTATCTAAGTAGTCAACATCAAATATTCAGTGAAGAGGACGAAGATGTGGAGCACAAATGGAAAAAAATTGAAAAGCATTGTTCAATAAATCTTCCACAAATATGTTCCAGGTGTTAAAGGATGTGAATGACCCACACTGGTTTCATAGCCGTGTTAGAAAAATGCTCCAGAAACAAAGAGAGTTTCATCTAAGATTCAAGAGAAGTCAAAACCTAGCTGACACACAAAAGCTGAACTAAGCGGAAGTGAGTGCAAGGAGAGCAATGAGAAAATCGTCCAGTGACTTTGAAACGAAAATTTTGTCATTTCATCTGAGTAAAAACCCTAAGAGGTTTTGGTCTCACATAAAATCAGTAAGTGGTTCGAAATCATCTATTCATGCACTCACAGACAGTACTGGCACCAAAATGGAAGGTAAGAGAGAAGGCCGAAATACTGAATTCAGTTTTCTGAAGTTGTTTCAGTGAGGAAGATCGTAACACTGTTTCTCCTGTCAATCATCGTACGAACCTCGAAATGGCAGATATTGAGATAAGTGATCATGGAGTAGAGAAGCAACTACATTCACTTAGTAGTGGAAAGAGTTCAGGACGAGATGAGTCACCTATAAACTCCACCCGAACAGGCCATGACTGACTGGCTGCCTTGTCATCCTCAGCCCACATGTGCCACTGGATGATGATATAGAGGGGCATGTCTCCCAGCCGTATGTCTGTTTCTGAGACTGAAGCCGCTACTTCTCAATCAAGTAGCCCCTCAGTTTGCCTCACAAGGGCTGAGTGCACCCTACTTGCTAACAGCACTTGGCAGACCGGATGGTCACCCATCCAAGTGCTAGCCCAGCCCGACAGCGCTTAACTTCAGTAATCTGACGGGAACCGGTGTTACCACTGCGGCAAGGCTGTTGGCCAGTCACCTATAAGATTCTACAAAAATTATGAGGTAAATTGATCCCCTTCTAGCAGCAATTCGTTGTAGATTGGTGAAAGGATACCTAGCGTCTGGAAAAAAAAAAGCGGAGGCATTACCATTTCCAAGAAAGGCCGCAGGACAGATGCACACAGTTATAGACCTACATCGTTTACATCAGTCTGTCGTTACATCCCATTCGTCATTACGAGCTGAAACTTTACTTCATAGGTACATGCATGTGGTATGATGTGCATGTCCCCTTTCAGCAAGCAATTATTCACTAAGGGGTCCCAGGTTCGATTCCCAGTGTGGTCTGGGACTTTCACCTATCTCGAGATGACTGGGTGTTTATGTTGTCCTCATCATTTCATCATTATTCATGCAAGTGAATAAAATTGGACTGAGGAAAGGTGGATGGCCAAGAACGAAATGCTCATATTAAAAGGGTGTAAGACAGGGATGTAGCCTTTCGCCTCTACTGTTCAATCTGTACATCGAGGAAGCAATGATGGAAATAAAAGAAAGCTTCAGGAGTGGAATTAAAATTTGAGGTGAAAGGATATCAATGACACGATTCATTGATAACATTGCTATCTTAAGTCAAAGTGAAGAAGAATTACATGATCTGCTGAATGGAATGAACAACCTTATGAATACAGAATATGGACTGAGAGTAAATGGAAGAAAGACAAAATTAATGAGAAGTTGCAGAAATGAGTACAGCCAGAAATTTGATATCAGGATTGATGCTCACAACCTAGATGAAGTTAAGGAATTATGCTACTTAAGCAGCAAAAAAACCAGTGACGGATGGAGGAAGGAATAAATCAAAAGCAGATTAGCACTGACGAAAAAGGCATTCCCTGGCCAAGAGAAGTCTACTAGTATCAAACGTAGGCCTTAATTTAAGGAAGAAATTTCTGAGAATGTACATCTGGAGTACAGCATTTTATAGTAGTGAAACACGGACTGTGGGAAAACTGGAACAGAAGAGAATCGAAGCATTTGAGATATGGTGCTACAGACAAACATTGAAAATTAGGTGGACTGATAAGGTAAGGAATGAGGAGGTTCTGCACAGAATTGGAGAAGAAAGGTATGTGGAAAACCTAACAAAGAGAAGGGACTGGATGATAGGACATATGTTAAGACATCAGGGAAACACTTCCATGATGGGGCTACCTTCGATCTGGTGCATTTTGTTAGTGCGGGTTGCCTACATCAGGGGCAGATATGAACTCAAGGGCAAACCTATGGTTCTCCTTTGGTTGACAGGTCCTTAGCCTATGCAAATACCGCTTACATACCATGTTCCTTAGCCGAATCACTTTCAAAACGCGGTAATTTTATCATGAGGTTGCATCGTGGGTTACGTGTTGGTCTGATAATACACATTCCTACGATCACCATCATGGTTTGTACAGAAAAAAACCACCTCATTCAGAGGTAATGTCATACCTCGATTTGTAAAGTGGGTACAGCTTTTAACATGGACACTTGTGTGCACCTGTAGAACCACGACCGCTTGTCACGGTAACATACAGTAGATGCTGCGATCCGGTTTTTTTAACATCTGGCAGATTACATCTCTCTTTCTAAGACACAGTGGTAGCACTCACAAGAAAAACCTAAAAGACGTGTCCACCCATCGTTGATTTTCAGTTAGTATTATTTTGCATCGTGTGGAATCATTTATTGGTCAAGTATTATACTTAGTAGTAGTGGGCTGTGTGTGATATGTTTGAATTTGAACATCAGGCTTATAATGTATGTGTTTGTGTTCTGACATGTGTAAAGGAAATGAGTATGTCCAGTCACAAGGAAGGTACAGATATTTCCATTTCCAGAGCCACAGATTTCAGCAGGGTATATTTCTGATACTTCGTTCATTGTCAAATGCCGTTCAGTTGAGACTGCGATTGTAACATTTAGTTGTAAGTACAGGGATAAAATTTATATTTGACCGATTTCTTAGGATGATTGATTCTACCTGTGTGTGCCCGGCCTGCAGCAGTGGTGACCTGTACGGAAATGATTCACATTTCCCATTAATGGCAGCAGCCGTCTGAATGCAGAGGCCTGTTGGAGTGTAGAAATGTATGTGAGTTAACTTTGTCATCCTCTAGACGATTGAATAGCGAACTAATACTTCGTATGTGTTGGGCAGGCAGCTTTCATGATTAAGGGGAAATTTGAGGAGATTGTGTATGGAGGTGTGTTTGCGCTGGACTATTGTTCCATCTAATGTAAACTGTTTGGTCAACTGCTTCTGCACGTTTCGCGTCTTTATTTAGTCGACAGAAAATCGATTGTGGGGTGTGCATCTAGCATGTGGAAGACATGTTTGCCGGGTCTCTAGACATGAGAAACACCTTAGTTGAACTTGTAAATTATAGGGATGATTTCGAATCTGTCACATCACCGAGATCGGTGCTCACGGGTGGAAATATCATTTTTCATCTGTTTGTTTCTAGTTACTCAGCGGTCTAGAGCATGCGCCACCTAGCTAAAGTTGCAGATTTGTATAGAAATAATTCCCAGTCTATGTCTTCGGAATTATGTTACATAAGCGATCGGCAGGATGCTGTCTAGTGCTTGATATCGAGAAGTACTGCAAAAATGGTATAATATTATGGCAAACCATGCGAAAATGTGTGTGTTCTTGTAATCCCCGGGTTTGGAGATGTGTGTAGAAAAGAGAATAAGCAAGGAAGCAGGTTCAGAGCACAAACATTAACGTGTTTGTGCTGAGGGGAAACGATCCCAAATTTGTAGAACAGTTCTGAGAGCAACTTCTGTTCACTGAGGGTGCTCTGATCGCGCATTGGAGGTGGATGACCTGTGATTGTCGTCTGCGGGAAATATCTAGACCTGAGAGGAGTATATATACAGTACTGCCGTCTTTGTGGTATATGTACCAATGATGTAGAAGGGATGATTCTGTTTGGCGCAGGATACAAATTCTATGTTTACTACATCAACACGGTATGTGGTGATATATTGCTGGATTGGAGATTGGTTTCACGCACTAATATTCAAGTTCCTGTCCTCTGTGGGAGAGCAGTGTAATTGAGTAGGAGTCTTTCTGTATTTGACGTTATGTAGGGCACTCGGTGATATATTGATGGGTCACAGGTCGGCTTCACATTATAATACTCTAGCTCCTGTTCTCGGTGGGAGAGCAGTGTATATGAGTATGAGTCTTTCTGTATTTGACGATATGTATGGTAGTTTGAAAGATTTAATTGCCAGTGCAATATGGGGATCTGTGTGAAATAACCACTGAAAGTCTCGTCTGCAGAAAGAAAGAAAAGGAGGATGGTGGCTTGATACCAGTGGCATCAGCAATTTGGCGGGTAAATTCGATAAGAGCCAATTATAATGCTCGATTCATTCACATCCTTTGTGCTGTGATATATGAGGCTCTACATAGCGGAGGGAGAGTTTGTGTGTGTTGAAAGCAGGAAGGGTAACACATGATGGACGGGGTACCACCTTAGGTACACGAGGAAGACTGCATTCGACGTTATTCTGCGCTATTTTCGTAAACAGATTCTGTTCAGGGCAAGAATTTCTGTGCGTACAAACTGAGGCATCAAGAAAGTGTGCATTAACTATTTTTGGGACACTATACAATTTCCGCGAGGTCGACTCGATTCTTATTTTTACATAGTCATGTGACATCAGTACAAGATTGAGAACCTTGTTAGATTTGCTTTGCAAGGGTTTGTAGCTACACACACACTTGACGGCATCGCGTCAGTCACGCTGGGAATTTAAGCATGGTTAGACGCATCTCTCATGTTGCACAAGGAACAATACACCCTGTGCTATTCTGGGAAGCACTGGAACATCTCTCTCGGTGCTGGACCATATCACAGCTATGCGTCATTGCGTATGGGACCAGCATGAGCACGCCTTGGAGTTCTGTGATGTCAGTATAACACTCCAAGAATTCTAACTGTATACATGAAAATAGACCCAACTTTCACCTTTAGTGGTGTGAGAGCGATGGCTAATGCTGGCTTGCATCCGACAGTGGCTCGCACCAGCGGCAGCGTCTGGTGTCGAGTGGTGGGATGTGTTTCTTTATTAGCAACTTTTGTTTAAACTATATTCCATCGATTTCCCCAACCAATAGAATGCTGAGAATTAAGAAAACTACCCCATACATGCAAAGAACTCCAATTTAATTAATTTGCATAAATTTTTTATATCAATGTGGTGTTAGGGGTACACTATTTAATGGAGGGAATGTGTGAGTGGGTGACATGGAGCAGGCTAAGTGCAGGACACTAGGTTTATTTGAATAATTTTTATGTAAAACGCAGTACATAAGTTTAAGGACGTGTATGTCAAAGAAGAATGCACCAGAAATGGTGTTCAAAAGCATGTGAAATTCGAAAAGTGTACCAGTAAATGGTGGGAGGACATAACTAATTACTTAATTTGGTATCAATGGCGGTAGAATATTTTAAGCAAAATGGGGGTGACATGGAAACCACTTAACAGAACAATAGGTTAAGTGCCAACATAGGCCCAAACTTTAGGTTAAGACAACCAGAGTATAGTGCTGAACATTAGGTTATACATCAGGTTTGCTCCATGTAATTCCCCTTACAAGACCTACATGTTTGCAGACAGCAGGGAATGATGAGCAAGAGAAATCCAACCCCCACAAACTGATTTTTCTTATAAATAAACAACATACCCTTGAATTTCCTGTTATGAGATCCTTCCTCTCCACCAATTTCCGTATATTCAATACAATGACTTGAATTTCCAAAACTGTTTAAGTAAACAATATTCCACACATTTTCTAAGTTGTTTAAACAATATTCCATAGACTAAAATCGAATACCCTCCAAATGATCGATCAACTGAGTCTTTTTCCCACCAATTCCTAGGAAGAGGTGGTGGTTGGATGACTTAAGTTAGTGGAGGTGCCCTTTTTCCCCACCATTTTCTTAGGTTAGAAGAGGTTGCATTGTCCTGATGGAATTTGAATTTCCCACCAGGGGGGCATGGTACTTTCCCACCAGAGAGGTTAACTAAAAGATCAATTTAATTAAGTAGTCAATGTGTCCTAAATTATCTTCCCACAATTTTCTTAGATTAGTAGTGGTTGCATTGTCCTGGTGGAATTTGGACTTCCCACCATTGGGGTTGTGGCAGGGGGGCATGGGAGTTTGCCACCAGAGAGGTTAACTAATTGATCAATTTAATTAAGTAGTCAATCAAATTGATGGTAGTGACAGGACCTACTCCAATAACTCAGATATGAAAGTGCACCTCTAGCAGTGAGAGGGGAGTGGGCTGGGGGAGCAATAAGTTAACGGTGGTGACATGGAAAACTACTTAACAGGACAATAGGTTAAGTACATGTCAATCAAAGGAGAACAATGGGTTCGCCCCTGAGTGCATACCTGCCCCTGATATAGGCTATCCACACTAACAAACTGCACCAGCACCCCCTTCCTGAGTGGGGAGGGGAGTGAGAGGGGGTGGGGGGGACAATAGGTTAAGTGCAGTGACATGGAAAACCACTTAACAGAACATTAGGCTAAGGACATGTCAATCAAAGGAGAACAACAGGTTAAGTACCTGTCAATCAAAGGAGAACAATAGGTTTGCCCTTGAGTGCATACTTGCCCCTGATGTAGGCAACCCACACTAACAAAATGCACCAGAACGAAGGTAGCCTCACTACTATTGAAATACAGCCAGCATATAACTGTGGAGGTAGGTTGCAAGTGCTACTCTGACACGAAGAGGTTTGCACAGAAGAAGAATTCGTGGTGGGCTGTATCAGACCAGTCAGAAGACTGATGACTCAAAAAAAAAGTAGTGATGTTTCTCTCCCTTGGAGAATAAGGAATGGATCTATGTTTTTGGGATGCTGACTGGCTACTTTGGGAAAGTAGAAGGGTCTGACAATGTTGTACTTTATATCTTTTTTGTTCTGCACACTGTGCTCATCTTTTGGCACGCTTTTATCCTCTTCCAGATATAAATATGAACACTTATATTGGGATTCTGTCTTTCAAATTTATGTGTATCCTGAAGTTTAATGGGGAACAGTATGCCATTATGCCACTGAAGTTATGACACTCACAAACCTTAAATGTTGGGTATGTAATTGTACTCTCTGCATGTTCCACGTAATTTCTCTCGCAAGTCAGAAGCAACCATGCAAAACAAAATTTGCCTTCCTCATAAGAAGTTCGGACAAGAATACAGGTATGTTTAGCAGCAATATCCTTCAGAAGAGGGAAAAACCTGAACTTCTCATATACTGGATCATAAACCTGCGAGTGTATGTTGAGGTGGTGAACACGATTGTGTGTCTTACTGGACCCTCTTGCCTGTATTTCAGAAAACTGACCCACTAGTGCACTCAATAAAAATGTTTTGAACATCTACTGAATTGCTCCACAGTATCACACCATTTTCCTCCCAGATGTAGATAACGATCAGCTATACCAGAGCTAGCAACATAGAACTGAACTAGACTTAGTGGTGGAATTACTGTGGATTGTTAACTATGTTGGGACGCTCCACTTCCAAAATGGGTAGACATGCATTGCGAAAAGTAGCAGGGTCTCAGTAACAGGCAGAAGTGTTATCTATGTGGGCATACAAGATCCGGTCCCAAAAAGTGCCTCAACCACAGAGCATTTTAAAGCTTGCCTGTGACTAATCTGATGCTTGTTAAAAGGGTGGGCAAGTGCATTGCTGCTAGCTGTATTCTTACTACAACTAGGTCCAAGACAAGATGATGACCATGTTGAGGTGAGTGTGAATTAACATGATGAGGTAACTGCTTCGTCAATTGGCCTCAGCGCATGGATTATGGTGTGGACAGGCCCATGTGATGATAGATTCCATTTCACGATCTACTGGCATGTTGCCTCTTAGCATGCATCAGTCAACATGTCATAAGCATTGTATGCAACTGTAAATAATAATTGTAGAAGAAGAAGTGTGATTTACTGTTACTTATGTATCTACCCCTCACAACTGGCGTCATATCCAATGAACTCACACTGGAGAAAGGTGTCATGGCCTGGGATGGGGTGAAGAATGAGTCATTCTATTCGACCTCCACAGCTGTGGTGTCAATCTGTCTAGTCGAACTTCTGTTTTAGTGGCCTCTGTCTGTCTGGATGTTGTTCGTAGTATTGTATATTCATACAGTTCGCAAGAGTGGAAACTTAATAGCAGCTGAATATCTGAATTCAATACTCATGAAAATTACAAATATTCCTCTTCTGTTACGGAATTTCTGCAGCTGTTATATCGAGTGATACCACTGCAGGGATTCAATCCCGCTGATTTAAGGAATTTGTAATTCTCCTTCCACTGCAAAGTGGTGTACTGATGGCTGTGTGTATTGTTTTACCCATGCTGCTTCAGGTGTACACTTACCACAACTTTCTCTCCTCAAAAATTGATTAGATTCGCATCTTGGTCCACAATATTCAACTCGACATGGTATAATGTCTGAACAGTCATAGGGAGGTATGTGGTGTTGGTTGGCTCGTCAACGAGTTTATATCCTGGTCATACTGAAGGGAAGCACCTGTAGATTATGTGAATTAATCTGTCGTTGAGATACAAATTTGGTGCAATATGACTCTCAGCTGGAATCATGCTAACTGGCAGTATATCTACTGGATGAACTGATATATAAATATTATTAGAATTATTCTCCAAAACTTGACTCCTTCAGAAACCTAGTAGTGGTTCTATGGAAACTTCCCATTAAACTCTATTGTCTGTGTTGTCGTTTTTATTGTTGTTCCATATGTATTAACATCTGCATGAAACTCGGACTTTTTACAGATTAATTTTTTTTTTTTGATTCATCAATTTTATGACTCGTCTGATGCGACCCACCTCCTCTCCTGTGTCAATCTCTTCATCTCAGAGAAGTACCTGCAAATTACATCCTCAGTTATCTGCTTGATGAATTCCAATCTCTGCCTTCCTGTACAGCTTTTAGCCTCTACAGCTTTCTCTAGTACCATGGAAATTATTCCCTGACATTGTAACAGATGTCCTACCATCCTGCGCCATCTTCTTGTCAGTGTGCTCAGTGTATTCCGGGCCTCGCCGATTCTGCAGAGAACCTCCTCATTCCTTACCTTATCAGGCCACCTAATTTTCAACATTCTTCTGTAAAACCACATACCAAATGCTTCTGTCTCTTCTGTTCTGGTTTTCCCACGTCCATTTCTCACTGCCATACAATGCTGTGATCCAAACGAACATTTTCAGAAATTCGCTCCTCAAATTAAAGTCTATTTTGATACTAGGAATGTCCTTTTTTGCCAGTGCATGTCTGCTTTTTAAGTCCTCCTTGCTCCATCCCTCATAGGTTATTTTGCTGCCAAGGTAGCAAATTCCCTTAACTTCATCTACTTTGTGATCACCAATCCTGATGTTAACCTTCGCACTGCTCACATTTCTGCTACTTCTCATTACTTTCGTCTTTCTTCAGTTCACTCTAAATCCATATTCTGTAATCATTAGATTGTTCATTCCATTCAGCAGATCATGTAATTTTTCTTTACTTCCGCTTAGGATAGCAATATCATCAGTAAATATGATCATTGATATCCTTTCACCTTGAATTTTAATTCCACTCTTAAACCTTTCTTTTATTTCCAGCATTGTTTCTTCGGTGTCAACACCACATCTATGTCTTACACCCTCTTTGATCTTGTTCTTGGTCTCCACTCTCGTTATTCCCTCTTGTTTCTTATGCATATTGTATATTACCCGTCTTTCCTTATAGTTTACCCATATTTTTCTTAGAATTTTGAACATATTGCAGTAATTGACATTGCTGAACGCTATTTGCAGGTCGACAAATCCTATGAACGTGTCTTGAATTTTTTTAGTCTTGCTCCATTATCAACCGCAATATCAGACCTGCCTCTCTGGTACTTTTACCTTTCGTAAGGCCAAACTGATCATCATCTAACACATCCTCAATTTTCTGTTCCATTCTTCTTTGTATTATTTTGTCAGAAAAAATGGCTCTGAGCACTATGGTACTTAACATCTGAGGTCATCAGTGCCCTAGAACTTAGAACTACTTAAACCTAACTAATCTAAAGACATCACACACATCCATGCCCGAGGCAGGATTCGAACCTGGGACGTAGCGGTCGCGCGGCTCCAGACTATAGCGCCTAGAACCGCTCGACCACTCCGGCGGGCTATTTTGTCAGAAACTTGGATATGTGATCTGTTAGGCTGATCATGTGGTAATTCTTGCACTTGTCAGCTCTTGCAATCTTCAGAATTGCGTGGATGATGTTTTTCCGAAACTCAGATGGTATATCGCCAGACTCAGACATCCTACGGACCAACATGAACAGTCGTTTCGTTGCCACTCTCCCATTCTGCCTTATTTTATCTTAAATATTCCAAAGGTCTTTTAATTTCTGATTATAATACTGGATCCCCTATCCCTTCCATATCGACTTCTGTTTCTTCTTCTATGACGTCATCAGACAAGTCTTCAGCCCCGCTGAGGCCTTCAGAGTGTTCTTTCCACCTCTTCACTCTCTCCTCTGCATTTAACAGTGGAATTTTCGTTGCACTCTTAATGTTACCAGTTTACCAGTTTTCCTTTTAATTTCACAGAAGCTTGTTTGACTTTTCTATATGCTTAGTCAGTACTACCAGCAATCATTTGTTTTTCGATTTCTTCATAATTTTCAATGAGACATTTCGCATTTCGCATAATGAATGGGATAATTCTGCCGGATGTCTTAGGTACTGGTAGAGCCATATGCGTTTTAACCCAACTTCTTCTTGCTCCCTTCTGCTTCAAGACACATTTAGCCACTGACATCACTGATTGGCTGCTATTTTTTAAAAAAATGCCGAAGGTTTTCTCTTCTGTTTCTTTAGTTTACGACGAGCTGTGTTCCCACATGGTTTTTCTCTTGTTTCTTCAGTTTGCGACGAGCTGTGTTCATAACTTGTTGGAAACACAGTTTAAGTCTGACGTAAGTTGCTTTATCAACCGAAAATGCTGTAGTGTGTTGCTCCATGCTGAAAGAAAAAATACACTGGTCTCTACTGTAAGTTCATCGCTATGGCTCATGGAGACGACACCGAAAAAAAAGAATAAGATTATGATCCTTGACACTAAACCCAATAAACGTAGATTGTACTAGTTGCTAATGTAAGTGAAAGCAGTAAATGTGTACCGCAAGTTTTGAACGCTGAAGGACCTGCCTGTACTTTGAACATGTCCATTAATTGTTAAAGGAGAGCGATAACTGCATGAATTCGTGTATTCAAGAAATATATTCAGCCCAGACATCCTAAATATTCAGGAACTAATTATTTCTGAATATGTCAAGTTGCTACAACTAGAGGTCTATAGACTCAATGAGAAAGAAGAGGGAAGTTTTAGTGCTTATTACCTGTTCTAATGGCTTAAATCTAAAACTGTGTGTAAGCTGCTTTTAGGCATTTATCCGAAACTTATAAAAAGGCATCGTGATAGGAATGCAAATGACTATTATTTATTTCCTAAATGGCTGATGCCACTGTATGTGATATTTCACACTGATTTCATTGGCTACCACTGGTGTTTAAGAGTGATGCACTTATTGCTAAGTATAAACCTTGTTTTAAGCATGATGTCAATTTGATGGGCATCCTACTATTAAATTACTCTATTCCAACTTGGATTATGGTAACGGGACTACTTCTGTTCAAGAATCAAACACATAACTCACTGAGCCACAACAAATGTGTATCTTTATTAACTCTGAATTGACATTTGAACGACATGATGTCGTGGGAGAAATGAATTCTGACCGCTTGATGCATCGACAAGGCAGATCTTATCGGTGGGACTGTTACCTCTCAGGTATGTGTGTAGGCACTTGCCTAACATTGGGAGGAGTCAGAGTCTCCCTTACTTGAGGTAATTAAAAATTTGGATCAGCAGGACTGTTACCTTTGGACATTAGCTGTCGCGACAAAGAGCAGTCACTATCGTCTCTATCTCTCTCTCTCTCTCTCATAATCAGGTGCATCGGACACTTTTTATCATTGCTGGTAGGTGAATAGACACCTGCTGGCCCTTCTTATCAGGGTAGAAGCAGCTTATACCGTGTGTGGCCAGATATTTCTCCATTGAGCTGTATTTCCCCTGGCTAGGAGCTGTGGCGAGGTGGCTACATGTCTGTATAAAATATTTGACTGGCAGAGGAATATTGGGCGTGAGTAGAACAATTTTTGTACTTATGTACATTGTCAGTCCTCATAATAGCTAACATTACAATCATTTCGTTTCACAAGACTTTGCAGATATAGGAACAACAAAATACATAGACCTTGAATGATGCAGTTCAGGCAAATTGAGTCAGAGAGACAAGGTAGAGCGGGAGCAGGAACTTGTTTTCCCACAATTTTTAAGTCATCGTATTGGCCTGGATAAATGGGGTGGAGGGGAGGTGAAGTGGTGTGACCCTCATTTTCCCGCCATTTTTATGTCACACAACTGGCCGACAGGCATGGATGGCAGAATGGGAAGGCCTTCATACATTACAGGTTTCAGTTTACGCTGAACTTACCGACCTTGACATAAAATTGTTATCTGGGCCAGAAAGTATCCTGCTCTGTCACCTACGTTGTCAGGTAATCATTTTTAAAAATCTTCATTAATGTAGACTGAAGAAAATGAAGAGGTTTTCGAATGAGCAGGAACTTATTTGATTTGAGGGAATGTCGTTTAATATTGTAAGATGTACATTAATGTTTATACATTTGCTGCATTTGAAATTCGAACTGGTAGGCAACAATCATATATATTCTGAACAGCTGGCTATCATTTAGAAGTAAAATCTATCGTACATAGTCAGTGGCTAGAGTCAGAATATTTACTAATATTGTGTCTTTATTCATTCGGAAATTTTCTATTCATTCCAAGTCTCCAAAACGCTAGAGTACATTGATCTTCCAACAAAGTTCGCTTTGCACTTTTACCACAATGCGCGTGATCTAAGCGGATGAAATAAAGCGGATTTCAATACATTAATTGGAATTGATGAGATTTTTGAACATTTCTTGTTGTGCAGTTTCGGGGGACAAGGAGGGAGCCTCCACGCGTGCGCTATCTGAGATAAGAGACCGAGAATCATCTGTCAGATAAAGCCGGCGTCCCCCGGAAACGTTGCAATAAAAGACAACGGCCAATCCTTCCAACACCGGAAAAGCAAAAAGAATGGGCTCTTCTCAGAGCCAACTCTGACAATTGCAAGCCTAAACATAGAGGGTATCACCAAAAACAAACAACAAGTCATATCACAACTTTGCCGCACGCACAAATGGGACATACTGTGTATACATGAAACACACAAGAAAGAAGGGGCAGTAAGACCAGAAATAGAAGGAATGAAATTAGCCATAGAAAATCCACATCCTAAATATGGCAGCGCTGTCTTCACAAAACCTGAGATGGCCATAATATCAACTAACAGAACTATATACTGTCGAGAGTAGCACCTTCACCGTAACGTCAGTATACAAGCCGCCCGGAGAGAAGGTCAACTTGACTTTGCCGCCAAACTTCAACAACCCAGAAAACACAGTTCATCTTAGGAGACTTCAACTGCCACAGCACATGATGGGGCTACAAACATACAGACGACAACGGACATAAATTAGAGCAGTGGGCGGAAATAAATAACTTATACCTGATCCATGATCACAAGCTACCATGCTCGTTCAGCAGCAAAATATGGAAGCGCGAATACGACCCTGATATTTGTTTTGTAAGCGCAAACGTGGGAGACCGATGCTTAAAAACTGCATACGCACCTCTTCCTAAAACACAACACCGACCTATCGGAATCCAAATATACGCTGCTTTGAAACCAACGAAAATACCATTCCGCAGACGCTTCAACTTTAAAAAAGCTAAATGGACCGAATATGCTGTGGAACTGGATGCAGAAATAAAAAATCTACACCCAATTCCAGAAAATTATCAAATTTTCGTAGAGATCCTCCAAAAGATTTCTCGAAGACACATACCCCGAGGCTGCAGAGAGCATTTCATCCCAGGTCTCTCTGACGAATCAAAGAACATCCTGAGGGAGTACGAAATGCTTTACGAACAGGACCCCTTTAGTGAAGAAGTAGTCCAATGTGCAGAAACACTAATGGAGATGATTAGTGAATCAAGACAAAGAAAATGGATCGAAACTCTGGAAAGAATGGATATGACCCACAGTACCAAAGTCGCTTGGAACTTAATAAAAGAACTTAATTGTGACTTTAGGATAGCTAAACAATGCTCTTCAGTAACACCCAATCAAATTGCCCATCAGCTCCTACTAAATGGAAAACCCAACAAGAAATGTCAGAAAATAAAAATCAGCAGAATTCAGAGTCAAGAGTCAAGCATGTTCGAAATACCATTTACCATGAAAGATCTTAATCATGGAATGAACTCAATGAAAAACGGGAAAGCAGCGGGAGTCGGCGATACATGCGTGGAACAGATCAAACAGCTCGGACCTAGTGCCAAGCAATGGATCCTGCAGCTCTTTAATCATTGCTTAAAAACGTGTAAGATCCTAAAGATGTGGAGGAAATCAAAGGTGGTGGCGCTACTAAAACCTGGGAAAGACGCAGGTCAACCGAAGAACTACCGCCCAATAGCACTCCTGTGCCATCTGTACAAACTGTACGAACGAATAATCCTAAACCGCATAGCAAATATAGCAGACCAAAAGCTCATACCCCAACATGCTGGATTCAGACCTGGAAAATCATGCACCAGTCAAATCCTAGCACTCAGAAAACACATAGAGGAAGGGTTTGAAAACAAACAAATAACAGGTGTAGCATTGGTGGACTTAAGTTCTGCATACGACACCGTCAACCACAGAAAGCTCATGGAAAAACTGTACTGTACATTTAAGGATCATCAGTTCACAAAAATCATTGAATCTCTGCTGCAAAACAGACAGTTCTATGTAATGCTGGACGAAAAAAAAGCCGATGGCGTCGACAAAAGAACGGTCTCGCCCAGGGCAGTGTCTCGCCCCCCTACTGTTTAACCTATACATCAACGATCAACCAACACCGGAACGTACTACCCATTTCTTGTATGCCGATGATCTAGCCATTAAAGCGCAAGGAAATAGCTTCGAGGAAGTAGAAGGGAAATTAGAAAGCTCGCTACACGTAATGTCTGAATACTATAAAGAGAACTCCCTCAAACCAAACCCATCTAAGAAACAGGTTAGCGCTTCCCACCTCCGCACAAAACAGGCAAACAGGAAGCTGAACGTCACCTGGAATGGCAACAAACTGGACCATACGGACAAACCAACATACCTTGTTGCCGTGCTGAATAGATCACTGACGTACAGATATCACTGTGAAAAAACTTGCCAAGTTGCTGCCAGGAACAATATTTTAAGAAAACTGACGAATAGTAAATGGGGAGCTAGTCCGACTGTATTACGAACAACTGCTCAAGCACTTTGCTTCTCCACGGCAGAATATGCATGCCCTGTATGGTCCCGATCAACACATGCCAAAAAAGTCACTACAGTCCTTAATGAAACATGCAGGCTAACAACAGGATGCATGAAACACACTCCACTTGGGAAAATATACAAAGCAGCTGGATTCTCATCTCCTGAATCCCGAAGAATTGCGCACGAACATACAGAAAAATTTAAACAGATTTTCGACGAGCGCCACTCGCTGCATGGTTCTTCATGTGGACGTAGCAGACTTAAATCCCGCAAGAGATTTCTCACTAGTGAATTGAACGAGCCTCCGAAGGACTACCCTGCCTCACGAGAAATACCCAGCGGCAGTACATCAGGCTGGAAGATTTGGAGAACACCGAACCGCATCAAACAGGCGTAGCACCAGTTAAAGCAAACCTAGTCAAATGGGGCTTCAAGGACGAAGGAGACAAAAAATGCGACTGTGGTGAAGTTCAGGGTATGGAACACCTTCTACAGTGTTCCATCTGCCTCACAAGATGTACCCTTGACGAACTATGGCTTGAGAAGAGAGAAACATTGGACTTGGCCCGACATTGGGCTGAAAGGCTTTGAAACAAATCTCCGGACACGAAAAAGTAAAGTAAGTGTGCAGTTTCCTTATCTTCTTCCTTCCAATTTTACTGATATCCAAAAGGAAATTGTACACTTTCCTCATTAAAAATACTACGGAACCGTTGATACTGCACTTCATTCTGCTGAAGAGACTGGAACAAATAATTCGTATGAACCAACTGACTCTCAGAAAACCGAAAAGTGATTGATCTTAGCAATTCGACTCAGGCGGAATATGTTGAATATTACACTGAAAAGCGGTTTCCGAAATTCTGCTATCGTTTTCTGAATGGTGTGCAACATGGGAACATATCGGTGGTGATTGTTTGAAATAAACGTTATCCCTGAAGGACAACTTTAGACTTGGGTATAAACTATATAAACAGGAACATTATTAAAATTTATCAAATAATAATAATAGCAGGTGAATATGGATTGGGGCTAAGAAATGAAAGAGGAAGCCGCCTGGTAGAATTTTGCACAGAGCACAACATAATCATAACTAACACTTGGTTTAAGAATCATGAAAGAAGGTTGTATACATGGAAGAACCCTGGAGATACTAAAAGGTATCAGATAGATTATATAATGGTAAGACAGAGATTTAGGAACCAGGTTTTAAATTGTAAGACATTTCCAGGGGCGGATGTGGACTCTGACCACAATCTATTGGTTATGACCTGTAGATTAAAACTGAAGAAACTGCAAAAAGGTGGGAATTTAAGGAGATGGGACCTGGATAAACTGAAAGAACCAGAGGTTGTACAGAGTTTCAGGGAGAGCATAAGGGAACAATTGACAGGAATGGGGGAAAGAAATGCAGTAGAAGAAGAATGGGTAACTTTGAGGGACGAAGTAGCGAAGGCAGCAGAGGATCAAGTAGGTAAAAAGACGAGGGCTAGTAGAAATCCTTGGGTAACAGAAGAAATATTGAATTTAACTGATGAAAGGAGAAAATACAAAAACGCAGTAAATGAAGCAGGCAAAAAGGAATACAAACGTCTCAAAAATGAGATCGACAGGAAGTGCATAATGGCTAAGCAGGGATGGCTAGAGCACAAATGTAAGGATGTAGAGGCCTATCTCACTAGGGGTAAGATAGATACTGCCTACAGGAAAATTAAAGAGACCTTTGGAGATAAGAGAACGACTTGTATGAATATCAAGAGCTCAGATGGAAACCCAGTTCTAAGCAAAGAAGGGAAAGCAGAAAGGTGGAAGGAGTATATAGAGGGTCTATACAAGGGCGATGTACTTGAGGACAATATTATGGAAATGGAAGAGGATGTAGATGAAGATGAAATGGGAGATATGATACTGCGTGAAGAGTTTGACAGAGCACTGAAAGACCTGAGTCGAAACAAGGCCCCCGGAGTAGACAACATTCCATTGGAACTACTGACGGCCTTGGGAGAGCCAGTCCTGACAAAACTCTACCATCTGGTGAGCAAGATGTATGAAACAGGCGAAATACCCTCAGACTTCAAGAAGAATATAATAATTCCAATCCCAAAGAAAGCAGGTGTTGACAGATGTGAAAATTACCGAACTATCAGTTTAATAAGTCACAGCTGCAAAATACTAACACGAATTCTTTACAGACGAATGGAAAAACTAGTAGAAGCCGACCTCGGGGAAGATGAGTTTGGATTCCGTAGAAACACTGTAACACGTGAGGCAATACTGACCTTACGACTTGTCTTAGAAGAAAGATTAAGGAAAGGCAAACCTACGTTTCTAGCATTTGTAGACTTAGAGAAAGCTTTTGACAATGTTGACTGGAATACTCTCTTTCAAATTCTAAAGGTGGCAGGTGTAAAATACAGGGAGCGAAAGGCTATTTACAATTTGTACAGAAACCAGATGGCAGTTATAAGAGTCGAGGGACATGAAAGGGAAGCAGTGGTTGGGAAATGAGTAAGACAGGGTTGTAGCCTCGCCCCGATGTTGTTCAATCTGTATATTGAGCAAGCAGTAAAGGAAACAAAAGAAAAATTCGGAGTAGGTATTAAAATTCATGGAGAAGAAATAAAAACTTTGAGGTTCGCCGATGACATTGTAATTCTGTCAGAGACAGCAAAGGACTTGGAAGAGCAGTTGAATGGAATGGACAGTGTCTTGAAAGGAGGATATAAGATGAACATCAACAAAAGCAAAACAAGGACAATGGAATGTAGTCTAATTAAGTCGGGTGATGCTGAGGGAATTAGATTAGGAAATGAGGCACTTAAAGTAGTAAAGGAGTTTTGCTATTTGGGGAGCAAAATAACTGATGATGGTCGAAGTAGAGAGGATATAAAATGTATGCTGGCAATGGCAAGGAAAGCGTTTCTGAAGAAGAGAAATTTGTTAACATCCAGTATTGATTTAAATGTCAGGAAGTCATTTCTGAAAGTATTCGTATGGAGTGTAGCCATGTATGGAAGTGAAACATGGACGATAAATAGTTTGGACAAGAAGAGAATAGAAGCTTTCGAAATGTGGTGCTACAGAAGAATGCTGAAGATTAGATGGGTAGATCACATAACTAATGAGGAAGTATTGAATAGGATTGGGGAGAAGAGAAGTTTGTGGCACAACTTGACCAGAAGAAGGGATCGGTTGGTAGGACATGTTCTGAGGCATCAAGGGATCACCAATTTAGTATTGGAGGGCAGCGTGGAGGGTAAAAATCGTAGAGGGAGACCAAGAGATGAATACACTAAACAGATTCAGAAGGATGTAGGTTGCAGTAGGTACTGGGAGATGAAAAAGCTTGCACAGGATAGAGTAGCATGGCGAGCTGCATCAAACCAGTCTCAGGACTGAAGACCACAACAACAATAATAATAATAATAATAGTGTCTGTCGTGGACTTCAGTCCGAAGACTGGTTTGATGTTGCTCCGCACACTAGTCGGTCATGCATAAGCTTCTTCATTTTCAAATAACTGTTGCAAACCACATCAATTTGAACTTGCTTACTGCAATCTCCCTCTGCACTTCCTTCCAATGTTAAATTTAAGATCCCTTGATGTTTCAGAAAATGTCATATTAACTGATTCCTTCTTTTGGTCAGATTGTGCTACAAATTTCTTTTCTTGGGACTGTATTCAGTGTTTCCTCATTAGTTACGTGATCTACCCATCTATTTTCAGCATTCTTCTATAGAACCACCTTTTAAAAGCTTCTATTTTCTTCTTGTCCGAGCTGCTTATCGTCTATGTTCCACTTCCGTACAAGGCTACAATCTGGACAGACAGCTACAGAAAAAACTTTCTAACACTTAAATTTATATTAGACACATTATTGAAAAATTCGTCTTTTTCAAAAGCGTTTTTCATACTGTACTCATTTTCAGAAAAAAACAGAACACCTTAAACGACTAGAGATAGGACGTCCGCATTCAGAAGACATGCGCGGTAGTATGTTCCGCAGAAACGATTAGCATTTCAGTCGGCTCGGCTTAGCATTTGTCCTGTTGCCTAGCAGGCACAAGGTCTGCCATGGGTCCTGATAACTTGTTCCATGCGTGATGGCATCGACGCTTATAAGGCGCGAAAGGCGTCCTGTGATACAGCCACGCATGCTGCATTCACGTGGTTCCAGAGTTTATTGGGTCACAGCGCTGTACCCGTCGCTTCACCATATCACACATATTTTCGATAGGTGACAAATCTGGTAATCTGTAGGGCCAGGACAGAGGCTGACATTTTGTGACACCAGAAGGCACGTGTTCATGAAGCAACATGTGGTCGTGTATTGTCTTGCTGAAAAATGGCGTCTGGGGTGTTATGAAGAAAGACTGTGGCTGCAGTTGACGGAAACCTTTAACGTAGGTCACGCTGGTCACGGTGTCCTGAACACGCGCCAAATGTGATATGTGGCTGTACCCAATAACACATCACACCGTAAGGTCATGAGTTGGCGCTGTATGACTGGTGCGAATGCAGTCTCTACGATGCAGCTGCCCCTGTCTGCGGCGAGCCAAAATGCGGTCATCATTTTCAAACAAAAAGAACCTGCTTTCTTCCGAAAACACTATCTGATGCTATTCCTGTCCCCAGTGACGTCGCACCATACACCATTGCCGTCTAGCATTTTTCTTCACGTTCGTCAAACGTAGGCTGAGAAATGCACGACGCACACGTAACCCATGCCGTAGTAAACGGCGACGAACTTTCACTCCTGATAGTGTACGATGGGTTACACTGTTCCACTGTTGCGCCAGAGCCGAAAAAGACAAAGGTCTGTCCTGCAATGCCATTCGAATGAGGTACTTTTCTTCTCGTGGGGTGGTTTGGGTGGTGTGACCTGATCCATCTCGTCGTGTTCTACGATCTTCAGTGAACCATTCTGTACCCGTTGTACTGCGGAAACACTTTGTCGCACACAAGCAGCAGTTTCCCGGATGGATGCATCATATCGTCTCCGGGTCGACACGGTTCAAATGCTAATCATTTCTGCAGAACATACTAACGTAGGTGTCTTGTGAATATGAACGTCCTATCTCTAGTCGTTCAAGCTATTCTGTTTCCTTTCTGAACACTAGTGTATAAGCAGCCTCCATTTTTTATCCTCTCTACTTAGGCCTTCGTCAGTTATTTTGCTGCCCAAATGTCAAAACTCATCTACTACTTTTAGCGTCTCACTTCCTAAACTAATTCCCTTCCATGTCTTCTGATTTAATTCTATCTCATTCCATTACTTTTATTTTGGTTTTGTTGATCTTCATCTTATATCCTACTTTCAAGAGACTGTCCATTCTATTCAACTGTTCTCCCAAGTCCTTTGCTGTCTCTGGTCTCTGAACGAGCAACAATGTCATAAGTCTACTAATAATATTATAAGTTAATCTAATAATATTTTTAAGAAATCATATGATTTTTTCATATTTAGGAATCACAAGCTATTGGAAATGAAGATCACCTGTTACTTAAACTAATGAGAACTTGCGCAACTAGTGTGTAAAAGTGAAAACAAATAAAATAAATAAAGAAAATGTCACCTGAAAAAATTATCTTCTGAGTGAAACTTTCAGACCTTCGTGGACGTTAAGAGTTGACTTACAATTCGTTGACTGAGCAAAGATTTTGAAAGGGTACTTTTTTTTAAATTGAACGAGATGAGAGGATTGTAAATTCGCTCTTAGAGAGTTGAAGGGTCGTACAGTAATCTGAAGGCCTTCGCTATAGCGCCAAAAGCCCTTATGTGGTACTTATGCTGCACAGTCACTATTCTGTTCTCGGCCAAAATAAGTGACAACGACTCAGAAACGCATTCTCCTCGTGATCGCTGGGCGATTCCATCACGTTCTTCCAAATGAGTAGCCACATCAGTTGATTGTCAACTGCAGAAATGCACACTTTGAGCATTCTCATTGCTATTTCTTTACTACATAGCATGGCACTGCAGTCTATGGGCACTGTTGGTGGAGGGAAAGTTCTTCGTAATCAGACACGTTTGATTCTATGCAATACCATTAAATTTTTTCAGAAGAGGCAAAAGAGGAATCAAAAATATCATCATAAACTGTGCTTGAGGGGATTGCAGGAAGCAGTATTCCAGTCGCTCAGTACAGTGAACAAAGCGTAGCTACAAGTACTTAATAAATTATCATTACTTCAGAAAGTCGTCGAAAAGGCAAAGAAAATTTAAGTTTTTAGCTAAAACTGACGAATAGACTGCCAAGGGATTGACACATTATATTCACGAGACACATATTCTTTATTTCACAGTGTCGTTATCTTACTAAACGGCGCTGTCTGCTTCGTTACATTTTTATCCCCTTTTTGTTTTATGAGATTTACTCCCAGTTGCAAGTAGTTTGTATTGTGTTTCAGTTGATTGTTTCTTTGTGCAACCATTTCTTTTTTTGGTACTCCAATGAGAAACTGTTGACTTTGAATCTGTATTTGTCGAATTACTGAGCCTACTAACATAACCTGTTAATTTGATGATTTACAGTTTCAGTATCTGAAGCTTACAAGTTATGCGAAGTGTATGTTTGTACATAGGTTTCAGTTGTGGAACTTCACTTCCCCTACCGTACGGTGGCCATTCACAATGGAGCCCCCCAGGACTCATAGTTCCCCTTCCCTACAACACCGTCTACTCAGCCACGGGCCAGGCTATTTTGTAAGAACCCTACCAAAATCATGAAAGTGCCACTTTTATTGCTGTATCGTCCCACGGAAGGTTTCTTTTAAACTTTTGGAGTAATGGATCATGTATTTTCTCCTACAATGTCACACATTACAGGTTTTGCCATAACAAAATGCATACTTGTCAGAATCGCCACTTTTTTGCACTTTCGCATTTAAAGCAACGTTATATTGATGGTGGTCTGCATGGACAGCTGTCTGGTGCATACATAAACATATTAATGGTATGTTCAATTCTCAGTCTACTGCATGTGGCGCACTATTGTGGCCTTTTTCTATTTTTTCTCACGTGTTTTGAAGTACATCACTAACATCTAATTTCGATTCCTAAAAGTTGTATATGAATTTTTTTGAACGATGCTCTTTCAATAAAAGTTTGTATACTTGACTTGTGTATTTTGTCATTTTACATCTAAAGTTAATAGTACTTCTCAGCTGCATAAATAACATGTTTTTGTATGTCACGTTTTACTAGATGGGCTGAAATAAGGTAAATCACTTGAGTTGGTTAATTTTGCACATTCTGCTCTATCTATGTACTACTCTTGGCTAGTTTCTCGTCTACATGTGTTCATTTTTACTCTTGTCATGTTATACCTCATACGTAGTAACAACATATATTGCATATTTGTACAATTAATCTCAATGTTATTAATTTTTGGTTTTTAATGCTTGGCGAATGTTCTGCACATACTGTGCATACATTTTCACTTAAATACAGGCATTGACATTGTCTCATGTTGACACGTAAGCGACCAGGTAATTTTCCTTGTCATTTGTACCTTTCCCAAAGTTGATTGTCACTTCCATACTCTTTTGGACAAACTGCAATTTGTAGGACAATGTAGGACTTATTTCATTACTTTTTATCTTCCCCAGCATTATTGCCTGTAACTATTTTAATATCACACGCATATATTGTTTTTTAAAAATATTGCACATATTTTTTTTGTAGTTTAAAATCTGGTGGTCTGTTCAACATTCAAAGTCGGTACCCAAAGTAATAAACAGAATGAGTTATCTTTCATTGTAATAATAGCGATCATGTACTCCATTAAACATGTGACTCTATTAGTTCTCGCTTGCTATGCCTCTGCTTCATTATCAGCTAACAGTAAAGTAAAGGTAAAGTTCCGAGTTCTGGCCCTAGATGCGCAAATCGGGCCCTACCGACCGCCGTGTCATCCTTGGCCAGTGGCGTCGTCAGATGCGGTAAGGAGCGGCATGTAGTTGGCACACCGCTCTCCCAGTCATTGTCGAGTTTCTTGACCTTGGAACCGTTACTGATCGATAGAGTAGCTCTTCAGCTGGTCTCAAGAGGCTGAATTCACCCCGTACCAGTTCTCCCACCAACGAATAATTCCTGGCAGTACCGGGAATCGAATGCAAGTCCTCCGTCCGACAGTGAGCTACGGAGGCGGACATCAACTTACAGTGGCATTCCGATATTCTTTCTGACAAACAACTCCCATACCGAAATAGCCCTTTACCTTTCCTCATTGCCTCTTCAGTATGCAAATTAATAATGGACAGTAACTACGAGCAATCTTGTCTTATTCCTGTTGTCACTTTGTCCTGTCTACCATTCTGTCAGAGTTGAAGGGTAATTGCTCTTCTGCTACTGAAGGTGATACCACAATATCTGACAACGCAAAACATTCTACTCGATTTCAGGTTATAAAAAATTTTCTCAAAATCAGTGAATGTCATGTATGTTTCCTTGTTATTCCTAAAACTGCTCCTCAAACGCCTCTACTGCTTCTAAAAAGACAATGGTCCTCTCCTAATCAACATTCAGTTTTTTCTACCATTACTCGTTGAAGAACTTTTCTAATATGACATGTGAGTATATAAATGTGATACTAGTATGACTGTACAGCTATTTCCATATGTAGCTCCTCTTGCTGTCTTTGAAAGCGTAGTAATTACATTCTTTACTAAATATGATGCAATTTTCCAGTTTCATGAATTTCTTTCATGAGCTTGTATAGTTTGTGAAGCAATCGAGCATGAGACATATTCACAGTCCTTCGGTAATGTCGACTGTCGGTAGTTTCATTTTATAAATTTAAATGTTCGTATAAAACTATAACCACTAAAATTCGTTATTAATACATACTTATTTACATCTTCTGTTTTTAGAATAAATTTTGAAGATTTAACATGAAAATCTGTATATTTAAATCTACCCAGTTTTACTAAATGTTTATCAGTTTATGTTTTTGACAACGATGTAAAGTTCTTTGCTTCACATGTTATCTTTGTACTCCTTTTTGTGAACGCTTGGTAACAACTGGAGTTTTGTGATGCAGTATAAAGTAGACTTTGTGCTTAGAATTGATAGCTCATGGAAGTGAATGAATGTTACATTTTGTTATTTCAGTATTTGAAGAGCTGAAATACGAATATTCAGATTGCAAATATTTTTCAATTCGTATTCCACCAGACTTTCAGAATCATAGCATCAGTGGATGTTCTTTGCACAAAGCAGACTTGCAAGATTTTCATACATCTACAAGAAGACAACGGAACAAACTTCAAGACAACCACCTAAGTAGAAACTATGTTTTGGTAAAGTGAATATACGCTTCAATTCAACTCCATCCAGAATAATTACAAACGTCCATTCCGTGGAAAAGTCATTGTTTAATCAGTGTTGGATAGATATATTACAAGTCCTTGCTCTATTCTTTATACTGATTCCAGTAACAGTCGTGGCAGTACCAATAGCGGGACATTCGTTTCTCGAGAGTTTGCGCAACGTTTCTGAGACTCAGAGGTAAGGATCGAATCTCTGATATCATCTTTTCAATTAATGCAATCCCTTTTAGGTAACTACAACTTTCCACACCAATTTTTCTCCATCTTCTCACCTTATTTTGTGATTTCATTATTCCATTACCTGTTTCATCCATAATCTCTATGTCCCTTCTGCTGCGCTTTCTAAAGTAATTAGTCTGTTTATATGACCTTGTTTCACTTGCGTATCTGTTCTATCTAATCTAGCCTCCATCCTTTGTTCCCTGGTTTTTGCACATTTTCAGTAACTCAATTTCTGCACTCCCTCGTTTGTTGCTGTTCAGTTTCGACATTTTTGCACTAACTTCACTATCTCATCTGTTACCCGTGCCAGTTGATTTTTTTACCAGTTAGGGTATTAGTTTCTTTTCCGCTGCATTTACTACATCTCTTTAAAAAGAAATGAACATCGTAACTATCTCTCTTGAAAGTGAGAACGCTGATAGGTTCAAATGGTTCAAATGGCTCTGAGCACTATGCGACTTAACTTCTGAGGTCATCAGTCCCCTAGAACATAGAACTACTTAAACCTAACTAACCTAAGGACATCACACACACCCATGCCCGAGGCAGGATTCGAACCTGCGACCGTAGTGGTCGCGCGGTTCCAGACTGTAGCGCCTAGAACCACTCGGCCACTCCGACCGGCTCGCTGATAGGGGTGACAACTTTTTTAGGAAAATGTTAACAAATTTCAGAGACGCGAACTGGGATCTATGCAATGTTACGGTTGAGAATTCCAATCTCCACCGAAAAAACATATCTAGTTTCCCACGCATTCCGCACCTACCATTTCTATTCAACATTGTAATTCACGGCCATTCAGAAATTCAGAAATTCAGAAACCAAGAAAAGCAGACTGGTAGTGCTGTACAAGAAGTTGACTCTAGTTTACGATGGGAACGCAAATAATAGAAAATAACAATTATTTCTTAGGCTTAGTAACTGATGCAGCAAGAAAAATATTCCTCACAAATATAGAGTCATTAGCTCCTTATTGGTATCGAGATACAGCAAACTTACACAAGTATAATCAACGAACAGATATTCTACACATAGCTGAACACATACTGAATGCAATAGGCGAGTCTCAGAAATCTGGATGGAAAGCAATGGCAGAAAAATTTGGCTACACTCTTTTATGGTGGTTGGGAAAGGCTAAGCCAATATGAGCCTCTGAGGTAGTTCGCCACATCAAAAACCACGAACAACAGTCGTGGTTGGTCTACATTTAAAAAAGATCGTCTTGCAAGAACTGGAAGACACTCACAAAGAACTAAAGAAAAATAAAAAAAATTAATAGTCCCTATCCTGAAGACAAGACTAACAAAGCAATAAAAAAAAAACTCAAATGAGGGAAGGTTGCAGGAAATTATGAAAACTTATCTTGTCTACTTTTTAAATGTAGATCAGCAAGTTCGAAATAGCTCACACAATTCTACTTCCGTACTCTCAACACTCGTATTATACAAATATTTAACGTAACTCAAATTCTAACACTACCTAAAACCAGTACACAATTCTACTTCCGTACTCTCAACACTCGTATTCCACAAATATTTAAAGTAACTCAGAGTCTAACACTAACTAAAACCAGTGAAATCTAGCCATGTACCTTCAAGTTATCACGCCATCGCGTTGCACAACATGGAATGGTAGATTTTACTCTGACAGTATTTACACCCTACAAGTGGTAAAAAGGAAGTAACAACATGCCGTATTTCCACTCTACAAGTGGTGAAAAGGAAGTAACAAGTTTTCCTCACAGAAATGGCAACTACATCGTGTATTTAAAGAAGATGATAAATGAACATGATACTAGAACTGTAATAGTCTTTGTAAAAAGCCAGAACTGCAACGGTCAAGACATGCACGTCTATGCTGTGGCGTGAGTGAAAGATGGGCTTAAGGTGTGCGTGGCCGTAGTCCCACTGCCAATAACCGGTTAACAACAGTTCCTGCTGTGCAGTCACAAGCCCTCTTATCTGTGCTGTGGTAGCTGTACGATCTGCCATTCCTGCCCTTACATTGTAACGATCCTGGCAGGCGTCTGTGCTGCGTGGACGTCCAGAATCTCGTCTGCTGGTGTGACAATGTTCACGTGACCATTGATACCAGTATCGTTGCACAACTGATGCAGTACGTCCAACTTGTGTGGCAGTTCTCTGAAAGAACCAACCTGTCACTCAGAGGGCCACAATTTGACCCTTTCAAACTCGCTCAGTTGGGTGTAGGAAGCACCGAGAGCGTCTGAGTGGCATGGTTACCCGCTTGCTTCAAATGTTTGCGCAACACTGAGCCTTCTGGCTGGGAGCATTCCCTATTAAATGATAGACACAGATGGAGCTCTAGCAGCTATGCCACTACACTATCTGTTGGTGAACGACATTGGAACTATTATCATTAGATCTACTAACCCCCAGGTGGAATATGCCGTCATCGGATCAAAATCGACGTCGTCTTTCCAGGTGTAGTAATGTTTTTCCGACAGCGTTTGCTAGGCTCTTCATACTGTATTACTAAACGATTCATATCTGACGCCGGCCGTATCGACTACACAGATTTCGTGGCGGTGTGTTGGGTTGCATATATGGAGTGGCGTAGGGGCTGCTGCCAATATCGAGTCTCATTACGAGACCATTCGCTATACTTTCTTCGTAGAAGAGGATTATGAGCTGCCACGAAATTACTCAGTTTAACTAGATATGTATCGAAGTTTCTAATAACTTCAACAAAAATCGTTACTGCACAACTATGTCTACGATCTGACACATAAAGATGTCACAAAATGGTGAGAACAGCTACTTCAATATTTTTTAAAACTTTTGCTGCATTAGTCTTCTGCCTCGTTAGATGCCGTCCGCCACGATTTCTTCTCTTGTTCCAATCTCATCTTACAATAGCCCGGACATTAATTATTTGCCGCAACAGCCGAGCCCAAACTTTACCGATAAAATGTTGAAGGTTATCGAGGGGTGTTTCTTGAGTATTTTGGTGTAGATGTCCCTAGTCTCCCGTAGCTCGTTGCAATATAATTGCATTTAGTTTGATTTCTTACCCGCATTTGTATTAATATCTATATTGCACTGTATAAGTCCGCACAACACTGCAAATGACGAGAACATGCTCTGTATGTCTTACTTGAAATCAAACGTATTCCATTCGTTTACGGTACTTTCTATTTATGTTATTAATTCCCAGTCTACTCTTTGCTCTCAAGCTTGATTTTAGTACTGCTCTTTTTTTTCGTTCAGTGTTAGTCGTTCGTTAACAGTAATATAAGCGGAGGTGACAAAAGTCGTACAAATCGCGATGGTATCGCGTGCACGGGGTATAAAAGGGTAGTGCATTGGCGGATCTGTCATTTTCACCCGGGTGATTCATGTAAAAAGGTTTCCGACATGATTATGGCCGCACGACGGGAATCAACAGACTTTGAACGAGGAATGATAGTTGAAGCTAGACGCATGGGACATTCCATTTCGGAAGCTGTTAGGGACTTTAATATTTCGAGATGTACAGTGTCAATAGTGTGCTGAGAATACCAAATTTCAAGAATTTCCTCTCACCACGGACAAAGCAGTGGCAGAAGTCTTCACTTAACGACCGAGGGCAACAGCGTTTGAATACAGTTGTTAGAGGTAACGGACAAGCAACACTGCATGAAATAATCGCGGAAATCAATATGGAACGCAAGTATATATTAGGACAGTACGGTGAAAATTAGCGTTAATGAGCTATGCCAGCGGACGACCGATTCAAGTGCCTTTACCAACAGGAAGACTTCGCCTTCAGTGCTTCTTCTGGGCTCGTGACGATATCGGTTGGACCCTAGACGACTGAAAATGGGGGCCTGGTCTGATGTGTAAGAGTTGGTAAGAGTTGATGGTAGGCTTCGAATATGGTGCAGATCCCACGAAGCCATGGACTCAAGTTTTCAACAATGAACAGTTCAAGCTTGTGCTGGCTCCATAATGGTGTGGGGTGTGTTTGATGGAATGGACTGGGTCCTCTTGTCCAACTGAACTCATCATTGGCTTGAAATGGCTGCATTCAACTAGTTGGACTATTTTCAGCTATTCATGGACTTCATGTTTCCAAACATCGATGTCATGCTACCGGGTCACAATTGTTTGCTACTGGTTTGAAGAACATTCTGGACAATTCGAGTGAATGACTTGACCACCCAAGTCGCTCGACATGAATTCCATCGAACATTTATGGGACATAATCCAGTGGTCAGTTCCTGCGCAGCAGCTTGCACCGACAACACTTTGTAATGGGCAGTTACAGAGGCAGCATGGCTCAATATTTCTGCTGGGGACATCCAAAGACTTGTCGAGTCCACGGCACGTCGGTTTGCTGCACAAGCAGGGCACAGGGAGGTTCGACACGATATTAGGAGGTATCCCATGACTTTTGTCACCTCTGTGTGGTGGTAATACTTCAACGTGGCGGTCGGTCGCGAGAGTAAACAGCGAAGTGAAAGATAGGCGACCGCGAGGAGAGTAGAGCTGCGGGAGAACAAGTCTCTCTCTTGCAGGTCTATAACAGTCGACGCCCGCAGAAGTGGGGATAGGTCCACTGATGAAAAGTTGACCGATAAGCACCTTGCGTAAGGGGCTCACCGAATGTAATGAAAGAGTGGCACAACGACGCTATGGTGAGATGTTCCTGCAGCGATCGCAACCAGATCACAGTACCATAGAACATGTGGTTTGCTACGTTACACCGTGTTTCGTGTTGTATGTGACTGCATATTATAGTCTTATCAGTGCTGTGAAGGCATTTTTGCAGAAATAAAGGTTACTGTAGGTAGTACCCGAGTATTTCATGATTATCAGTCTAACGAGCCACTGAAGAACTCGGATGCCTAATGCGACAATAGAAAATCGCCCTGAAGAACCTCCGAGACTTTTTGTCGGGTAGCTGGGTTCACCTCGTGTATATTCCCATCACAAGTTCGATTTTTGCTCTTTTCGGCTCTCTCTAGTGCCGTGAAAGCTATTCCCTCATCTCTTAGCAGATGTCCCATCATCCAGTCCATTCACGATTCCTTCTCCTACGAGGGCTTGCTGAAAGTAATGCCTCCGAATTTTTTGTTTCAAAACTCCTAAAATTTTTTAAATAAAACACACATTGTTAACAGTCTCTACATTTAATATTCATGTCTACACATTTGGAGTTCGCTGCCGCTAGAGGGCTCCGAATTGTAGCGTGTAACATGGCGGTGTGCAATGTAACTATATCAGTGCGTCAGAAACAGCGTGCTGTAATCGACTTTCGAATCCGAAGAGTTCTTCCACACATGGAGCACCCTCCCCTTCTGCATAACGATGCCAAAACACACACTAGCGCTCCGACATCTGCAACAATCCGAAGCCTTGGGTTCACTGTCATCGATCATCCTCCGTGCAGGCTCGACTTTTCCCCATCTCACTTTCATCTGTTTCCAAAACTTATAGAACACCTTTGAGGAGTTCAGTTTGATAGTGACGAAGCGGTGCAAGCAGAGGTGAGGGTATTAAGAAACTGGTCTCGCGCTGGGAGAAACGTATTCTTCGCCAGGGTGACTATGTTGAGAAATAAATATGTAAACATGAAGAATAATGATGTAGTACGTTAATAACTGAAAACGTTTTAAGAGCTTTCTCAGATAGAATTCGGAGGCACTACTTTTCAGCACGCGCTCGTACTTAGTGTTTTAACATACTGCATTCCTCGTCGATTCTGTGGAGACTTTCTCATTTCTTATCACATCAGTCCATCTTTCAGTACAACTACAACTGAAATCGATTTATTCTGATTTTTCCAAATTCCAGAAATCACAGTTATACAGTTCTATGTTCCAGAAGTAGTTAATCAAAATTGTTCTTTTTTCGAGGTAAGATCTACTTCTTTCGTCGAGAAATGCTCGTTTGCCTGTGCTAGTCTGCTCTTTATGTCGTCCTTGCCTAGAGCTTCATGAGTTATTTTTCTTAGAAGATAGCAGAATTCATTGATTGCGTGACCCCGAATTTGATTACAGGTTTTTTCCTAATCTCATTTCTGCTGCCCCTTAGTACATTCGTCTTTCTTTGGTTTACTCTAAATCCAAACCCTATGCTGAGTAGACCGTTCGTTCCATCAACAGTATTATTGCTCTTTTCTTTATTTCTGTTATGTCTTCTTTTCTGTAATGTCTTCTTTTCTTGCCTTCTGCTCTTTCTGATCTGAATCCTTGTCTCTTGGTCTTACAGTGTTATTATTCCCTGTTGTGTATTGTATATACTGCCGGAAAAAAGAGTACACCCTTTTAGAGGCTCCCAATACACTGAAGATTAATTGTTGCCACAGTTAATATGGAGTACATAAAATGATTACATTTACCGATTCATAGCACAAGCGGTTCTGAGGTATCAGGTATCGACCCACGCTGAAAAACCCGTATTGGTACGTGGTGTAGCCTCTAGATGGCACTGCAGGCGCTGAATTTCGCATCCAGTCGATCGTACAGATACGTTATGCCACGCTTGCTCGAACTGTTCACGTAGTTGTGTAAGGGTTGATGGTTGACGAGTCGCACTAGTCCCTCCTTGTCGAGTCATACCACACACATACACGTCTTGCAGATCACACTGAGTTTCACGGGCAGTGTGTGGGCGAGTATGATCCTTTTGGAACAAAAACAACATATTAAAAAACTATAGTAAACACTATAGCAAAAACTATTCCGTTAAATATTCCATTCATTTAGCTACCAGTTTACGCGAGGTATCTTGTTCTGAATATTCTAAACTAGTATCGTTTGACGTAACAAGTTTATACACTAATGTACCGGTTGACCACACACTGCAAATACTAGAGTGCAATTTACGTCCCCATAAAAAACTTTTGGATAAAGAGGTCAATGAGTTGATGCTGCTGCTACGGATCGCGTTATAACACAACTACTTTACATTTAATGGGAGATTTTACTTACAACCAGCAGGTTTGGCTATGGGAAGTCCCCTAGCTGGGATTTAATCAGAAATTTTTTGAACTACTTAGAGTCTGATTTTTTTTGCCAGTGACAGAAAGATTCTTAGGAGAATAAAATTTTACAAAAGATATGTTGACGACATTCCATTAATCACTGATGGTTCTCAAAATGATGTAGACCATATTTTTTCGATTTTTAGTGAGCTTCACCATAATATCAGTTTTACAATTGAGCGAGAATCCGATGCTAGGTTCTTAAATTTTTTGGGCCTCACTTTAACTGTGGTTGACAACCGCATTGAATTTAATATTTTTCGGAAAAACACGTTTTCCGACAATATTATACATGCAGACTCGGCCCATCCGTACGCCCATAAAATGGCATTTTTTCATTCTAATATTAATCGAGTTACAGCTATCCCTCTTGCACCAGATGCGGTAGAAACTGAACCGGTCACACTTGAGAATATTGCTATAAGTAATGGCTATAGGCCTCAGTTGGTAAGACAGATGTATAACAAGAAAATAAATAAAAATAATATATATGTATAGCTATGGTGTTCAATTAATCATTGACAAAGGTCTTCTTAGGCACTTGTGGGTTTTATTGTTGTTCTGAAGAAGGTGTAGTTATCCATGCCGAAACCTGGGTTAACACTTAACACTAGGTGCTTTTTTCGCAATCGAGGCGCGTTTTTAGTTTTTTAATATATTAACCAACGATTTCTGACGCGCTGCGATGTTGAAGGTTCACATACAAAACAGTTTCCTGTAGCAAGAATGGCTAAAGTACAGGTCTAACAATATTCTGCACCTACTGAGCGCTGATAATTTCCCCTCCAGAAAAACCAAAGGTGAACGAAAATTGTAGCTTATCGCATCTCTGACCACAAGGCCTATGGGTTGGGACAGAGCCTCTTGGACGAATGCATTTTGCTAGACAGGGTTCACCAGGTATACGTCATACGCGCAAACGACTATCAGTTGCGTGTAGGCAGAATCAGCTGTCATATCTGAAGAGCAGTGTGCACCAAGCCATCTTCCAAGAGATCCTCTGACGGCACATCGATGCTGTGACGTGAGTGGAAGACGGGCCAGAGGTCTGCGAGCCCGTAATCCCACTGTTAATAACCGGTTCCCAACAGTTCCTGTTGACACGTCTGGGATCACAAGCCCTCTTATCTGTGCTGTGGTAACTGTGCGATCTGCTACATTACAACGATCCTGGCGGGCGTTTGTGCTGCGCGGACGTCCAGAGCCTCGTCTACGGGTGTGACAATGTTCACGAGACCATTGACCCTAGCATTGTTGCACAACTGACGCAGCACGTCCAACTTATGTGACAGTTCTCCGAAAGGACTATCCCGCCACTTGGAAGGTCACAATTCGACTCCTTTCAAACTCGCTCAGTTGGCTGCAGGAAGCACCGAGTGCGTCTCCGTGGTATGTCTGCGTGATTGCTTCACTCGTTTGCACCACACTGAGCCTTCTGGCTGTGAGCATTCCTTGTTAAAGGACACAGATGGCGCTCCGGTAGCTTCGCCACTACGGTATCTGTTGGTGGATGACGTTGAAACCATCTACCATCCCACAGGTGGCATATGTTATCGGATCAAAGTCGACGTAGCTTTTCCAAGTGTACTAATTTTTTTCTCCTTCAGTGTATTATACACTACTGGCCATTAAAATTGCTACACCGCCAAGATGACGTGCTACAGACGCGAAATTTATGCGACAGGAAGAAGATGCTGTGATATGCAAATGATTAGCTTTTCAGAGCATTCACACAAGGTTGGCGCCGGTGGCGACACCTACAACGTGCTGACACGAGGAAAGTTTCCAACCGATTTCTCATACACAAACAGCAGTTGACCGGCGTTGCCTGGTGAAACGTTGTTGTGATGCCTCGTGTAAGGAGGAGAAATGCGTTCCATCACGTTTCCTACTTTGATAAAGGTCGGATTGTAGCCTATCGCGATTGCGGTTTATCGTATCGCGACATTGCTGCTCGCGTTGGTCGAGATCCAATGACTATTAGCAGAATATGGAATCGGTGGGTTCAGGAGGGTAATACGGAATGCCGTGCTGGATCCCAACGGCCTCGTGTCACTAGCAGTCGAGATGACAGGCATCTTATCTGCGTGGCTCTAACAGTTCGTGCAGCCACGTCCTGGTCCCTGAGTCAACAGATGGGGACGTTTGCAACACAACAACCATCTGCACGAACAGTTCGACGACGTTTGCAGAAGCATGGACTATCAGCTCGGAGACCGTGGCTGCGGTTGCCCTTGACGCTGCATCACAGACAGGAGCGCCTGCGATGGTGTACTCAACGACGAACCTGAGTGTACGAATGGCAAAACGTCATTTTTTCGGATGAATCCAGGTTCTGTTTACAGCATCATGATGGTCGCATCCGTGTTTGGCGACATCGTGGTGAACGCACATTGGAAGCGTGTATTCGTCATCTCCATACTGGCGTATCACCCGGTGTGTTGGTATGGGGTGCCATTGGTTACACGTCTCGGTCACCTCTTGTTCGCATTGACGGCACTTCGAACGGTGGACGTTACATTTCATTCGATCCCTGCGAAACCCTACATTTCAGCAGGATAATGCACGACCGCATGTTGCAGGTCCTGTACGGGCCTTTCTGGATACAGAAAATGTTCGGCTGCTGCCCTGGCTATCATATTCTCCAGATCTCTCACCAACTGAAAACGTCTGGTGAATGGTGACCGAGCAACTGGCTCGTCACAATACGCCAGTCACTACTCTTGATGAACTGTGGTATCGTGTTGAAGCTGCATGGGCAGCTGTACCTGTACACGCCATCCAAGTTCTGTCTGACTCAATGCGCAGGCGCATCAAGGCCGTTATTACGCCCAGAGGTGGTTGTTCTGGGTACTGATTTCTCAGGATCTATACACCCAAATTGAGTGCAAATGTAATCTCATATCAGTTCTAGTGTAATATATTTGTCCAATGAATACCCGTTTATCATCTGCATATCTTCTTGGTGTAGCAATTTTAATGGCCAGTTGTGTATTTCCACATCTTGCCCTTCAGAGAGTACCCATTTTTCTGAGGATTTTAAACAACTTCAAACCATACTCGGTATGAGCAGCACCCACAGTTGTGTCGATACATTTCAAATGATGAAAACTGTAATAGCTGTGTCAGTTTGATTTATTGATCACGACTAATTTCATGATACTATAGTCACAGCTTCAGGTAACAAACTGTTGACATTATGCATTGAAAAGTCAACAGTCTGTTACCTGAAGATGTGATTACAATGTCATGAAACGAGTCTTCATTAATAAATCATATTGACGCAGCTGTTGTGGTTTTCATCATTTAAAATTCTAACATCTCGGAATACTTCGCATTATCAAAATATTTTTCTCTATCAAAAAGTTCGATTTTTCGAAAGGCTTCCTTCAGTTATCAAGCGTAATGTCAGTACTGCTTCTCTGATACATTTCTGTTTTTTGAATAGATTTGTAACGCAATAATCTTTTCTGTAACTGTATCCATTAGATACGATTTAGAACGTTATTCAAGTTTGTACTGAGCATTTCAAGCGCGGGGAGAAGACCGTGCACGTTATTACTGTTAAACTTTTGAATTCGTGATGAAGTCCAGTTAAATCAAACATAGACATTTTTCACGCACCTATCAATATCTACAATGCTGTGGTTTCCCTCCAAAAGAAACTCAGTGAGAGCTCTCTGCTCGGAACGCACCTCCGCTGCAGACGCCATTCTGAAGGCTACGTATAGCTTCGCCACCTATCGGAAATTCATGTAACTGTAGAAAGTGAAGCTGGAATGTTCCACGATGTCCCCTTCAACTAATACCGCATTTTTTCAAGCGAAATTGGCCGAGCAAAAAAATATGTTGCATTACTTATTAAACACCCATCGTATTTGAGTGTTTAAAAAGAGGTATATAGTCAGTGTAGGTGTTCGGCTGTTTATTTCCTAGCGTACGCAAAGATCATGAAGAGACAGACACTTCATATGTTACAACCAATGGCACTTCCGGTTAGTATATTTCTGCCGCTAACGTCATGTTTACTTCTCTTAAGTGTTTTTTTGTATTGACACTGCAGCCTGAAGATGAGGTTTATACCTCGAAACGTGTTCATTCATGAAATAATTTGGGTACTCGATCAAGTTTTGTTGCTAGCAGAGGTATCTGATAGACCTTTTCATATTGTTGCCCATTGTTGGTTTAATCGATTGTAAGCTCATTCGAGTGTATGTATTTTATATAAGGCAGTTTAGCACCATAAAACCATAATCATCATCACCATCGTCGTCATTGGCAGGCTGGGCCGCATGCAGTATGAGAAGTGGGAGCGGCTGCCGCACGTGGCGACGCCCTCGCGGCAGCCGGCCGGCCCAGGCGCCGGGGAAGCCGCACAAGTCGGTCACGGCGGCGCCGCGCCGAAGCAAACTCTCCGTTCCCTGTGGGCTGTTGTGAGGCGCCCAGTGGAACCGCACCGCTCCCCACTTGCTACGTTCATGATCGGTCGGTCAAAGCCAGTTTTTCTCTAACACTCATTCAGACTACAAAATTACGTGGCATGTTCCATTTGGTGTCTACGATATGTCGTACAGTACCACTGTGAGACAATTGCAATATATTTGTAACGGATCATTTACGAGCCGTGACCATAGGTAAGAGGTGACCACTACCGTGACAGCGCCGGTTTGTCAGTGTCCGTGGTACTGCGGGTATTCTCCAGTTTGAAGTAACAGGCTGGGCTCCACCAATCCGGCTAAAGGGTGCTGGTGTGGCGCGACTGGATGGTCTTCAAAGCCTAATGTTTTTCCCACAGAATGGTGGCGTTTTCCTGTATCCTTTGGCAAACAAACTTCTAAAAGTGGTAGCAGGGAGCAGACATACTCTGAGCGTTAGCAGGAAATGGCAAATCGCAATGACTGCCTTCTGTTCTGGACGCTGATTGGCCGAAGTTTCGGCATGTGAAAATAATATCGTAGAGCTGTGGTCAGCTCGCGAAATCCAGGAGTCAGTCGGTGGCAGTGGTAGCGTGCAGGAGATGAATTTGAGCCCTCTGGTTTGAACGTGGTCTGGAGGCGTATTTAAGAAGCTCGTAGTCTGGGAGAAGTAAGGTTGTTCTCTAGATGAGGAAAGCTCATAATTGTTCGGAAGCGACTTCCATTTAGCGCGTGTGGGAAACGTCATCTCTATTGCTGGTTTTCGAGGTGGATCTTCATGTTAGCGAGCTATACGCACTGCTAAATAAGAGGCCACCTAGCAGAGTGTGGAGAAACTGGGTAGCTGGAGGCTGTATAACGAACGGAGCGGACTTGGCGAAGGTTATTAGAAGAAGAATAAACTTAGTTTTCTTTCAATAGAAATATGAAGTGTATTTTCTCACCGTCTGTGGCATTAGGTTGTGTTCCTGTGTTTTTTACTGAAGAGATGGGAGAAATAGGCTGGTGACGGTCTAGTGACTGATGACGGTCTTGTCCAAGCCGGGGATCGGACTTGGCAGCTGTTGAAAGTAGTCAGTTGGCCTCAGGCGATCAAAACGAGGTTTCCGACCCTTATTTAGTTTGATATCACATGTGTATCAGGAAACAGAAATAATCCAGGTCCGCCAACAAACGTCTGGGAAGAAATCTATGGAGCAATACGTCTCGTTATTTGTCTCCTACGCCGCACAGCGCTAAGAGTCCGAGGACTCCAGCCTCGCCCGCGACAGGGCTTCACCAGGCGCTGCAGAAACTCCGAGACGTCAGAGGAGGACCGATTCATATTGACAAGTTATGTGCTTTTCACATAGGCACAAAATAATAATAAAGAAAAAAATAAAATTTAAAATCGTAAAATCATTCTCGAACGGTATACACTGTCTGTCCAAAAAGTTTCCAGACTGATTTCATTCTTGGCGTAGAAACGACGTCAGTACGGTAACTGCTGTGGCAGCATGAACTAACAGCTGTAATCGGCAGCCGTGCATTCGACCAGCCAGTTCTTATCAGGCAGTGTTAAGTAGTGGACGTACGGCCGTAGAGTGTGATCGTCGTTGTGTCGCAAGTCGCAATGAAGCAATCAAGTGTTCATGACTGTTTTGAACCAGAGAAAAGTGTGTGCAAAGTTTGCTCCCTAACAAAATCAACGACGCGTGGACTCCTGCGTGATTTGACTGAAATGCAAAACGCGGACAATCTCTTTCTGGAAAAAGGTCTTCAAGGGTGACAAGAATTGGTGTTGGCAGTAGGAAGCTGCCTGAAAACGATAAAGTTAGTCCAGTCACGAAACTTTTGGACTTAAACGGTACGAAGAGTGTTGTTAAAGTAAGAATAACAAAAATAAAAGAAACAAACAGTTGGCAGGGTGACCGTCCGGCTCTGCTGAGTGCTGTTGGCAAGCACAGTGCACTCAGCTTCTGTGAGGCCAACTGAGGAGCTGCTTGACTGAGAAGTTGCGGCTCCGGTCACGGAAACTGATAATGGCCGGGAGAGCAATGTGTTGACGACAAGTCTCTCATACCCGCATCCTGTGACGTCTATCGGCTGAGGATGACACGGTGACCAGTCGGTACCGCTGGGCCTTGCGAGTCCAGTTAGGATGGAGTTTTAGTTTCTATCGAATCGTATGACCAGCTTCTTAAATTCATCCTCATTGAAATCCGACTCCTGACTTTTTTAACCAATCATGTACTGACGTTTTGACTTTCTAATCATCCTCTTACAGCTTACTGGCAAGGTGCTTCCTCGTACAGCTGACTGGCACGGTGTTTGATAACCATCCCTGGTTTATTCTTTACATTAACTGTAACAGGCCGTCTTTCAACTATACGCTTCAAAATCGACGCATACGGCCTCCACCTGGACCACTCAAATTCCTCAAAAACAATTACATTATGAACGCGGGCATCGTATCCACCAAATCCGAAATCGGAACAAAATGGAAGGTATACATGCTGCTTCCGTGACAGTATTTTCTCAATTAATGTAGACTTGCCTATATTTGTATCTCCATAAAGATATAACTGCTTTTTCCGTACCTCCGTGGACCGAAAGGCCTTATTATACCACCGTACAACGCGGCCCGCCCAGCCATTGTAATTCAAATGACACTCCGTCAGGCACTTAACGACCACACGATTTGCCTGGAATGAATCAAAATATTTCTCTATAAATCGAATACGGGACCAATTATTTACTAAAAATGGATCCGTATAATCTATAACACTAGTACGTTCGGCCCACCTGCGCAAAGGAACGTTGAATGACAAAGCAGAATCATTACAATTCGAAATAGGAACAGAATCATACTTAGTAATGTATATGTATCTTTCCTTGTGTCAATGACCGGCAATATTCTTCTATTAGTGTGACGTTTTGACATCGACAAATTCCTGGTACCGCTGATCGGCAGGTACTGTTTTTAGTGTGACGTTTTGATATCATCGTCTTCCTCGTACCGGCAAGACGTTTTCTTTTAGCACAGGACAAAGTGACAGTCACGGTGTGCTACGTCAGGGCTGTAAGGTTGCTGATGAAATTGTTCCCAACCATATGGCGTGATGGGATCTTGAGTGTGATGAGCCACATGGGGACAGCCGTTGACGTGCAGCGATGCCTCTACCGAGCACGCCACGCCTTTTGCTTCGGATTGCACGGCGCAGTTTCTTCCAACAGCTCACAATAACTATCTGCTTCGGCTGTGCTACTCCGAGACAAAAAATTGAAGCAAAAACAGTAACATAATTTTACTGGCTAAACTGTTTGTTGGTACTTCATGCCATGGAGGAGGTTGAATGCCTCAATTACAAGGATTGTTTTTCTTTTTATTCCAGTGCAATGTGGGCAACCCATATTATCATCGTCAGTGAGAATTTGACTTCGAAACGTACCCCCTTCACCACAGTACCTCTGGAGGTAAGTCATAAACGATCAGTATTATACGACGCACCCTGTGTGCAACTTCCGATACTATAAGCGTTCTGTGACAGTCTCGTACAGAACACTTCCTGAAATGTGAGGAAAGCCGTGAGATAAAATTGAAATCGTGCTGCGTCTGTCTTCTAAATTTTTTATCCATATTCTCACTCTATTTCTCGTCGTTCAGTTTGATGCTTGCTTCTTCCAATGCATTACACCATTTTCTAATCATTAGAGCGTTCACAGCGCTTTCTAAATGCACTTCGCTAATCTTCCGATGAAAATTCGGCAGCTTTCAGGCCTGCTGAAGTTAAGAAACATACAACAGCACGTATTTCACAATCGACAGCATTTTCAACCAGCTGCGCCATTCGTAAACAGGTACAAATAAACGTAAAGCTACCGCAATGGCACGTGGAGGTAGCCAACAGTTGAAGGTACTTTGTGAGCATGTGCAGTACGGCGACCGTAATGCCCCAACAGCTATTCGTATATTGCAAAACGGTACTTTCTTTAAAAACGCGCTTCGTATAAACTGCTCAAAACGAGTTCTGTGTCGTCTGCATACTCGTAGACATCTCTGGGCAGCAGGAAGTGAAACAATAAGCCTCATGAAATCAAAAAATAACACTTCTGTGAAACAGAAGCAAACCTGTAACCAAAAGTACAGGCAGTCTGCTGCGAGGTGAACACTTTCACATTTTCGAAATAAATATCTGCTTTTGGATACCACTCAGTACCGTGTTGATTTGTTCCCTACGGTGTAACATGCTCGGACCCTCATTAGTATGCCGTCCACAAGGTGATAGAGACGTTCCTGCACTATCTGTCCTACTCATCGACGGTGGCGGTGCTAACATGATTTAATGTGAGGGGACAGTTCCTATTTACATAGCGCAAGTTTCAGCTGCTCCAAAACGTGCTCAACCCAGTTCATGTCAGCAGATACCATGGGCTATTCCAGTTCGCTGCTCCCTGCCTCCTAGAGGAAATACGTTCACTAGCTGGGCGAAGCGTGCTCTTGCATTGTCGCCTTTAAAGATGAACCTGCCTCTGAAATGTTGACTGAGGGGCGGGTCAAGAAACTGGAGGATTTTGTACCAGTATTTCACAGCTCTCAAATTACCCTCGAAGAGAGGCATCCGATACCCATAAAATATACCGATCCAGAACATAACTGATTCATCTCTATGCTGGAACATTGCATCTGCAGATATGAGATGTACATTGGTACCTGGTCGCCTTCACACTCTTCTACAACAATCATCAAACATCATACAAGTCCTGCACTCGTCACTGAAGAGAAACAGTCGCCATTTATCCAAGGTACATTCCAGATGTTCCTTTACCCACCTTCTTCGGGCTGGAGAGTTTGATCTGGTTTTCGTAAGAGGGGTCTAGAGGCCAAGTTGATCATCTGGGGACGGTTGCGTACCGCCTTGTTCAATGTAGGCCTCCCACTTATGTTCAAACTGGCTGTATGTAGTTCTTCTGTAAAGAGTTTGACGAAAACGTGGAACACCAAGAAGAACTGTTTGGATGTCAATGTAACTCCGTACAAATACACACCATCGGGGCTTATCAAAATGATTAGAGTTCCAATTATTTATGACGGGTACAACAGCCAACAGCGTGTATTAGTGTCGTTCATGTTTAATGTTACCATTTGTGGAGTGAACGATGTCAGATATTGAACGATCACTGTGAGGTGCAGTGTACTCATGTGAAACAGCGTTATCAGCACCTGATAGTATGAAAGGGGCGTCACTGTGGTCTCCATTTGGCCAGCTGCTAGAATCGTGCAATATCCAGATTAGTCGCGCACTCACATGTAACAGTGGCCTGATGTTGGACTGTATGGGAATATGTGGGCAGGTCCACTCATCTTCAAGGTACGTCTGACCACCATGAGGAAGGATCGCCGAATTGTGCACCAAGCACATCATAACAATTCACATCTAAGCCTGTCATCTGCGAGAAAGTAATGGACTCCCTGCAACATTCTGCGTCACCCCCTCCACTCATCAGGGATGAGCAGCAACCGAACAGCACAATACGCACGGCTGTGTTTGAGGTACTCCCGCGATCAGCAAGATCTCAGATCTGCCCCAATGGAGGGTATGGGGGACCAGCTTGGACGTCAGCTCCGTTCCCAGTTCCAGTATCCAAGATATCAAGAACCATCCAAATAACTTCCGGGAATTCAGCCAGGTAACACTTTCAGCGACCGCCGATATTTCGGCGGGAGAACACCCCGCCATTTTCAAGGCAAACTGCAACGGACAGGCGACGTACATGCAAATTTAATACCTCGGTTCTCGGACCCAAGCAGGAAAGATAACACACACACACTGAACACTAGTGCCACCAAAGATGGCCAAAGTCAGAGCTATCGATAGTGAGACTATGAATTCGCAGGTGAGGTAGCATTGAGTCTGTCCCTCTGTTTCTTGACAAGGGAGAGAGCCGGATTCCAAACAGAGTTTAAACAGAAACCTCCATCCCTGTTAACAAGGTTGCTCGCTAATTTAATCTCAACTGCCTCCCGAATCACACTGTCCCAATAGCTGGACGTGCATGCCAATATCTCGGTGTTATTATATAACATGGAGTGACCAGTATCCAAGCAATGTTCGGCAATAGCAGATCTATTTGGCTGCTGTAATCGTGTGTGCCGTTTATGCTCAGTACATCTGTCCTCCACGGTCCTGATAGTTTGACCAATATATGCCATGCCGCAGCTACAAGGGACACGATATACACCCGCCTTACGCAGTCCAAGATCATCCTTAACGGAACTCAAAAGTGCTCTAATTTTAGATGGAGGTCGGAAAACACATTTCACATCGTATTTCCGTAAAATACGACCGATCTTATTGGACGTGTTTCCTACGTAAGGCAAGAAGGCAGCAGACTTAGGTGTTGACTCAGAATTATCATCAATCACCTGATGTACAGTTGGTCGATAGCGCAACGCACGTTCAATCTGTCTATCACTGTAACCATTTTGACGAAATGTAACTTCAAGATGGGACAGCTCAGCTGGCAAAGTCTCAGCGTCAGAAACGATATGTGCCCTGTGTACCAAGGTACGAAGTACCCCTTCACGCTGAGCCGAATGGTGACAACTATTAGCTTGTAAGTACAAGTCGGTGTGAGTACGTTTCCTGTAGACTGCATGTCCCAATGATCCATCATCCTTCCTCCTAACCAACACGTCGAGAAAGGGAAGGCAACCATCCTTTTCCACCTCCATCGTAAAACGAATGTTCGGGTGGATCAAGTTCAGATGTTCTAGAAAGACATTCAAATTCTCCCTACCGTGAGGCCAAACAACGAAGGTATCGTCAACGTATCTATAGAAACAGGCGGGTTTTAAAGGCGCCGACTCCAATGCACGTTCCTCGAAGTCTTCCATAAACAAATTTGCGATCACAGGAGACAACGGACTACCCATCGCAACTCCATCTGTCTGCTCGTAATACTGGTCATTAAATAAAAAGTAAGTGGATGTCAACACATGCCTAAAGAGATTAGTTAAATCAGCACCAAACCTGGCTTCAATTAACCGCAACGAATCAGACAGAGGAACACGAGTGAAGAGAGAGACCACATCGAAACTCACTAAAATATCAGAGTCATTCAGCCTCAGTCCCTCCAAACGACGTAAAAAATCAGCTGAGTTCCTGATATGATGTTCACACCGTCCTACTTGTGGACTCAACAGAGATGCAAGATGCTTGGATACACGATATGTCGGGGCGCCGATGTTACTCACTATAGGACGGAAAGGAACCCCTTCCTTATGAACCTTTGGAAGGCCATATAACCTAGGGGGAACCGCACTATAGGTGTTAAGCCTCTTGATTGTGTCCTGCGACAAACCACTTTTCTTCAGGAGGCTGTTGGTCTTTCTCTCAACACTTTTCGTGGGGTCAGCATCGATTCTGCGATACGTTGAATCAGATAGTAAACGTTGCATCTTTTGTACATAATCATGTTTATTTAAAACAACGGTGGCATTGCCCTTGTGAGCAGGTAAAATAACAATACTGGGATCAACCTTGAGAGAGCGTAAAGCAGCCCTCTCTGCTGCTGTTACATTACTCTTGGGTGGACGAGCCCTAGTCAAAACACGGCATGCCTCCCTCCTAACTTCCTCTGCAGCGTCAGGAGGTAGTTTGCAAACTGCCTGTTCAATTGAACTAATAAAATCAACTACCGGCAAATTCTTCGGAGTGGGTGCAAAATTTAATCCTTTCCCTAGCACGGATAAGGTTGCGTCGTCAAAAGATTTCTCTGTGAGATTTATCACAGAACGTCGAGATATAACATCCGACTCCGCGCGATGAAAACGTTCAAACTTTGCCAAATGCCGGGCAGTAACGGAGTTGTACTCCCAGTCAGCTTGGGTCCATGAGGCACCGTCCAACCAATCCCAAGTGAAATCAGACACTTCAGATGCAACCATTAAATGAAAACGATACAATTATTTGGAAACAGAATCCAAACGTCGACGAGTAAAACGAATCCTTTCGCGAACAAGAGCCAAGCCAGCACGTTGCTTAATTCGGTTGGCGGCAGGAGAATTAATATGGTGCACAACCTTAGCAAATGTTGGGACATGATTTTCATCACGACACCTCAATAAAAACGACAAAGCACATTGCAGTCTAACTCGACAGCTACGAAGTTTATCCAACTTACGTAAACACCGATACATTTCCTCCCCGTAGCGGTAAACAATGTGAGACCTGAGTTTCTCCTGGCGTATACAACTTTCAAATAACTTCCGGGAATTCAGCCAGGTAACACTTTCAGCGACCGCCTGCGAATTCATAGTCTCACTATCGATAGCTCTGACTTTGGCCATCTTTGGTGGCACTAGTGTTCAGTGTGTGTGTGTTATCTTTCCTGCTTGGGTCCGAGAACCGAGGTATTAAATTTGCATGTACGTCGCCTGTCCGTTGCAGTTTGCCTTGAAAATGGCGGGGTGTTCTCCCGCCGAAATATCGGCGGTCGCTGAAAGTGTTACCTGGCTGAATTCCCGGAAGTTATTTGAAAGTTGTATACGCCAGGAGAAACTCAGGTCTCATATCAAGAACCAGTTACAACATTTGTGAGCCAGATTGCTTCGGGAGAGGATACAACGGCTTTATGACACCATTCCATATAAGTGGATTCGTCCAGGGCAGAGGGGATGCAACATCATACCGATTAGTGGGCTCATACTGCCAAGTTTTTCGTAAATTTGACTCGCGTTTGTAATCGCTGAAGTAACATCACATACTCACCTAATCCGTGAAGCTTCAGTTTCGTTTCCTCCTCCCCTTTGGGTGCTTCGCTTTTTTTTGGCCAGGCAGTGTTTTTTTCCTTGGAGCTGCCACAATTTGTGGTCATCAGGTGTTGTTGTTGTTGGCTACGGGTGGTCATTGCCAGCCGTATCTTCAATGTATTATGTCTGACGGTAGCACCTGAAACTTGGAATTACGTCGCTCTGGTTGAACGACAATCCGGAGACTGACAACGCTTCTTGCCGCAAAGTGAAACTTCCTGCACCGTCTAGTTTGAAATGACCCTTCAAGGCTTGTTGACTAACTGTAGGGCCCATTCATACTTGGAGTCGCGCCGCGCTCTACTGAACGTCAATGAGTATGCAGTTCTTTTTTACCTCTGTTACACAGATGGCTGTACCCAGCCATTTCCTATGATCAAAAGAGTATTGAGAAAGGGGTTTCTGATGAAAAACGCTCACAAACGATGGAAAACGTTTCTTGAGCAGTTCTCAAGTCGCTCCTAATCTTAAATTCGAGTGAAACCCGTTTCTCGCCGGCCGTTGTGGTCGAGCGGTTCTAGGCGCGTCAGTCCGCAACCGCGCTGCTGCTACTGTTGCAGGTTAGAATCCTGCCTCGGGCATGGATGTTTGTGATGTCCTTAGGTTAGTTAGGTTTAAGTAGTTCTAAGTCTAGGGAACTAATGACCTCAGATGTTAAGTCCCATAGTGCTTAGAGCCATTTGAACCATTTTTGAAACCCGTTTCTGCGTTGACTTCGAAAAAAGTAAAAAATAAATTGTTGGGGAAGCTCAGATCACAACATACGGCTTTGGTTCCCCGTTTACTAGGATACTTTCGTTTGGCACATTCTGCTTTCTGTGTGAAGTCCAATGATTTTGTGGGACTCGATAGAGCTCTAGCCGCCGCGTCCCGAAAGGAGTGGCACTTCTTTTGTTTTCTGGTACGTATAAACGTAAAATTGGAACTGTCTACAAGGATAAGAAATGAAATAGCCTGACCATCCAGATCTGTACGTTAATATTTACATTGTCTAACAAATAAAACAGAAATTCCAGTTACGAATATTTTAATAAGAAATAAAAGGAAAAATGAAATACATTTTAAATATTTGTTTTATATGGTTTCCCGCAGCTACAAATTGCATGAAATGCCTTGTAATGATAGTTCACCAGAGCTGCTTATTTTTATATATTTTGTATTTAATGCTATTGGTTTTTATCATGACTCATTTTCAAGTAGTATCTAAACATAATCAAGCTCTTACCAACACATACACGCATACACACACACTCACACGTATCAAAGGGTGTTCGTTTTAACTGAGGTATCTCGGAAACTACACATCGGATCGAAAAAAGTTCTAACTCCAATTTGTTTGCCTCGAAGGGGGCGGAGGTTGCGCGGAATAACGTTGAAATCTTCGATGGGAATCTGGTTTTTTATTGCAGGTTACCATATACGGCAAAATTTACATACGTTTTGTCTGAAGCATTTTCTTCGTTTCGCCACAGATGGCGCTGTAATCGGAGAAATAGATATGGGTACACAATCGTAGTAGTAGAACTAGTAGCTTTATTCATCCGTAGACCTCTTTTTACAAGTATATAGGACATGTCAAAGTATTTACAAGTTTAGATCAATTTAAAATAAGCTAATTCGTATACACATATATTTACAGACTTCTAGTTACAGTCATTAGATTTTCTCCTGGTATACAATACTTTTTTTTACAAATAACTTATTAAATAATGTAATGGCACACTGTTCACTCAGGTCTCACTATCAGTCACTGCACACACTATACACACCTTGTTTCATAACACTTCACTCACTTCACACACACACACACACACACACACACACACACACACACACACACACACACTGATGATCTCTGGGACATTTTCTGTACCGCAAATTCCCTTTTGCTATCCTGAAAACTGAGTCAGCATCCTTCCATAATGAGTGAGATGTTGAGCTCAGAAAGAGGAAGAGGTGTTAGTATTGTGCTATGCATGACTTGAGGGTACGTATTTCGAGAAAGGAAAAAAATTACGACATGCTACTCAGTTGCCCCTGAGAATCCAATGGCACGTGGGATCCCACCTCCATGTTGCGAGGGTAGGACAGGCCAGTATTTCATAACTTCTAATTTGAGACCCCATTCACAACGTTGTATTCCTCCGACGTATCGACGCTCCACCGTGGGCGTGTAGCGAACTACGACCTATTTTAAGAGGCAGTACACTGCGACCGGAAGTCACGTATCGTGCAGACATAGAACAGATAGCGGCTCTAAGCATTACAATACTTGCGCAGTGTTTATTGCCTGCACACCTACCTATTAATTGGAGAACAGGCATGCAAGTGGACGATAAATGTAGCAACCACAAAAGAAAGAATTGAAATGAACATGATCTACGGAGAAGTGTTGAGGCTGATGTTGTCTTGTAGACCGAGTGTTTTCCAGAGAAAGCTCGCTGTCGTTCGTTCTTTTACAAGGTTGTGAACACCTTTACGTCTGATGGTAGCGTACAGACCGGCAAGAGGAAAGAAGCAAACGTGTTACAGGAGAAGCTATTGAAATAGCTGTACTAACAGTAGTGCACCACAACCCACGGATAAGCACCCGCCAATTACATAGCGATTCCGGTACGTCCGCAGGTAGTATTGTCACAATACTGCATCGTCATAAGTATTATCCAGACCACTTGTCACTACATCAAGAACTTAATGGAGCCGCTTTCCATAACCGGGTAGTGTTTTGTGAGTGGGCACGTCGACAAATACAAATGACCCTTACGTTCTCTGCCAAGGTAATGTTCTCCGATGAGTCTACATTCACAAACTATGGTAGCGTTAACTGGCATAGCATACATTACTGGAGTGTAGACAATCAAATGGTTCAAATGGCTCTGAGCACTATGGGACTCAACTGCTGTGGTCATCAGTCCCCTAGAACTTAGAACTACTTAAACCTAACTAACCTAAGGACATCACACACATCCATGCCCGAGGCAGGATTCGAACCTGCGACCGTAGCAGTCGCACGGTTCCTGACTGCGCGCCTAGAACCGCGAGACCACCGCGCCCGCCTGTAGACAATCCACACTGGTTACGGCAAGGTGACCATCGACGTCCTTCGTCGGTTAACGTGTGGCGTGGCATTGTGGGGAACAAACTCATTGGTCCATATTTTATCGACGGCACGTTGTATGGACTCAAATTTCAAACTACTGCAGGATGTTACCACGTTCGACAGCGTTCGTGATTTCAGCAAGATGGTTGCCCAGCACATTACGCAATTGAGGCACGAGAGTTATTAGACCGTGTTTGCACTGGTCGGTGGGTTGGTAGAGGTGGCCCTGTTTTAGGTCGCCGGATTTGACGTCGCCTGATTTCTTTCTGTGGCAACATTTAAAAGATAACGTGCACTAGCAAGTGCCAACAGGTCGTGAAGACATGATCGAAAACGCCTGTGCTGACATTCCCGCAGATATGCTTCTGTTCTGTGTACGGTCACTGGGAAAGCGGATGACTAAGTGTACTGATGTTGGAGGTATCACGTTTGAACACTTACCCTAATTGGAAAAGTAGAGTAGCGTTCGCCTCGAGCCACGGCTACAGTGGCCCTTCAAGTAGTCTCCTGTTCGATATGTCGGAGGAAAACACCGTTGGGAATGGGATTTCTAATTAGAAGTTATAAAATACTGGCCCGTCCTACCCTCGCAGCAAGGAGTCCCACGCTCCATTGGATACTCAAGGCCACTGAGTAGCATGTCATAAATTACGATTGTATACCTACTTGTATTCCTCCGATTACAGCGCCGTCTTTGGCATAATGAAGAAAATGCTCCAGACAAAACGCATGTAGATTTTTGCCGTTGAATCGTTATCTGCAATGAAAAAGAGGGTTCTTATTGATGATTTCAAAGTTGCCCCCGCCGCCACGCGTGGGGAGGGTTGGCGGGTCCTGTTTTGGTATCATTGGAAGTCCCACTCACAGACAAACAAATTGGAATTATAACTTTTTTTGATCCCATATGTAGTTTTCGAGATATTTCAAATTCTTCAGTTAAAATGAACACCCTTTGTGTATGGGCGTTCCACTTAAACGTTTCAGTTCAAATATCTCTTGAACAACAATAGATATTGAAAAACGACTGTCATGGATATGAATGTAAGGCAGGGACCCAGAAAGTAAATACTGTGAGACACCCTTGAACGTAAGAAAATATTATTTTTAACGCAAATTTATGTTTTATTTAAATATAGACTTGATAGTATTTCTTACGTAATGAGTATTATGAAAAATCACGAAAAGAGTGGCGCTGGCTGCATCGCAATAAGTCAGTTACATCCAGGGAAATTGTAAAGCGGAGTCGAACGATTGAAAAAAACGAAACGCGCCGCTTTTGCACATGCCGAGATGCAAGCGTGAACTATTATTTTTTCAGTATATTCTGCGAGCGCATCGATTAATGAATGTAACTATGATGATTCAGCGTACTGCAATGTGTACAGCCTGTATTGGAGGAACACAATCAGATTGTTTATAAGCACATTGTATTAAGTGTGCAGTGTTTACTTCTATATAGAAAAATTTGTGCAGTGAATTACGTCCAAAAAAGTGACAAAATAAATAGTACGTTAGTGCAACGTTGCACGACAGCTCCAAAAGTGTACCAAGGAGGTTTGGGACGCCAAAATTCTAAGTGAACAATAATATAAAAAGTGTATCACGCAATTTTAGCAACAAAATACCTAATGCAAAACTATCTGCATCCTACACAGACTGTTGCTTCTATCATAATAAACAACGAGACACAGCTGCACACCAGCGGAAGACATTGCTGGACATCAATCTTCTCCCAAACACACCGACAGTTCCTCAAGCAGTGAACAGCAAACAAAATGTTCTATGTTAATTTAGTTAAGACAGTTTAATTTAAGGTAACAATTTTTTATGCATAAGTGCCTGAAGAGAGGCAGAACTCACTAGAACCCCGTAGCAATACTTTAAATTAAACATAAAACAAATAATATTGACTGACAGTAGAAAATACGAATAAATAATTAAACCTGAAAGGTTTGTCTTACGCTTAACCTCAGAAATACATTGTAAGCATACTTTTCTTTTTACCCATTAGGTAACAATTAAGGGTGTAAACGATAACAGTTTGCAAAGTAGGCTACCACAGTGGCGTAGAGGAAATTGATAAAGGCATTAGTGGTCTATGAAGCCCAGAAACAACTTCAAATTGGCCTACGAAAGCCAACCAAGCTACAACGTATGCGAGAAACGCGAAATTTTGAGTATCTTGTCGCCGTATTCCGTCATAGGCTTAGTCGGCTACTCCGTTAACATCATTAATTTAAATTTTCCCGTGAGCGTAACCAAAGAAAATATAATATTGTAGACATTATGCAGATTTTAATTATGTTTACGATTCGACCCAGACTTTGCCCTTACGAACACAGTAGCTTCGTAGCAAGGAGGCCAGACAAACAAAACGATTGAGTTGTTAAATTTACGTTATTAAATTTCACAATATTTTGAGGCAAGATTTACGCAGATGTCTATTTTACAGTTAGTAAATGCAAGAACAAGAGATTTCGGGGAAAAACGTAGCACGGCGCAAATGTCCTGTTGCCCAGGAGGCTTTTTTAAGGCAAATTGGAGGTTGATTATTAGCCTGAGAGACCACATGTGTCGTGCATCAATTATTTCGTCTCGACTTTCCCTATACTACTGTGGTTTGTTGTAAACTGTTGTCGTTTACACCCTGTCTATTACGCTTTTATAATGATCAGAATTTATATGCCGATTTGATACCGTAAAGCAAGGCATGTAATAGTGCCCGTCAAGTGGAGGAATTACCCCAGTAGTACGAGCCGTCCCCCTAAATAAAAAAGATTTCATAGCTAGTTGATCAGTTTTGTCAGGTATCTAGAATAATAATATTACAGTGGGCGCTTGAATAACATACTTCCACTGTTTCCGCTTTAGGAGACGTAAGTAGATGGATAGTCCAACATTGATACCTGGCCCAATCACATTAACCGGCTATGTTCGACGCCATCAGGCAATAAACTTTGCCATACAGCAGGTTGCAGCACTAGTAGTGGAGGGTATATAAAGCGTGTTGGGGGACACGGGAAACAGTGTAGTCGTTGAGACCAGAGTTTCTCCTTGCGTATACAACTTTCAATTAACTTCCGGGAATTCAGCCAGGTAACACTTTCAGCGACCGGCGATATTTCGGCGGGAGGACACCCCGCCATTTTCAAGACAGACTGCAACGGGTAGGCGATATACAATCAAATGTAAAACCTCAGTTCTCGGGCTGATGCAGGAAAGGTAACAGACACACTGAACACTAGTGCCACCAAAGATGACCAAAGTCAGAGTTATCGATAGTGAGACTACGAACTCGCAGGTAGGTAGCATTGCACGTCCAGCTATTGGGACAGTGTTAATAAGGAGGCAGTTGAGATTAAATTAGCGAGCAACCCCGTTAACAGGGATGGAGGTTTTTGTTTAAACTCTGTTCAGAATCCGACTCTCTCCCTTGTCAAAAAACAGAGGGACAGAATCCAAGCTACCTGCGGGTTCGTAGTCTCACTATCGATATCTCTGACATTGGTCGTCTTTGGTGGCAGTAGTGTCCAATTGTGCGTGTTATCTTTCCTGCATCAGTCCGAGAACCGAGGTTTTAAATTTGCATGTACGTCGCCGAAATATCGGCGTTCGCTGAAAGTGTTACCTGGCTGAATTCCCGGAAGTTATTTGAAAGTGTAGTCGTTGCCGCAATGCGAAAATGGAGCGATTTACCTGATGTCTGAAATGGCGTGATCATCGGCTTTCGGGCCAAGGGTGGAAACGTTTCCCAATGGCTAAGTTTGTAAACTATCCGCATGCCGCCATGGTTAAGGCATAACGTGTACAGCAAAATGGCGCTATCCAAAACCGGCACCGAGGCAACTTTGGTTCGCCATGGACCATAGACGACAGTGCTGAAGGACGTCTGCCGATATGTGTGCTGGCGAATAGACGTGCAGTTGTTGAGTAACTGACCACTCAGTTGAACTAAGGGGTTACCAGCAGTGTCTCCTTAACAACCGTTCACCGAACGTTGCTGAGTATCGGCCTCTGCAGCAGGCGTCTAGTTCACGCAGCGATGCTCACTGCTGTTCATATGCAACGAAGCCTGGAATTTGCACGCCAGTACCGCAACTGGACGTCCACTATGTGGCCACAGCTGATCTTTCTGAATAAATCACGTTTTGCGCTCCATCAGATAGAAGGCCGTTGGCACGTATGGCCATGCAACAATATTCGTAAGGGTCTAGGCCAGAGGAGGGAGCATAATGACCTGGGGAATGTTTTTGTGTCATTCCCTGGTTGATCTCATCATTCTGGAAGTCACAATGGATCAACAAAAGCAAGTGTCTGCCCTTGGGGACTAAGCCCACCCCTACGTGCAGTTTGTTTTTTCCTAGGCACTGCTGACTTCTATGAGCAAGCCAAATGCAACGTGTCAGACAGCTAGCACTCTACTGTGTGGTTCAAACAGCGCCAGGATGACCTTGCCGTACTTCCCTGGCCATCAGACTCCCCAGATTTAAACCCAATCAAGAATCTGTGGGACTACCTCGGTCGAGCAGTTCGCGCTGTGGATCCTCGGCCCAGAACCCTAGTGAAGCTGGTCACTGCACTGGTGTCGCCTCGGGTCCACATTCCTGTCAGAGCCATCCACAACCTCACTGACTCTCTTCATGTACTTCCGAACTGCAAAAAGTGGTTATTAAGGTTTCTGATAGGTTGTCTCATTAATGTGACTGGGCCCTGTAAATTGCTCATGACACCCGAAATAAATAAATAAAATAAAAAAAACAGCGAAATGAAAACGTGTGCAATAATTTGCGAATCATATTATAACCATATTCAAGTTTTTTTATGCTGGGTACTATTTTGTATTCTGAGCTTTCTACACTACTGGCATGAAAATTGCTACACCAAGAAGAAATGCATATGATAAACGGGTATTCATTGGACAAATATATTATACTAGAACTGACATGTGATTACATTTTCACGCAATTTGGGTGCATAGATCCTGAGAAATCAGTACCCGAACAACTACCTCTGGCCGTAATAACGGCCTTGACACACTTGGGCATTGAATCAGAGCTTACATGGGGTGTACAGGTACAGCAGCCATGCAGCTTCAACACGATACCACAGTTCATCAGGAGCAGTGACTGGCGTATTGTGACAAGCCAGTTGCTCGCCACCATTGACCAGACGTTTTCAATTGGTGAGAGATCTGGAGAATGTGCCGCCCAGGCCAGCAGTCGAACATTTTCTGTATCCAGAAAGGCCCGTACAGGACCTGCAACATGCGGTCGTGCATTATCCTGCTGAAATGTAGGGTTTCGCAGGGATCGAATGAAGGGCAGAGCCACGGGTCGTAACATATCTGAAATGTAACGTCCACTGTTCAATGTGCCAACAAGAGGTGACCGAGACGTGTAACCAATGGCACCCCATACCATCACGCCGGGTGATACGCCAGTATGGCGATGACGAATACACGCTTCCAATGTGCGTTCACCGCGATGTCGCCAAACACGGATGCGACCATGATGAAGCTGTAAACAGAACCTGGTTTCGTCCGAAATATGACGTTTTGCCATTCGTGCTCCCAGGTTCGTCGTTGAGTACACCATCGTAGGCGCTCCTGTCTGTGATGCAGCGTCAAGGGTAACGGCAGCCATGGTCTCCGAGCTGATAATCCATGCTGCTGCAAACGTCGTCGAACTGTTCGTATAGTTGGTTGTTGTCTTGCAAACGTCCCCATCTGTTGACTCAGGGATCGAGACGTGGCCGCACGACCCGTTACAGCCATGCGGATAAGATGCCTGTCATCTCGACTGCTAGTGATACGAGGCCGTTGGGATCCAGCACGGCGTTCCGTATTACCCTCCTGAACCCACCGATTCCATATTCTGCTAACAGAAATTGGATCTCGGCCAACGCGAGCAGCAATGTCGCGATACGATAAACCGCAATCGCGATAGGCTACAATCTGACATTTATCAAAGTCGGAAACGTGATGGTACGCGTTTCTCCTCCTCACACGAGGCATCACAACAACTTTTCACCAGGCAACGCCGGTCAACTGCTGTTTGTGTATGAGAAATCGGTTGGAAACGTTCCTCATTTCAGCACGTTGTAGGTGGCGCCCACCTTGTGCGAATGCTGTGAAAAGCTAATCATTTGCATATCACAGCATCTTCTTCCTGTCGGTTAAATTTCGCGTCTGTAGCACGTCATCTTTGTGGTGTAGCAATTTTAATGGCCAGTAGTGTATTTTCAATATATAACCAGAATACAAATTTTGTACAATGTCTTAAACCAACAAGGAATGCACTGGAAACGCCTGGAATTTGCGTTGTGATCATGGGTTGAGGAGGAGAAAGAGACGAGCATGTGCAGTGCTGATGGAACTTTGGTGCGTTTTTCATTGGTATAGCTACCGTTCGTCTGTTGGAACACTTAGTAAGTGGCCGCAGCACCATCGGCTGGTGAAGCTTTACGACTGGAAAACGCCTGACAAACACGGCCTTATACGGCGGGAAAAAGCAGGTCACGGGGAGAGAGGCTGGACGTCTAGGCAGACACAGGCGCAGCGCCGACACGGCGACATCTGGCCTTGCGAGATGCGCTCTGTCGAAGGTTTGACCACTCTGCGGAAAGTATTCGCAGCGGCGGAAGAAGACAGTGGCCACAGCAGCAGTCTTGGAAGCCGGTAGGGCCCAGAGCGGAAGCCGTGCCCGCCGCAGCTGGTGGCTGGTGGCAATGAAGGCCGAAGCTGAGGCGACTGACTCCATATCGAGGGCCTTCACACCGCAGCGGACAGCAGGGCTCCGTCGCTCGGCGGGAAACGCAGACCGCGATGGATTTCGTCAAACTTCTCTCTCTTTTTCACTTTTGCAGCTCTTCTCGTAAGGGGTCGCTATCTGCTTGAATTGCTCACAACGTGCTCGCCTTACTTTTGTCAGTGCAAACAACGCTTCTCTGTACACGCTACTCTCTTAACTTCTCAGACCTTTCTTTTCCTCTTCTACCTAAGATGAACATCCTCTTTACTTCACATCCTGGTGCAACCTGTGGCTCCTCAAGATTAATCCCTCTAAAACTAAGGCTATAATTATAGGGTAAACAATCCTCTCCTCACGAGGGTCGTTTGATAAGTCTGGTAAAAAAGCAAGAAAAAACGTTTGTTTCGTAAACAACTCACATTACTTCTCGACATAGTTTTCTTTGAGGCATATTCACTTGTTTCTGCGATCCTCCAGCTTTTTCATCCCATAAGAAAATTGGGTTCTGTTAAACTCAGCAAAATTCTCGTTGACTGCAACTATCACTTGCTCATTTACGAAAATTTCTCCCCAGCAAGCCGAAGTTTCAAGTTAGAGAACAGGAAGAGGTCACTTGGGACTAAGTCTAGTGAATGAGGAGGATGAACAACCAATTCAAATCGCAGTTCATCCACTTTCGCCATTTTTATCGATGTGTGGGATGGTTCGTTATCCTGGTGAGAGAGTTCTTTTTTGAGTGCCAACCATTGTCTTTTTTCAGCCAATGTTTGTTTCAGACTACCCAGCAATGAAGCGAAGTACGTTCCAATTATGGTTCTACCTTTTTCTAAGTAATTTGTGAGGGTCATTCTTGGAAATCCCAAAAAACAGTGACTATCAACTTACCCGCTGACGAAATCGGCTTTGCCTTCTTTTGTGCACTTTCACTAGCCATTGTCCATTATTTTGACTGCTGTTTTGACTGTGCTGTGTAATGATGGATCCAGGTTACATCAACAGTCACAAATCGGGGCAAAAAATCTAGCGGAACTGCGAGTCAACATTGCCAGACACTGTGCTAAATGTTGTGCCGGATGCGCTTTTGGTCGACTGTGAGTAACAGTGGCACCCACCTCTCACACAGCTTCTTCGCAGCCAATTATCCGTGCAGATATTATGCACTCGTTCAAGTGAGATGCCTACAGTCTCAGCTATTAAGCGGCCTTGCATTACGATATTATTTTGTCAGTGGTTTCATTTGTATTGACGTCAATTGGACGGCAGGAGCGCGCTTCGTCTTCAGTGCTTGTTCGACCACGTTTTAATTCCTTATTCATAAATGGTCTTCAGTGAAGGTGCAGAGTGCATGTGAACTTCATCCAGTTCTGTTTTGATTTGTGTGGCAGTCCAGTCCATCAAATGAAAATGTTAAATAATTGCACGAAACTCGTTTTCCTCCACTTACAATTGCAGTCGACAAGCTGACCAATTCAGACGGCTGTCAACAATGAACTGTATGCAGTACATTTTCGAAATTCTTTATACAACACTTACAATAAACAAGCTTATCAACCATGAAGGCGCAAAAAAATATTCCATACTTTCACAACTATTTACCGGAACTATCAAGCCATCATCGTACATATCGTATAACGATAATGGAGTAATTACCCAAAATAATTACCCAATACGTGTGCATGTCTTCCTTGCCCCAGTATCCCAACAATACTCGCAGTACTCGACATGATCATATACAGAAATGATAACATGCTCGTTTCCCGTATGCAACTTCGCGGTATGGTAAATTAATAGCGAGAATTAGTTTTGTTTTGTTTAGTAAGTGTGTTAATGATCTATTGTGTCATGTCGATTTACGAATGAACATACCCCAGCAAAATAAAGGCCGATGTTTTATTTGAAAATTCCGCTTTTCATAAATCGTTCACGCAGGAGAATCGGGAAAACGTGAAGTTGTTTGACCATCGCACAGAGTTCCGTAAGGATGACTTGGTAATAAGGATCCCTTGCGTTGAGGAACAACTGAAAGAGATGTAGATAGATAAGAAGCCAGGGCCAGATGGACGGATGGAATTCCAATTCGGTTTTACTCGTACAAAGACATCTACGTCACTGGCCCCTTACTCAGCGTTTATCGCGAATATCTCGACCAGCGCAAGGTGCCAAGCGACTGAAAAAAAGCGTTGATGACTCCTGTATATAAGGAGGGTAAAAGAACGGACCAGCAAAACTACAAGTCAATATCCTTAACATCGGTTTGCTGCAGAATTCTAGAGCATATTGTGAATCTGAATGCAATCAATTTCCTAGAGACCGAAAAGCCCATGTCCACGAATCAGTACGGCTTCAGAATGCGTCGCTCGTGCGAAACCCAGTTTGCTCTTTTCTTACGTGATACACTGCGAACTATGGATGAAGGCAACAGGCAGATTCGATGTTTATAGATTTCTGGAAAGCATTCAACACTGTATCCCACTGCATACTGTTAAGGAAGGTTCCTTGCATACTGAATAGGTTACCAGATATGTGACTGCCTCGAAGACTTCTTAAGTAATAGAACCCACCACGTTGTCCTCGACAGCGAATGTTCATCGGAGACAGGGGCAACATCACGAGTGCACCAGGGAAGTGTAACAGGACCGTTGCTATTTTCTATATACATAAATGATCTGGCGGACGGGGTGGGCACCAATCTGCAGTTGTTCGCTGTTGATGCTGTGGTGTACTACAGGAAGGTGTCGAAGATAAGTGACCTTAGGTTGATACAAGATGACCTAAACAAAATTATTAGGTGGTATGATGAATGACATCTGGTTCTTAATGTAGAAAAATGTATGTTAACGCGGATGAGTAGGAAAAGCAAACCCGCAATGTTCGGATACAGCATTAGTAGTGTCCTGCTTGACACAGTCACGTCGTTTAAATATCTGGGTGTAACGGTACGAAGCGATGTGAAATGGAGCGAACATGTGAGGAATGTGGCAGGGAAAGCGAATGGTCGACTTCGGTTTATTGGGAGAATTTTAGGAAAGTGTGGTTCGTCTGTAAACAGAACCGCATACAGGACGCTGGTGCAAACAATAACTTGCTTGGGTACATTAGTCATAACATTTTATATGAATCACGAGCTAACCAGTTCAAGGCACATGCAGTATTTATAATTAAAATGTCCATCGAAACTTAAAAGTGAAATATGTTTGGCTACTAGGCAGAGGCAAACACTGACCGAAACGCGTTGCACAAGCTACAGTGTGTATGTCAATTATCACATGTTGCGAGCTGATAGTTATAGTAAAAAGCTCAGTATGTACTAATAATAAATCTGTGAAATCGTAGTGTTTGTCTGTGTGTTTGAACATACTAATCTCCGAAACTACTAGACGAATTTCCATGGGCTTTTCAAAGGTAACGTCAGCGCAGCTGGGGGACATAGATAGGCTTCATTTAATCAAAACAAGAAAAGAAGGTTTCGTGATTTAAGTTATTATCTAAAACCACCTGCTCAGCTTAGTAGTTTGGATGTTTCACCACCACGGCATAATACACTGAAGGATCAACAGATGCCTCTTTTAGTTTCACAGAATTTACCAATGAACCAAACTATGGTGCTGTCAATTTTTTTAACTCATTGACAGATGCATTTGTGAAAGTTTATGTCGGAGACAGAATTAAACAACGCAATATTATATTTACGAATACTAAATAACAGCGAATTTACTTGTCTAGAATATATAGATTTACTGATTTCACTTTGTGCATGAAAACTTAACAACTTTGCTTAACTTCATTCGATAAATTATATTTATGTTCTTCAATAGCGCACGAATTTTATAAATCGGTCGAGACTTTCTGAATACACCACAACTGGTAAAAGTCTGAGGAGTATGTGGCCTCAAATACTCAATGAAGACCATAAAAGACGAGATTTGCTGTGGCTCGAGAACATCAGGCTTTCACTTGCTATTTGGAAACTCCTTCTGAAAGTGAGATCGATGGAAATCTGATCGAGAGCCTCACTCCTCAGAAGCCTTCACTCACAGAGGCTTCAAGTTACTTCTTTCCAACGTAACGTCATAGAAGCGGAAATTTTAATGGGATGACACAGCTATCGAATTTTTATACCTGGGATCCCACTTATTATTAACAATTTACCATTTTGCTTTAAATGTGTACATTTTCTGGTGAACTTACATTTTGGCAAGACCGTAAACCAATGAGAAGACCAGAGCCTATCCTGGTGAGCGAGGACCTGAGTGTGAATTGACCTTCGCACGGCCAGCTGTACGTCGCTCTCTCCCATGTTAGTGAAGCTAACAAGCTCGTCGTCCACGTTATTAATCACACCACTTCAAATGTTGTATACAAAGAAGTTTCATAAGGCGAAGATAAATTCCATGCGTATGAAGCGACGAGTGCAGCTATAAATAAATACCTTGGGAATGCCGCATTTCTCTGCTACTTGTGTAATATTTATCTGTTTCCCAACCGAAAAATGAAACCGTTATTTACTTGGTTACTTTAATTACAACACCTTACATGAATCACGAGTTAACCAGCTAAGTCACATGCAGTAATTATAATTAAAATGTCCATTGAAACTGTAAGAATGAAATAATTTTGAGTAGTGAGCAAAGGTAAATGTCGAACCAAATGCGTAGCATCTCGTGTTTGCATAAACTACCACAGAACGCGCCACATGTTGCGAGCCGCTGCCATAATTAAAAGCTCAATCATGGAATATTTATCTTTTTTGCGCCAACATATCGTCGTAACAACGAATTATAATCTGCGTTGAAGTAATGACAAATTAAAATGAAAAAAAGTACGAAATAATCGTACATGAACTAACTACTACATTTTTCAAAGTATCTAGGTATTTAAAAAAATCTGTTTTACAAAGTAATAAATTATATTCCTTTTAGTAAACTAGCCTCTCGAAGAGTAATGCCATCTAGTGAAAGATGGGAGATATTACATAGTCTATGAGAAAAACAACACTGCCGAAGAGGAAGTGTTATTTGCAAACAAGGTAATGCACAAAAATATTTACGCAATCCTGTGCGACGGTCTGAAACCGTTAAAGAATCCTCTACTTCTCCACTGTAACGGTTCATTTAAAAGAAGCCCGAACACCGTGGCCACATAACCAAAACTCGCTTGATGTTACACATATCGAGCGTGGAGCGTTCACTGTTTATGTTTTGCTTCTTTTTTCACAGTTCACTACAGATTCCTCCTGTTTTCATGCTCGGCATGTGTCCAGTTTTTTACAGGCTGTCTACTGGTTGGTTTTGTCACTAAATCTGAGGGGGAGGGCATCACAGGTGCTGCTGCCAACTCACCACGCGCCTGCTCTGAAGACACGTAAACTCGCTTATCTATCCATTCTGCCCTGAAACATTCCTGTACAGTCACTTCAGCCACCTGAATAAATAGACACCATAATGTGTTCATCTACCTTCTAGACAGCGGCTGCATTCGTTCTATATCTTTGACATTTTAATGGACCATCACAACAAACACTTACGGAGATATTGAAAAAAACATAGCGGACTTGAGCAAATTTTTGTTGTCAGCCATCTGAAATAGTATGCACTAAAATGTATCTATGTAACATCCAGACAGTGAGCACACACTGTATTTCTGCCATGCTAAGGGACAATCATAATCAATAATTTGTACAAGACTTTGTTTGCTTCAATACACAAAGAGGCTCTTTTACAAACTCTGACAGAGGTGTTGAAGAAGTAGGGAAATTTAGTGTCTGGTAAACATCCTGTAGGCACAGATTGCAAGACAGATGTATCAGCATCCTCCCTCCTCCCCCCCCCCTCCTCATCCTTTTAGGTTTCATCTCCTATTGACTGGAAAAGTGGCAAGCTTTTATCCTGTTGCCTGGATGCATGGGATTTGGCCCTGTCAACGCAAAGCAGCTGTGTATGCATCCTCCGTCCCCATCCAGTGACTCCTAGGTGAGTGTGTGTATGTCACAGCTGGTCCAGCTGAATGCACGTTAAGTATTGGGCTGACTATCAGCCATGACGCAACGTTGTCAAGACTGCTCTGGAGATCGTGATGAGGGCTTTTGGCACCCTCATCTGGATGGCAAAATTGCAAGTATGTATGAAATCATTTTACGTGCATTTGTGGGTATGATCTAATAACATTTTTTGATGTTACAGATGACAGCATACCATCACCACTGATGGGTGACGACACGCTAACCCTTTTGGTGGAGATGATAGGCACTCTGGAGACAGATGGTTGGTTTCGTACGACAGAACTACCATCGCTAAGCCGTGATGTCTGCTCATAGCTACCACTATTTATATACATGTTGAAAATAATTTGTACTTGCATACAACGATTATCTGGAGTTTTGTTCTTTTCCAGGATTTTTGAACATTGCAAGTCTTATGGATAGCTACCACTATTTATATACATGTTGAAAATAATTTGTACTTGCATACAACGATTATCTGGAGTTTTGTTCTTTTCCAGGATTTTTGAACATTGCAAGTCTTATGGATGTGCATGAAAGCACTATGCCTAACACAAATGAGACCAGTCCACCGGCAACCAATGAGGTTGTACATAAATAACATGTCTGTCTCTACATATAAGCCTATATATATATATATATATATATATATATATATATATATATATATATATATATATATACGCTTGAAATTATCACATTTTTTTAGAAATACCGGCGGTATGTAAGGAGGAGATATATGAGGACTAGCCAAGTCCCTGAGGACGACGATGAGGCACAAAGCTCTCGCGTAGATGACCATTTGGCGACGCTATTTATAACGCCATTCTCAGCCTTAAGTTCCCAGGGCAGGACGTGGATAGCTACTTACGATAATACACAAGTATCCATGACTGATGGTGGTGTTATTATATTTCATATGTTGCTATGCATGAATGGTAAAGGAATGAAAGGAGTAGCCTCTTGACAGAGTTTTGCACAGAGTACAAACCTTGTGCCAGTGCATATGCTGCTTTCCTAAAACAGTTCCAAACTGTACTGAAGAAAGTGTCTCCCACCAATAGGTTTCGAATCGAATATTTTCATGTTAAATGCGAGTGCACAAGCCTCGGAAACGGATATATATTTTTAGGATATACCAAGAAACTGAAATTAGTAGAAAAAATCATCTGCATGACTACTCCACAATATCCACTTAAGTGCTTGGTCGAGAGTTCATAGAACCAACTTCAGAATATTGCTCTACCATTCCACTCACAACCGGAGCATGGGAAAACGATCATTTAAATCATTCCGCGCGACTAATTTCTCTTACTTTATCATGCTGATCATAAAAAAGTGTCAACAAGATATTTTCTCATTCGTTGGAGGAAGTTGGTGATAGAAACTTCGTGAAAAGATTCTGTCGCAACGGAAAACACTTATGTTTTAATGATTGCGACAAAGACTCAAGTATCATATTAGTGACGTTCTCTCCCCCGATTTCGCGATTTACAAAACGAACTGCCCTCCTGTGAACTTTTTCGATGCCCTCCGTCAATCCTATCTGGTAAGGATACCATATGTGATCGCTCCAGTTTAAGCTGTTCGTAATTTTAACCCTAGGTATTTAGTAGAACTGACAGATTTGTGTTATTTATCGTGTAACTGAAATTTAACGGAATTTCTACAGTACTCATGTGGATCACGTCACACTTCTTTTATTATTTAGAGTCAATTGACACTTTTAGCACCATGCATATATTTTCTCTAAATCATTTTGCAATTGGTTCTGATCATCCATTGACTTTACTTGATGGAAACGACAGCATCATCTGCAAACAATCTAAGAGGGCAGCTCAGATTGTTTCGTAAATCGTTTATGCAGATTAGGAACGCCAGAGGGCCTATAACACATCCTTGTTATCTACTTAAGGTACGTGCAACTTCCCAATGTTCTCTGACCGATGTCGGTGCCCAAGTAGTCAATATGTTTTGCCACTACGTACTAGTTTTAAATGCCACTGGTTGTTTATTCTAAGCAGGAAACGTTTCGAAATGGTCCAGACTCGACTTGACCCAGAAACAGAGCTACTAGTCTACGTAAGGAGAACAGCATTCCGTAAAGGTCCTCTTAGGAAACCCCAGTCGGGCGGCAATTTATTGCCACTCCCGCTGTCGCCGGCATCTGTACACAGATGTTAATACGTTGTCTGAGCGCAGGTCTTAATGTAACGCAGTCTACTGCAGAAACCATACTTAGATGAAGTAAAACGACCTCGCTGTCCTCGTTTAGTGAAGTCTTCGGCCTTTACGTGGTACTTCATTGCGAGTGAGGTGACTTACAAAGTACTCGTGCTCTTACCAAACAAATTGTACTCTAAATGCAAACGATCAAAATCCGTAACCAGAGTAATGCGGACGCAGTAATGGAAAAAGTAACGCAGCAGGAGTAGACACTGTTAACATTGAAGATATCATTTAACTAGATTGTTCCCTAAAGCGTTATGCTTAGTAAATGTTAGCTACGAAATTTCTAACTAAAAATTAGAACGAAATTATTCCCTGTATTTTCAATGGTATTATGTACAAACGTGCATAGCGGTCGTTTAGCCGAGCCAAGCAAACTACGTGTGTCTAGCAATGAGATCTGCATTGCACTGTACTGCTTTTCTTTCTTTTTTTTATGGAAACGGCTGAATTATTGGTTTTCAGAGCGCAAATGAAAAGTGGTGAACCAAGTATAATACGAAGCGGTATTCTAGGTCCCAGAGAGGGAATGCAAAAGAATGAGAGACGTAATGAACAAACACGCAGTTGATGTACCGTACATGAAGTTATATAGAAATATAACATTGTCCTTCCAGAGACACATTTAGCATGGTCATTCTGTACTTTTATTCATTACTGGATAATTATTCAATTACACTGTACTATTTGGCTATTAGTTACAAATTATTTATCATAGCGGTGAAAAACATTTGTACAGCATCAGTCTCTTAGCCGTAGTGGTCTTTTGAGTGACTTATGAGTACTGAGAGTTGCCTAAATTGTATCATTTTTGAGATTTTATTTATTATAGCCTAAACAGTAACTTACAAAATTATGTAATGAATGTCATTCTCAAGTGAGGACTTTGTTCTTGGTATCTGATTTAAAGAATAGAATTTCTGAGAAAAATTAATACAATACCCTTGATTTTCTAACCATCTGCCTGTGGTACGAATTAGGATTCTGGCTTCCTAATTTGTACCAGTGGGTACATGAATTGTACCGCTCCTGTCAACTATGTCCCTGAGCCTGAAGATATTCACTGGTCTAAGTTTAAGGAAATGTTCCATATTTTACTTCTTACATCACTATTTGTAGACATTACAATACAGCTTCTCACTCCTTTCACCACTCGTGCATATTTTCGATGAATTCACAACTTGCGTTTCATGCATCTGATTACTTTTCCCATGCAGTCTTCCTCGTAACTCTCACAATACTATTCCTCTCTTTTGCTGATGAGTTTCTGTGGTGGCTTCCCCCAGTGTCTCCAGATCACTTCCTTTTCACAGGTGAGCTGCAGTTCTAGATATATTCTCTTTTGCTGCATTTAGCTCTTTTTTTTTCTCGCAGGCTACTATTAATCTCGACGGCTCCGCAGTACTTTTTGCCTACCACGGCTATTTCTGCGTTGAAATCATGGACCAATCCGTTTCTTTCTACAATGTCGAAAGGAATTTTTCCTACGTACGACATATATAAACGTAATATGTCTTCAGGTCCAAACATACGCTTTTCCAGTTCGTTTTCAGCTTCGTTGGAAAATACTTTATTATGTCCAATTTTTTTTGTAATCTCTGCATTTCTACTTTTATTTTCAGTTTGTTTCTTACTTTTTGGCTTTGATACATTTTATAAGGGTGCACATTCATGTAATCTATGATCCCATTTTATATTAATTGTTACAGCTGAAAGCTGTTCATATGTGCTACACTTTCCATAAAGTCTTTCTGTCGCTATACTGCAGCAGAAAACAGTTCTCAATTAAAATTTGGGCAAAGAAAGCTTAGAAATTTCATGATATCCGCCATCTTCTGGAGCACTACTGTGCGGTGAGGGATCCACATAAGATAGGATTGACGGAGGACATCGAAAAAGTTCAAAGAAGGGCAGTTCGTTATGTATTATCGCGAAGTACGGGAGGGACTGCCACGCATATGATACACGAATTGAGGTGGCAGCCATTAAAAAAAGGCGTTTTCGGCTGCTGCAGGTCTTTCTCATGAAATTTCATCACCAACTTTCTGCTCAGAGAGTGAAAAATTTTGTTGGCACCCATCTACGTAAGGAGGGTGATCATCATAATAAAATAAATCAGAGGTTAGGCGTTTTCGGCTGCTGCAGGTCTTTCTCATGAAATTTCATCACCAACTTTCTGCTCAGAGAGTGAAAAATTTTGTTGGCACCCATCTACGTAAGGAGGGTGATCATCATAATAAAATAAATCAGAGGTTAGGCGTTTTCGGCTGCTGCAGGTCTTTCTCATGAAATTTCATCACCAACTTTCTGCTCAGAGAGTGAAAAATTTTGTTGGCACCCATCTACGTAAGGAGGGTGATCATCATAATAAAATAAATCAGAGGTTAGGCGTTTTCGGCTGCTGCAGGTCTTTCTCATGAAATTTCATCACCAACTTTCTGCTCAGAGAGTGAAAAATTTTGTTGGCACCCATCTACGTAAGGAGGGTGATCATCATAATAAAATAAATCAGAGGTTAGGCGTTTTCGGCTGCTGCAGGTCTTTCTCATGAAATTTCATCACCAACTTTCTGCTCAGAGAGTGAAAAATTTTGTTGGCACCCATCTACGTAAAAAGGGTGATCATCATAATAAAATAAATCAGAGGTTAGGCGTTTTCGGCTGCTGCAGGTCTTTCTCATGAAATTTCATCACCAACTTTCTGCTCAGAGAGTGAAAAATTTTGTTGGCACCCATCTACGTAAGGAGGGTGATCATCATAATAAAATAAATCAGAGGTTAGGCGTTTTCGGCTGCTGCAGGTCTTTCTCATGAAATTTCATCACCAACTTTCTGCTCAGAGAGTGAAAAATTTTGTTGGCACCCATCTACGTAAGGAGGGTGATCATCATAATAAAATAAATCAGAGGTTAGGCGTTTTCGGCTGCTGCAGGTCTTTCTCATGAAATTTCATCACCAACTTTCTGCTCAGAGAGTGAAAAATTTTGTTGGCACCCATCTACGTAAGGAGGGTGATCATCATAATAAAATAAATCAGAGGTTAGGCGTTTTCGGCTGCTGCAGGTCTTTCTCATGAAATTTCATCACCAACTTTCTGCTCAGAGAGTGAAAAATTTTGTTGGCACCCATCTACGTAAGGAGGGTGATCATCATAATAAAATAAATCAGAGGTTAGGCGTTTTCGGATGCTGCAGGTCTTTCTCATGAAATTTCATCACCAACTTTCTGCTCAGAGAGTGAAAAATTTTGTTGGCACCCATCTACGTAAAAAGGGTGATCATCATAATAAAATAAATCAGAGGTTAGGCGTTTTCGGCTGCTGCAGGTCTTTCTCATGAAATTTCATCACCAACTTTCTGCTCAGAGAGTGAAAAATTTTGTTGGCACCCATCTACGTAAGGAGGGTGATCATCATAATAAAATAAATCAGAGGTTAGGCGTTTTCGGCTGCTGCAGGTCTTTCTCATGAAATTTCATCACCAACTTTCTGCTCAGAGAGTGAAAAATTTTGTTGGCACCCATCTACGTAAGGAGGGTGATCATCATAATAAAATAAATCAGAGGTTAGGCGTTTTCGGCTGCTGCAGGTCTTTCTCATGAAATTTCATCACCAACTTTCTGCTCAGAGAGTGAAAAATTTTGTTGGCACCCATCTACGTAAGGAGGGTGATCATCATAATAAAATAAATCAGAGGTTAGGCGTTTTCGGCTGCTGCAGGTCTTTCTCATGAAATTTCATCACCAACTTTCTGCTCAGAGAGTGAAAAATTTTGTTGGCATCCATCTACGTAAGGAGGGTGATCATCATAATAAAATAAATCAGAGGTCACACAGAAAGTCTTAAGTGTTCTTTTTTCCCGCTGCTGTTCGAGAGTGGAACGGTACAGAAGTAGCTAGCAGGTGGTTTGATGAGCCCTTTACCAGGCACCTAATTGTGAATGGAAGAGTTGATACGTCCCCTTAAAACAATTATACATGACTGTGCTTAAACTGACACACAATATTTTTAGCGCAACGCAATCTGACTTTCAAAAAATCCCTACAAAAGAATGGCCCTGACTAACATTAACCTATACGTTTCACAAATCACTTACCTCATAAAAATCTTGGTTACTCGAACTTCCGCAATACAGCGAGGGCCACTGCTGCCAGCTAAATAAAAGATTCAAACTACGGAAGGCACTAACTACTGATAGGCATAGTTAGCAAATGAAAGATTTTTATAGAGAACAAACAATGTATTTACCTTAATAGTCATCAAAAGTCATAATATATATAGCAGTTCAGCAAATGAAAGATTTTTATAGAGAACAAACAATGTATTTACCTTAATAGTCATCAAAAGTCATAATATATATAGCAGTTCATGACATCCAGTCTTACAAATGTACTGTCTCTTATGGACACACGTCCAGATCATCCGCTCTCACAACTCCGCCATTTCTCTCCCCACATCCACCACTGCTGGCGGCTCACCTCCAACTGCCCAACGCTACGCGCTGTTAACAGCCAACTGCCCAACGCTACAATGGCGAGTATTACAACAATGCCAACCAGCCACAGACTGCACACAGCACAGCCAGTGATTTTCATACAGAGCGCTAAGAAAACCTAAACAGCCTACTTACAGGATAAATCTTCAGTGTACCGCTGCCTTCAAACAGCATACTGTCATGACACGCAAGTCATAATCAGGGTCCGTTTAAGCCAGGAGCGACACAAGCCGCCTTCTGGGGCACCAGGCTCGGAGGGGCCATCGAACAGCACAGAGAATAGAGTAGGTAATGTTACTGTGGATCAAGTATTGGCATTTTTACGACAAATGTATGAAAAACAGGAAAACCATTACAAACAACTTAATGAAAGTTTCGACAACCATTTCAAACAGCTTAATCAAAGTTTCGACAACCATTTCAAACAACTTAATGAACAACTTAATGAAAGTTTCAATCTGTCGAATGAAAAACACGACAACCTTAACGGACAGAACAAACAAGTTAGTGAACAGATTACAGCTGTACCGTGCAACGTCACGACACGAAAGAACAATCATGTGAAGAAAGTAAGGCTCATGCTAGGAACAGTAATGAAGAAATTACGTCTGTTGCACAAGAACTAAGTAATACACATGCAGCCACAACAGAATCAGTTAGAGATGAAATTAGTGCAGTCGCTGAACAATGTCCTAAAAATGCGACACAGTTACACGACGAGTGGATACGGAAGTCGATAAGAAATGTGAACAACAGAACAAGCAAATTGACGAACGTATTAAAGTGACAGAAATGAAAAATGTTTCAGTCACTAACACGTCACAACATACGGCACATTCCGAACATTTGTCACACTTACACAGCCAGTATAGCTTAAGCAATTTACAGAGACTACACGACTTAAAATCTGAAAAGCTACGGGAGCTAAAATCCGAAAAGATACAGACAAACAGATTCTCACACAAACCTGAACCTGTTCACAAAGTCACAGACGATAACCTCGATTACGAGCAATTTTTATCCGTAAGAAAATTTAAAGTATTTGAAAATGACAGAGCACAGGTACACGTTTTGAACCGTATACGACAATTTGTTTTTGTATTTTCAATAGCATTGCCTGTAATACAGAAACTACAATTAGCATGGATACAGCAATTTATTTTTGAATTTTCACCGGCATTTCCTGTAACGCAAAAGCTAAAATGTACTTGCAGCGCGTAATTGACCTCAGGGGATTCATTACGCTTTAATGAGTATGTGCGTAGCGTGCACAGGGCCCTGAGCCGTAGTAGTGCTGTTTCATCTTTAGTTTTCTGCACTGCTGCCTTCTCTTCTACTATCCTTTATATCTATCAAAACAGCTCTTTAACTATTGCTCTATCTAGGATTAAGAAAGTGTAAAGAAAACCCGATATGACAAATTTTACCGAAAGTGACAGTTCTCTTTAGACACTCCCGAAATGACAACTATCGACGTAATTTTAATAACAGATAAAATTGTAATCATCAGTATGTGTAAAATTATCAGCAACAGCAAACACATTTTTAGTAACAATAGAGGTTTCCCAACAACAGCAACGAAACCGACCGGTTAGCATACGTAACCAACAATGTAATGTGCAAGGTCAACCAAGCTAAATGTTTCGCCGCGTGCGCGTATAGTCTCAGCTCCAACAAATAGTAACGCACAGCAACAAGGAAATCAGTACGTACAGAAAACACACTACTTCAATTCCTATCGGAATGCACCGTATAGAAATGACTATCACGACAGACGTAAAAAATAATGCGCACAATTTTCAGCGTACATTTAATAACAGTAGGTCTTATCAGCAGCAAGAACATCAGCAACAACAAATAATCATGAATGAACCAGACAGTAGGTATCATCCAGAACGTAAGATGTCAGGAAGAAATAACAGAACAGTTCAAATAGTGGAAATGCCACAGCATCCTCCCGAAAATAATAACACGCCAGATAGAATTTGATTAAATACAGTACAGGTTGCATATTCCAGTAACGCAAGCAATACTTTTGACACGCAGAATCTTGTTCACGAGAATGTTATTTGAAACATGCTTTGCTGAATTCACCACTTTTATCGCACCCAGATCTTACCAGAAATTTTTCCATTGCCACTGACAGTTCTAACACCGCTTTAGGCGTACATATTTTTCAGGAAATTGAAGAAGATGGTTGTACAGTAATTAAAAACATCGCTTTTGCAAGTCGCATTCTGTCACCTGCTGAACGAAATTATTCTGTTACAGAACTTCAAACATTATGTGTTGTATGGGCTTTTACCAGATTTAGGCATTCTCTTTATGGAAGACATACGACCGTTTACACAGACCACAGAGCGATACAATTTTTACTTTCAGCTAAATTTACACACGACAGATTAAGTACATGGAAACTTTATCTACAGGAATTTAATTTTACAATTGTTCACATTCCCGGCACACAAAATATTGTAGCAGATGCACTATCCCGTTCTCTCAGCAACAATCAGCAAGACATCGCAACCAACTTCTGCAAAACAAATTTCAGCGTCATGTACATTCAACAAGTTGCATTTGAAAATTTCATTTCGTCGTCATTACAAGACAAAGCACAAGAGCAGAATAAAGACAACGTATGGAAGGAAATCAAACACCTTTGACAAGATAGGAATAATGTTACCATTAGAAACCATTACACTGTACGCAATGACATTCTGTTTCGCCGCTCTCATCCTGACAGCAACAATTGGTTATTATGCATTCCTGACGAACTTGTTAACAAATTAATCTGGTATACTCATTTAAGTTACGCACATTACGGAGCCAGAAAATGTTTTCTTATACTGAGACGGAACTGTTATTTTACCAACATGGAGAAACGTATACGACGAGTTTTAGCGTCATGTAAAATCTGCCAGAAAGCTAAATCAGATACGACTTCACATATTCCTCCATTACATCCCATTGTACCTGTTAAATTGAGACATATGGCCGCTGTAGATATTTTTGGTCCGATTCCCAGAACTAATAGAGGTTTTTGCTACATCTTTGTCGCTGTTGAACTCACTTCAAAATTTGTTACCTTTACTCCGTTACGCAAAGCTACTGCTAAAACTGTTTCGAAAGCATTTGTAAAACATTTTTTATTTCATGTAGGGCATGTGTTGAAAGTAATTTCCGACAATGGACCACAGTTTCGATCTGCTATATGGACACGTATGTTACGAGCTAGAAACATTTCTCCGATATATATATCCAGGTACCATGCTTCTTCGAACCCTTGTGAACGATTAATGAAAGAAATTGGTAAACTGTGGAGAATTTACTGCCATAAAAAACATATTGATTGGCACACACACATACTCTCATTCCAAGATGTAATTAATTCCATACCAAATGAATCTACTATGCTATCTCCGTCTGTTATACTGAAAAATGTTGAACCACCTAACAAAATTAAAGAATTAGTAATATTTCCTACATCTCGTCGACTACGACACCATGAAATAATTGACATTGCGCTGAACAACATCAAACGTGCCGCAGAGCGCCAGAGAAGACAGCAAAAACAGGTTTCTATGCGTCGTGAATTTCACATTGGACAGAAGATATTAGTACGTACACACTATTTATCCAACAAAGGAAAGAGCAGATGCAGTAAATTTGAACTACTATACGCAGGTCCATATCGGATTCGCAGCATTCCTCACCCCAATGTAGTACACGTCGAAACTTTGAGAACCAGAAAAACCAAAGGGAACCACCACGTGTCGAACGTCAAACCTTTTATTGAATGAAAATACTTTATGATTTATCACACTCTAATGCCATTTCCTAATTTTTTATGACCGCTTATGCAATTATATTCACATGGACATTTACTGATGATTATCGTAATTTTTTCTTGGCAAGTGCCCGGCAAGGTAAGGTTAGCAGGTCGCTTTTCTTGTCGTTACACACCAGACCGTGCATATTTTTCCAAATGAACTTACACATTTTATGACCACTTATGCAATTATATTAATGTGACTACTTACTCACGATTATCGCATTTTTTCTTGGCAAGTGCCCGGCAAGGTAAGGTTAGCAGGTCGCTTTTCTTGTCGTTACACATTAGACAGTGCACATTTTCCAGATAAAATTACGTATCTTACGAATAATTACGCAATTCTATCTAGTGATATATTAATTTTATCAAATTTTCTCTCTATTAAAGTCTTCATTTCTCGCCTCTATTAACTACACAACATACAAGCTGTACACAGAGAAGATCACATTTCTTGTCGTTATACACCCTAGACCGTGCATATTTTCCATTTTTGTGTATGTATGATTGTTTTCCTGTTTTGTTTGTATGTACTATGAAATATTTAAGATATAACAAACACCAGTTGACTTTAACATTTTGCCTTATGATAGCTAAACATCGTGACTCTTTACATTTTTTTTGCTGCTACATTGTGATACACTGTGTACATTTTTGCTTCTGAACACTGTCAATGTTTCTGACATATTACGTTTTCTGTCATGCTATGCTGTATGCTCAATTATGTTACTATAAACCAGTTTTTATCTAATGGGTATATGAATTAAATGCAAGAATTAATCTATGTTCATCTTTTCAGAAAGAAATAACGTGTAATCGAAATAAATTAAGCAGAAATGGGAATTTCACCTTCGGAATGAACGAAAGAGGATGCAATACCTCGTGATGAAGAGTAAATGGATCAGAATTAACAAGCATTAACAAGAATATACTATACACATCGTATAATAGCAGTCTTAACTAATTTTTTCTTTCAGAATACGAGGCGATTGATGCAGGCTGTCAGACAGAACTACGCATCTTAGTTTTAGTGATGAAATATGATAGAAATAAGGAATAGTTGTATAATGAATAATGAAGTGACTCTTTTGCAGATGATAATGAATGGTGATGAATAATGATGAAGAATATGCTACTATGGACAATGAAGTTTTTCTTTACAGGTGATGATAATAATGGAGTTATAGTGATATGGATAATGAAGTTTTTCTTTGCAAATGAAAATAATGATGAAGTGTATATATTTGCTGTTAGTTAAGAGATGCTATGTAGTTATTTAAGTATTTGTTGCAGTTCGTTTTGACAGTATGTTTTATATCGCATGGTATGATGACTGAAGGTTTTGGAAAGGACAGCTAGAGAACACATATATTTTTATACACATTTCACTACCTGTTAATTCGAAGTTCACTACTTTTCAGCATAATATGCGTTTCTTCTTTCAGTTTCATAATCCATTTTGTATATTTTGCAGGAGAAATTATTCATGAAATTAATGTGCTATAAGCAGTTGTTTGTTAAACCTATGTCGTTTATGAATGTGATCACATATACTCTACTTGTTTCATAACCTTGCTACAGCTGACTCATGACGAATGACGTTACACATCTTCATTTGCAGCAATAACTCAAAAGCAAACAAAATAATTACCAGTCCCAAATAATGCTACCAGTTTAAGAGAGTTCTGAATAATACTGATCAGCTCTGAATAGTATGTCACTTCAATAATGACTTCTGAATAATACAACAACAACAAAAAAATGCTTTGTAGCTGGCCAATGAATGCCACTATTTACTGTAATAAGATTAACTATGATGCCAATGATTACTATAATTAGACTAATTATGTATAAATTCTATGCCAATAATTAACTCATTTTGAGTAATGACTTCTGAATAATACAAAAAAAATGCTTTGTAACTGGCCAATGAATGCCACTGTTTATTGTAATAAGATTACCTATGATGCCACTGATTACTATAATTAAGTGAATTATGTCAATACCATGCCATTCATTAACTTCTGTTTTGAATGATGACTTCTGATGGTTTGTAGCTGGGCAATGAGTGCCAATGTTGTCTGTAAACAAACGATTTATGAACATTATTCTGTAATACTATGCCATTTATTAGCTCCTGTTTTGAATGATGACTTCTAATGGTTTGTAGCTGGGCAATGAGTGCCAATGTTCTCTGTAAACAAACGATTTATGAACATTATTCTGTAATACTATGCCATTTATTAGCTCCTGTTTTGAATGATGACTTCTAATGGTTTGTAGCACGGCAATGAGTGCCAATGTTCTCTGTAAACAAACGATTTATGAACATTATTCTATAATACTATGCCATTTATTAGCTCCTGTTTTGAATGATGACTTCTGATGTTTTGTAGCTGGGCAATGAGTGCCAATGTTCTCTGTAAACAAACGATTTATGAACATTATTCTGTAACACTACATACATGGTACAGAAATGTTCAGTAACTGGGCGATGAGTGCCACCAATTAGTCAAATCAGTTGTTAGACTAGTGTAATTCTCAATGAAGACTACTATGTGACTTAATGTCCTTCACCTTCTGACCTAATTACCAGAAATTACTGCAATATCCATTTGTCCTGTCTATCCTCATGATCATGGAGCACTGTATTTGGTTTTTGCACTAATTCTACGTTGGTCTACTTTACAAGAACATGGTGTTGACACGACATGCTGTCCACCACCTTGAGCGATGGAGATGTTATTATGGTCCCACTGTTTGGTGTACCTAGTATACTACCAAAATGATAGAATGGAATATTATTACGACATTTCAGTGTTTTGGCTACACTGATTAATACTTCAAGGAAAAGAGCTTCAGATTGTCTCACTTGGTGTTGTGCTCCTGTAGAAAGATATGGACTTTCAGTGCAGCTGCGTGCAACCTAAAGTGCTACAACCATGACGCAATCCTTCCCATTCCTTTCCTAATTCTTGTAAAATGATAAAGACATATACTGTGCGTGTGCACTTCCTTTCATTTGTTAACAAGATCAGTTGTCCTGAAAATACTAAAGACTTCTATAGTGCATGTGCACTTTATTTCACTCCTTGATATGTTTATTTGTTGTAAAAAAATGATAGAGAGTTTTACAGTGCGTGAGCACTTTATGCCATTTGTACTCATTACGTATACATTTTTTTTTTGATTCCCAGATATGTTCTGTATTACAGTGCGTGTGCACTTTTGCCATTTGTTAATATGTTTTGTACTCATTGTGTACACATTTTGTGATTCCCAGATATGTTCTGAACTTCACTGCGTGTGCACTTTTGTCATTTGTCAATATGATTTGTACTCATTAGGTTTATTTGTTGTAAAAATATTAGAGAGTTTTACAGTGCGTGTGCACTTTATGCCATTTGTACTCATTACGTATACATTTTGTGATTCCCAGATATGTTTTTTATTACAGTGCGTGTGCACTTTCGTCATTTTGTTAACATGATTTGTATTCATTGCATTTTGTGATTTGCTGATATATTCTGAACTACAGTGCGTGTGCACTTTATGTCATTTCATTTGTACTCATTGTGTATACATTTTGCCATTGCTTGATATGTCTCTACTCAGTGCGTGTGCACTATATTTTATTTCATGTTCTGCACCCATATATATGTACATATTCTGTGATTGTAAAGTTAATTAATTATGAAAAATTTGTTGCTCATGGCAAGTCCAATTGACTCACCATTGCTGCCAAATTTTTGCCCCCCCAGTGGAGGGTTATGTAAGGTGTATGCTTCGCCGGCGATGGGCGAGGCATGACAGAATCTCTGACCAGAGAGTAGTTTATCGTTAGTTGTTGCTTGTCACGAGTCTGCGCGAGTCTGCAGTAGTAGTCAGTCGGATACGGTAGTAGGGAGTCGGCATGCGTCGGCTGTGTGCTCTGGTCGCGACTCTGGTCAGGACTCTGGATGATGAGTATTGTTGTAGAAGGTAAAGAAGCAGCATTGCGCATATTTAATAATGTATGTTAATTGTAATTTAATTTGTTCAGAAAAAATGCCCCAATAATAATTTTTTTATAAAGTAACTCTTTTAAAGCAAAGTATTCATTTCAATTTATTGAATTTTTCCACTCTTTTGAAGAAAAAGCATTCAGTACAATTTAAAGAAATTTTCCTATGCATTCCTTCCAAGAATAATATATATATATACGCCAGCATTGCACGAAGCTGTGTCGAGAAATAAGAGCAGATATAGTTGCAGTTTTTATTGATGTAAGAATTTTGCTTTTGTTATTCAGAATACAGGGCCGAAGGTCAGCGCTGCTGTCCTTGTAAAATTTACCAGATATTATTATTTCTGTTAGGAGGTTACATTTGGTTCATGGTTCATTATTTAATTAATATTATTGTTGGTTCATTTTCAATTATCATTCCTTAAATTTTTGTGGGGAGGTTACACATGGTTCAATTTCAAATTTTTATTTAACAAAATTTCTGCGGAGAGGTTACATTGGTACGCCGTGTAATCTACCGCACGCAAATGTCTAGCTTTGTCACTCTAGCTAAGGCTCCAAATTGTCTGTGCAAGAGAGCTCAAAGAGGCATTTACACTTTCGACGTCTCAGAGAGACCTCTAGCTAGGATAACTCTACCGAAAAAATCGTTGGCTTACATGCGTGTTAACGAAACCCATACCTCAATACGCAGTGTTATCTATATATGCGACCAGCGTTTCCTAGTAGTAAGAGAAAAGTTGCCCATAGGCACTACGGTAACGATGCGTGTCGACTTGTTTCGCCCTTGCGGAGGAGTGTAGTGTCCTCGTAGCGTCCGGCACCGTTCGCCTTTTGGAGACCGTGAGCAGATTTCGCCAGAAGAAAACACGCTCGCGGCAGGTAAAAACAGGTTTTGTTTCTCCGCGCATTCCGCCAGCCGGACGTCAGTGACTCGATCACAATGGCCGAGAACTGGTTCCAGAAGCTGCGTCCGACAAGGTGCCTCTCATCGTGAGCCCCGTCGGTTTTTTTGAAAATCGCTTGGAGACGCCCGCACTCGAAGATGTTTTTCGTAGCCTTTCAGAAAAGAAAGAAGAGCACCTCATCGGCTTCGAGGTCATTATAGTTACAGCTGGACAAGGAGCTACCCGAAAAATCGCTTGATATAATTTAGATATCCTTATGTCACCCTTGATTGATTGTGATTATGGAAAGCCACTGTTTAGGACAATATAAAGATAAATAAAAACAATTATCCGCGCCAGTCAAATCTTATTTTCTCCTACGACGCGTTTCTAGACTTTACACCTTCATTTGCAGGTGTGTACATTATTTTAGAGGATTCCACTTCGCTCAAGATTTATTGTTGCAACAGTGCATATGGAGTACTTGAAACGATTACCTTTACAGACCAGTAGCACAAGCGGTTCTGAGGTACTAGGTCTCGACCCGTGTTAAAGCACCATGCTAGTACATGGTGTAGCCTCCATGGGCGGCAATGCAAACGCTGACTCTGGCGTCCAGATGACGAATACTCCCTGGGATACGCTATGCCACGCCTCCTCGACCTCTTCAAGTGGTTCTGTACGAGTTGATGGTGGACGTGTTGCGCGAGTCACTTCTCGTCCCATCACATACGACGAGTGTTCGATTAGAGACAAGTCTGGAGATAGTGCTGGCCAAGAAAGTTTCTGCACTTCTTATAGAGCACGTTGAGTTTCATGGGCAGTGTGAGCGCTAGCATTACCCTCTTGTAACAACACCATCGCCTTCCTGTTGCAAGAACGGAAAAAGAAAGTGTCTGCATGTTCCGACCGCTGGTTAGTGTCTCCACCAGAAACACGAAAGGTGAAAGAGAGTTTTAGGTTACCTTATCCCAGACATAAGCCCTGGGGTGGAGCCAATGTGTCTTGGACGAATGCAGACAGCACTCACCAGGTCTACGTCGTACATGCAATCGAACACCACTTGCAAATGGTTCTGATGACTCTGAGCACTATGCGACGTAACATCTGAGGCCATCAGTCCCCTAGAACCTAGAACTACGTAAACCTAATTAACCAAAGGACATCACACACACCCATGCCCCAGGCAGGATTCGAACCTGCGATCTTAGCGGTCACGCGGTTCCAGACTGAAGCGCCTAGAACCGCTCGGCCACTCCGGCCGGCACCACTTGCATGCAGGTATAATCTGCTTTCATCGCTGAAGATCACGGCAGGCCATTCCATCTTCCGAATAACCCTCTGAAGGCATAACTCGAGCCGTACACGTCGATGCTATGGCGTGAGTGATTGACGGGCCAGAGGTGAGCGTGCCCGTAGTTCCACTGCTAATAACCGGTTCACACAGCTCGTGTTGACACGTCTCGACTCACAAGCCCTCTTATCTGTGCTGTGGTAGCTGTACGATCTGTCACTGCTGCCCTCAGAATACGACGATTCCGGCGGGCGTCTGTGCTACGTGGATGTTCAGGTCCTCGTCTACGGGTGTGAGAATGTTCACGTGACCTTTGATACTAGCACCTTTGTACAACTGGCGCAGCACGTCCAACTTGTGTGACAATTCTTAGAAAGAACCATCCCGCGTCCCGGAAGGCCACAACTTGACCCTTTCAAACTCGCTCAGTTGGCTGTAGGATGCACGAGTGCATCTTCGTGACATGGTTTTCTGCTTGCTTCTCACTTCTGTACCACACTGACCCTTCTAGCAACGGGCATTAAAGGACAGACACAGATGGCGCTCTCGTAACTACGCCACTATGCTATCTGTTGGCGGACTAGGATGAAAACATTATCAGTACATCTACAATCTCCCAGTTGGTATATCCCGCCGTCGGCTTCAAATGGACGTCATCTTTCCAGGTGCACTACCTTTTTTTCTGGCAGTGTACTTTCGTTTGCTGGATGTAGCCAGTTGACTGTATCGAGTTTCATTTCGCCACAAATAAGGCGCAAGCACTACTTATTGACGTAATATGTCACTAGGATTACACATTTTAAGGAATAAGAAAGCTCCAGAATGAGATTTTCACTCTGCAGCGGAGTGTGCGCTGATAAGAAAGCGACTTGCAATATGTTCCAGAAGAAAGAAACCCTGAGATCCGCCATAGACATACATTTTCATCTTCAGTTGTCAAACAATAAGATAAACAGTCTAGAGGGGTAGTACAGATGTAGAAATACCGTGCCTTGTTAGTCAAGAGCATTCATTACTAGCTTATTTTGCGAATCAGAGGTACAGGTAACAAATATACAGAAGAACTTGGTGTTTTCTGGAAGAGTCAGATTAGGTGATTTCTATCCTTCGAGTGGTGCTCCCAAGCAGGAAACGTATGATCTCGTTCAAAACGTTCCGATGATGTTCTGTAGCGAGTCCATTTCGTTTCCAGACACTGTGTGGGTTACGGCTCAGAAAAAATGTTTTTCGAAGGTTGTCAAAATTTTCGGAGATAGTTTTCCAAATAATGCAATAATTTATGAAAATTTACACTTTCTATGAAAACTGTGAGATAAATTAAGTAAAAGAATAATAGATCGTTATGTACAGCTCGACTTTTGGTTATGGATACAGTTGGTTCAGTTGTTACGTTGTCAAACCCAAGAAGGCATGTTGGGCAATATGGAATATTTGGTATTCCATAAAATCTTCCTCGACTGTGCAGATGTTGAGAAATAAGATTAGATTTGTGACTTATGCAAATAAACTAAGGTAAACGAATCACTTCTGCTAAATAAACAAATAATTGAAACTTGCATGCAGATTAAAACTGTGTGCCGGACCGAGACTCGAACTCGGGACCTTTGCCTTTCGCGGGCAAATGCTCTTGCCCACGAAAGGCAAAGGTCCCGAGTTCGAGCCTCGGTCTGGCACAGAGTTTTAATCTGCCTGCAAGTTTCATATCAGCACACATTGCGCTGCAGAGTGAAAATCTCATTCTGGAAACAAATAATTGTTTCAGAGTTCTGTTTTGTAATTGATAAACTTAATAGAATTGGTATCAGATAAAAATATTCTTTCTGATACTGATAAGTAAATCTTTTACGAGTTTAAGTTTAGAGAAATCTCAAAACACTATTTTGTTTACATAACATAAGTTTTTCCCAAATTAACACGATTATTTGCATTTTACAACCCTTTTCCATATTTTCCAACCATTTCATGTTAGCCCTCAAGTGCAATATTGTTGTAAAACTTTTTTCTGGCACAACCACTAGCACGCAAGATTCATCTAAGTGTTCAACTCTTTACAATGTTTTCCGTTAGGAATATCATAATTGCAAAAATATAAAAAGTTATGAACCTACTTCTCAGCATATGTATTTATTACCGTTGCAGTTTCATGATTTGGAATTTGTTTTATTATTTAGATCACTCAGAAACAGATAGTATCAATAATTACTGTACATCATGTAGTGTTCATTAGAATCTTCTAAACCAGAACATTCAAATCTAATAATGAAAGCAAAACACTGAAAACATCAAACTGTAAGCTAACACTTGGCAATAGCAACTAAGGCAGATAAGGGCAATTTGTTAGCGGTTGTATGTTAGCAAATTTTCACTGACAAACGTTAGAAATATTCAAGAAAAATAATGCTGTATAGATAGAGAAAGATACAAAAGTCAAATTTCAGGCTGATCTCAATTCACTAATAAAGAAAATTTACTTCATACTTACTGAGAAAGAGAAAACCCAAAATCACCATAACTGTGGTCGCAACTAAAGAGTCAGGGCTGTCCTGTTATGTCTACTGTTAAGTCTAGAAATACCACAGCCTCTAATTTGACACACAAACTAAATGAGAATCTAAGGAAAATTTATACATTTGAACAAAGCTACACTGAAGGAAAGAACAATGCTGTATTACATGAGCTATAAAAGATACTTGTTTCTAACAAGTTCCAAATGTTATCATTTGAGGTCACCAATCTGCACACAAAGAACCATACAGATGACGCAGTGTAAGATAATAAACACAGTTATATAAAACACAAAAATCTTTCAATGGCTGAAACTACTGAATTTATTGACTTGCTTGAAATGATATTAAATTACAACTAATTCACTTTCATTGATAAAGTGTACAAGCAACTAAATGGCCTGGCAATGGCCTACAGTATATCTGGGACCATGGTTGACATTTCGTAACCCACCCTTAGCAAAAAATTATTTAACAGTAACATATCACGTTTACAAGACATTAAGTTCTACAGAAGATGTGTGAATAACACGTTATTAATAATAGAGGGGGAAACGAGCAAGAAACTGATGCACTCATTCAAGCTTTCAACAGCATGCACAGGGACATTCAGTTCACATGTGAATATGAATGCCGGAATTCAATACTATTTCTTGGCCTCATTATCACTAGAAAAAAACCGTGAAAATATTATGAGCATTTAAAGAAAATTCACTAGTATTGATAAAAACATCCTTCCTTCTTCATGCCACCCTCACACACAGATACGATTAACAGCATATAGATCAATGTCACACAGAGCACGCAAAATGCCACTGAACAATGATATGCTTCAAAATGAAATAAGAACACCAATCGTACAGACACGATGGTACACATACCCTACTATGGCGTCATTTCACAGGAAATGTACAAAAAGCTGAGACAGTGGCAATGAATCTTTTAGAAGCCTCTCAGGTATGCTAGATAATGTACAATAACTTTTGCTACTATCTGTTTTTGAGTGACCTACATCATAAAACAATTTCCAGATCCACGAAATAAAAACATTAACAAATGAATATGCTGAAATACAGCTTTATTAGCGTTTTATTTTCATAATTTTATTTTTTACAGTACTGATACTCTTACGTGAAAGTTTATAAAAAGTTAAACTCTTATATATTTGTCATCGGAATACTTGATCTGCAATTAAGATGGTAATAAATTAATGCTTTTTGACTTACTGTATTTCTGCATCAGTACAACTTGTGTACTGTGTATGTTGTTGTTTCGTGTCTGTGTTACCTCTAAATACGAAACTGTATGTTTACGACGAATCTTGGGATTTCTCTCTGCTGGAACATACTGTAAGTAGCTTTCTTATTGTTTAAAATTTTCAGTCCTGTTGCCATATTACGTAAGCATGTTCTTATTGTACGGTGTTTGCGGCTAAATGAATCTTTAAACACACAACTGGCTACAATCAGCAAACAAAAATATAATGTAGTCCGCTGATCGACCTGAAGATTGGAATGTAATCCTTCGAAACAAGTCGTGGGAGAGAATGAAAAGTAACTGACACAGATAATAATTTTAATTTATCTTTTATTCATCTGAGTAAGTCACGAAAACCAAAATCGGGACTGATGGCCGAAGATTTAAAGCTCGATGTTCTTGACTATGTCTTAACGAGTAAATCACTTTGCTCGATACCATACAACGTCTCTGTACACTTGAAATTCCTGAAATGTGAAATATCTCAGATTACTGCCCATGCCTCTTCGACGGTGGGCGTGTACTGTAGGGAATCACTCAACTTCTAATCATATTTCGAGATTAAACTTCCTGGCAGATTAAAACTGTGTGCCTGACCGAGACTCGAACTCGGGACTTTTGCCTTTCGCGGGCAAGTGCTCTACCAACTGAGCTACCCAAGCACGACTCACGCCCCGCCCTCACAGCTTTATTTCTGCCAAAATCTCGTCTCCTACCTTCCAAACTTTACAGAAGCTCTCCTGCAGGAATCACAGAAAACCTAGACCTGGAACCTGGATGGCCGAATTCGGATTTGAACAGTCGTCCTCCCGAATGCAAGTCCACGGCAAAGTCCGTGGAAATTCGAACTTTCCTGTGTTGGATGCAATTGAACACATGGAATCGCATATCTAAAATACAAAAGCACAGCTCTAGATAAAAATCTAGTGTGTATTCAAAATTTAAAAAATGATTTATCAGTTTGGCTGAGCATGGGCAAAGTCAATTGGTCGTGTCCTAACACAGGATAGAGGGAAGACAGAGAGTTACAGGCCAGTCTGCAATTTCCGAACGGTTAGGAGCAAATGCAGAAAGACAAACGTCCAGCGAAGGTGTGGTTGGGTGTATGTATCAGCGCCAAACACTGTCACGGGGCACCTAGGAAAGGCGCGGATTTTGGTACTCAATAGGATGCATGCAGCAGCACACTCAAGGATACTCTAGGATCTGATTAGCACTATTTCCAGTCAGACTTATTACTGAACTGAGGGCTAATTCTAAACATTAGAAAAAAATGGCTCTGAGCACTATGGGACTCAACTGCTGAGGTCATTAGTCCCCTAGAACTTAGAACTAGTTAAACCTAACTAACCTAAGGACATCACAAACATCCATGCCCGAGGCAGGATTCGAACCTGCGACCGTAGCGGTCTTGCGGTTCCAGACTGCAGCGCCTTTAACCGCACGGCCACTTCGGCCGGCTCTAAACATTAGAGCAAGCGAAGGATGCAACTGGTTGCACAACAAAAGTCAGTGTGCCGGCTGGAGTGGCCGAGCGGTTAAAGGCGCTACAGTCTGGAACCGCATGACCGCTACGGTCGCAGGTTCGAATCCTGCCTTGGGCATGGATGTGTGTGTTGTCCTTAGGTTAGTTAGGTTTAAGTAGTTCTAAGTTCTCGGGGACTTATGACCACAGCAGTTGAGTCCCATAGTGCTCAGAGACATTTGAAGCCAAAAGTCAGTGTCTGAGTTGGTGGGGTGAGAGCTAAAAGAAATAGCAATCACTAACATCAGTGTAAACAACTAACTTCGAGAGCAGCACTCCAAGTGGGAAAGTTCGAAGCCACGGGTTGTTTAGACGATAGACCCCGTAGTGGCCGACCGAGCACTAGGCGTAATGCTGCTGATACAGTTCAGGAACAAATGGAGACAGTAGCGGGTTCGTCTATGCACGGGAAAGTCAGCGCTCGTTCAGTCGCACGTCGCACCGGCATTCCATACACTACTGTTTGGTTGGCACTTACGCGTACACTCCGATGCTATCCGTACAAAATCCATCGGCATCATGAACTGTTACCTGGCGATTTAGTGAAGCGGAGGGCATTTGCGGTGTGGGCGTTTCAAAAGATGGCGGAAGATGACGATTGGTTGAGTAACGTGTTGTGGACCGACGAAGCTCATTTCACGCTCCGAGGATCTTTCAACGCCCACAACTGCAGAATTTGGGCTACCGGAAATCCTAGAACTGTCGTGGAAACTCCATTGCACGACGAGAAAGTCACGGTATGGTTTGGATTTACCACAGCTACCGTTATCGGGCCTTTTTTCTTCGAGGAAATGCGTGATTCTGGTTTTGTAACTGCTACCGTGACGGGTGAGAGGTACGTCGATATGTTACAGAATCGCATCATATTGGCTGATAAACACCTGCTGGAACGTACGATGTTTATGCAGGATGGCGCTCCACCCCATATTGCTAAACGCGTGAAAGATCTCTTGCGCGTGTCGTTTGGTGATGATCGTGTGCTCAGCCGCCACTTTCGTCATGCTCGGCCTCCCAGGTCCCCAGACCTCAGTCCGTGCGATTATTGGCTTTAGGGTTACCCTAAGTCGCAAGTGTATCGTGATCGACCGACATCTCTAGGGATGCTGAAAGACAACATCCGACGCCAGTGCCTCACCATAACTCCGGACATGCTTTACAGTGCTGTTCACAGCATTATTCCTCGACTACAGCTATTGTGATGGTGGATAAATTGAGTATTTCCTGTAAAGAACATCATCTTTGCTTTGTCTTACTTTGTTATGCTAATTATTGCTATTCTGATCAGACAAAGCGCCATCTGGCGGACATTTTTTGAACTTTTGTATTTTTTGGTTCTAATAAAACCCCATGTCATTCCAAGCATGTGTGTCAATTTGTACCTCTCCATCTACATTATTCCGTGATTTATTCAGTTTTCAAATTTATACTGACTTTTTGATCACCCGGTATATAATTCTACTTGGAAAAAAATGCAGCTACGTGCGTCCGCCAAATGAAAAGACGCTCATATAAAGGCGCCTCTGCCGGTAATTAATCTATGTATCTACCGATGGTTAAATAGTTAAATCGTTAGACTGAAACTGATTTTAAAACGGGAGTTTGTTTCACAGCTGAATCGTTTTGTGCGTCAAACAGTTCAGGCAGTTATGTAGTATTATCGTAGTAACGCTCACCTTTAGCAGTGGTTTGCACACTGCCGGAAAAAAAGTTTGACACCCTAAAGGACTGGGTTCAGTGGTATCAGTTCTAATATGTGCATACACAGGGATTGTAGTTTTAGTGATTCATTTGTCTCTGCCATCAGCGACCAGATGGCGCTCAGTTTTGACTCTGCAGGCAGCAGCTGTGCTGCGTTTAGAGGCGAACAGTATTCGTAACATTCACCGTAGGGTACTACCTTGCCTCAGCGGAAAGTACGTACTCCTGTTCAACAGCTTCAGCGATTTGAATGCGGTCGCATTTTGAGCCTGCAGTAAGGTGGATGGACGTATCGATGGATTGCTGTACATGTGGGGTGAATCTGTGAGCATTTTGATTTGTTCGTAGGAAACTGACAAAGAGAAAATGTCGACGTTGCGTATAACTTACCGCTATAAAGTTTTCGATATTGTAACAATTAAATTTAAGAAATTTGCTCGTATAATTAGCTTCAAAAAATTCGTTTAGCATTATTAGTGCAACATAATATTAATCTACATGTACATCTACATGATTACTCTGGTAGGCGAAAGTGCGTAAGGAAATTAGAAAACCTGCGGTAAAATTATAAGTTCACATATTCACGAATATGAATGTTCTTTCCGTGCTGATTTATAACCCAAAAGTACAGAACTACTAACAGACAATATTTTTAAACAGTACACATTTGCAGTAAGATATATTCGTAGTATTCTTGTTTTTGTGAGCATACTTATACGCTGTGCAAGCCTTACGCATGATTTCGAAAAGAAATTCGGCTGTTGCGTATCTCAGAAGTTCGTACACGTACTACCTCGCTTTTAAAACAATCCCTGAATGCCGAGTGACTAAAAGACGAATCCACAGCCGCTTTCGACTGACTGTTGGCTGAACTCGGAACTTGGTCATAGGTCGTCCTTCGCTCGATGCATTTGAGACGATTAATCGTTTTCGTTGTTTCCACATTATAACCAGGGCCGGTTCGCAAACATTTTTCTACACAAGCGACTTTTTCATTTGACGCGCCCCTTCCCCTTTTCCTTCGTACAGTTTCACCCCTGACAGTCTTCGCCACTATTTGTGATACGCAGTGTACACAAGTCTTTCAATTGCTCGATGCCCTCTCAGCTTGGCGCCCCAAACGGCTGCAACTAATTGTGATGCAACCTGTATAGGAACCTCACATTTGCGGCGATTCAATAAATTGAAATGAATACTTTGCTTTAAAAGAGTTACTTTATAAAAAAATTATTATTGGGGCATTTTTTCTGAACAAATTAAATTACAATTAACATACATTATTAAATATGCGCAATGCTGCTTCTTTACCTTCTACAACAATACTCATCATCCAGAGTCCTGACCAGAGTCGCGACCAGAGCACACAGCCGACGCATGCCGACTCCCTACTACCGTATCCGACTGACTACTACTGCAGACTCGCGCAGACTCGTGACAAGCAACAACTAACGATAAGCTACTCTCTGGTCAGAGATTCTGTCATGCCTCGCCCATCGCCGGCGAAGCATACACCTTACACCAACACTGGCGAGATCAGTCGCAGGTCAAATAGACTTGGCGCCCTTCGAACGAACTACCAGCGTTCCGCTGATCGGTTAGGCAGTTTTCCATCGCACAAGGAAAAAACATGCAGTTTCAATGAACTTGTTAAGTAGCAACCCTAAATGTTAAATGTAGTGTAGGAACAGCGAACCTAAACCTAAAGCGTCTACAGTTATTAGAGAATTCTCAGAAACATAGTGGAAAAATAAACAGAAAACTGCATAATATGTGATTCCGGTTAATATATCCGGACGTGAGGAAAATGAAACGGAAGAATAGTGACGATGGCTATGACTACACTAAAAAGAGCACATGGGAACTTTTAGATGTTTCAGTTAGTAAGTATTAGGCTGGTGGATAAGTTCGTAGCGTTTATCCATAAGTTTATCCATAACAGACAAACATAACAGAGACTTTAGTAATCAATAATAAATTCGGCTCTACTATTTTCAACAGACTGCCAACGCTCTGATAACTTTTCGATTCCGCGGTTGTAGACGTCATAATGTTTTGAGGTGGAGAACTCGTCGAGCCTTGTTCAGAGCGTATTTTCATCCGGGAAGGTTGTTCTTTGAAGGTTGTTCGATGGAGAGCGGAAAAGGCGAAAATTTGAGGGCGCAAGATAAGGTGAATGAATGAGATGGTTGCGGAATGATTTCTCAACCCAACCCCTGTATAGCGTTTTTTGTCAGAATGCGGGCGGGCGTTATCGAGGAGTTGCGTCGTTTCACGCAGTCTTCCTGGTAGCTATTCTTGCACTGTGTCTGCAAGACGTCCCAGTTGTGGACAATGAATGTCAGCAGTGATGTTTACACCTCGGGGAAACAACTCGTAGTAGTACACCACAATCGTCGCTGTTCCACAAGATACGTAACATTATCTTTTGTGGATGCGTGCAGGTATTTATAGGGGGAGTTGCTGCTTTGTTTCAGTTCAACGATTCCTTTCTTTATGTTAGCATGAAGACACCATTTCTCGTCACCAGTAATGATCAAGGACATGATTGGTCAGTGTTGTTCACGAGCCAATTCATGACGAACAAACGGAGGTGCACTTAAGGCCACCCACTGATTTCTATGATTTTGGCTTAGAGTGCGAGGTTTCCGTAGCAGGAAGACTATACATAGTACCTGAAAAGAGAAATGTAAAGTTTCAATCTAGATGTAGTGGGGCTCATTCAAGTTAAATGTGAAGAAATAAGGCTTTCTGGTCAGACGAATATAGCAACAGAAAATGGTGTAAAGGGAGTAAGAATAGTCATGAACAGAAAGTGAACTGTGAACAGTTCTGTGATAAGATATTAGTCATCAGAAATGACAGCAAACCAAAGTCAACAACAAGAATACAGATATACTTGGCGACCCCACAAGCTGAAGATGGGCAGGAGAGGTATATGAGGATGTTGATTGGGTAATTATGTAAAAGGATATGATAATATAATAATCATGAGAGATTGCACTGCGGTAGTAGGCTAAGGGCCGCACGGGATTACCCGCTGCAGCTGGTCCCGGCGGAGGTTTGAGTCCTCCCTCGGGCATGGGTGTGTGTGTTTGTCTGATGACCTTAGCAGTTAAGTTCCATGAGACTTCACATACATTTGAACTTTTCAGTAGGCTAAGGAAGAAAATTATGGAAGCAAATGGGCCTAGTAGTAGTAACGAAAGAGGAGGAAGACAAATGCAGTTGTGCTACAAATTTTAGTTGGTAACAGCGAATACACTGTTCGAACGTCACAAAGAAGGAAAAGGCTGGCAGATATAGGAAGATTCCAGTTGGGTTACATCATGATGCGGCAGATATTCTGAGATCGGATATTGGATTGTAAGACATACCCAGGAGCAGATATAAACTGGATCACCATATTTTAGTAATGATGAAGAGTGGGCTGAAGATTAAGAAAATCGTCCAGAAGAATCAACGTGGAATGGGGAGGGGTACTGAAGTACTAAGTAATGATGTACGTTTGAAGTTCTTTGTAGCTATAGCTATTGAGATAGTGAATACCACATTCGGCAGCTCTCTCGTAGCAAAATGAACATATCTAGAAAGGGTAGCCAGAGAAACAGGACAGGAAAACATAGGTACAAGGCATGTGACTGCGAAGAAGCTTCAGGTAACAGAAGACATACTTTATGTACAGGGTGTAAATTTTAAGTTGACAAACCAGAATAATTCGAAAAATAAGCTTCACGCGAAACAATGTGTAGAATCCAGAGTTGATTATTTTCGAGGGGGACATCTGCTGGTGCTAAAATTAGCCCGCCACCCCAGCCCCCTGGGGGTAGAGCTGGAGGCAACTTTAAAATTTCAAGCGGGAACCCTCATTTTCTATTGCAGAATCAGATTCTACATAAAAAAACTACGTACATTTTGTCTTAAACATTTGTTTTGATTCTTGGTAGTTGGCGCTGTAATTCAAGGAAATCTATGTTCTCATTTTTGCGTGGAAAATGGTTACAGATAAATAAAAAATACTTATTTACTTCGTAAATTTTGATTCTAGAACTAAAACATTCCCTCTCTCCCTATAGGGTGGGGTTTGAGAGAGAGGGATTAGAGTTTTACAAATGTTGACCCAAATATTAATTTTTTTCGCAGATTCGGATAAGTTTTGTTTGTTTCATGATCATGAGGCCACACAACTTTTAACTGTCAAACAAATCAACATTTGTTTTAGTTTTAGCGAATCAAAATTTACGACGTAAATAAGTATTTTTTATTTATCTGTAACCATTTTCCACGCAAAAATGAGAACATGGATTTTCTTGAATTACAGTGGCAACCACCGAGAATCAAAACAAATGTTTAAGACAAAATGTACGTAGTTTTTTTATGTAGAATCTCATCATGCAATAAAAAAGGGGTTCCCATTTAAAATTCTAAAGTTGTCTCCCGCCCCACCCCCAGGGGGCTGGGGTGGCGAAATAATTTTAGCAGCAGCAGATGTCCCCCTCCAAAATAATCAACTTTGGATTCTACACATTTTTTCGTGTGAAGCTTATTTTTCGATTTATTCTGGTTTGTCAACTTAAAAGTTACACCCTGTATATGTCTGTGGTGTGTGTTCTGTCGGGCATGTGCAACAGAACATACCCCACATTCTTTTATGATTCAACGACCGTGGGTATCAGTATTCGGGCAAAATTTTCCGACGGCGGCCGCATTAGAGCACTGATGCGCGTTGAAAACTTGTCGGACCCGGACTCGAACCCGGATGCCCCGCTTTTCTAGAACGGTTGCCTCAGCCCCCGAGGCTATCAGGACGCGCTTTGCGGCCGACCAAAATTCTCAGCTTCTCATATACCAATGCGGTGTCCCTGCCCATGTGTATCTCGCTCATAGCGCCGCCTGTATTCCCGCAAGAGAAAACGGAACCTGGTGTGCATCCATACCAAAGAAATCTTGTTTGGCTGTCAAGCCTATAGAAATATTACACAAACACAGACGAAAAAAAAGATCGCAGTACCAGAAAGAAGTTGTGCGACATAAACGAAACTTGGCAGGCACGTTTCTGCACCTGGAAGATAATGTCTATTCATATTTCTGATTTAATTGAATGAGAAGGGACTAGAAAGGATCAGAAAGGGAAGAGTTGGTGATATCAGCTGCACCAGGACTTTGTGAGGGATCAGCGGCGACGTGTGAAAATGTGTCCCGGAGTGGGTTTGGAAACTTGGATCTCCCACTTACTAGGCATTTGGGTTAACCACTGCGCCACCTGGGACACATTGTGTATCGTAAATGCGCGAACTATCTCGGTACGCCTCACAGCCGACCCACATTCCCACCGAGAAGAAAGAACACAACATGTCATTCTTAACGGTTCAAAATCTGCAGATGTAGAGGTAATTTCGGGAGTACCGCAGGGAAGCGTGATAGGACCTTTATTGTTTACAATATACATAAATGACTTAGTTGACAACATCGGTAGCTCCGTGAGGCTATTTGCAGATGACACGGTTGTCTACAAGAAAGTAGCAACATCAGAAGACTCGTACGTACTCCAGGAGGACCTGCAGAGGATTAATGCATGGTGCGACAGCTGGCAGCTTTCCCTAAACGTAGATAAATGTAATATAATGCGCATACATAGGGGCAGAAATCCATTCCAGTACGATTATGCCATAGGTGGTAAATCATTGGAAGCGGTAACGACCGTAAAATACTTAGGAGTTACTATCCGGAGCGATCTGAAGTGGAATGATCACATAAAACAAATAGTGGGAAAAGCAGGCGCCAGGTTGAGATTCATAGGAAGAATTCTAAGAAAATGTGACTCATCGACGAAAGAAGTAGCTTACAAAACGCTTGTTCGTCCGATTCTTGAGTATTGCTCATCAGTATGGGACCCTTACCAGGTTGGATTAACAGAAGAGATAGACATGATCCAGCGAAAAGCAGCGCGATTCGTCATGGGGACATTTAGTCAGCGCGAGAGCGTTACGGAGATGCTGAACAAGCTCCAGTGGCGGACACTTCAAGAAAGGCGTTACGCAATACGGAGAGGTTTATTATCGAAATTACGAGAGAGCACATTCCGGGAAGAGATGGGCAACATATTACTACCGCCCACATATATCTCGCGTAATGATCACAACGAAAAGATCCGAGAAATTAGAGCAAATACGGAGACTTACAAGCAGTCGTTCTTCCCACGCACAATTCGTGAATGGAACAGGGAAGGGGGGAACAGATAGTGGTACAATAAGTACCCTCCGCCACACACCGTAAGGTGGCTCGCGGAGTATAGATGTAGATGTAGATGTAGAGCCACCTATCTGCAGTCCCTGTCCGTTTCCTCCATGCTCGCTACTCCGAGATTCCCGCCGGAGGTCGGACGTACTTATGCATCCGCACTGAAGAAGGTGGATCCATTGTCCATCTAGGAGAAGCCATTATATGAATGTGTGGCGTTTATTCTTACGGACAGGTCCGAAATAACAGAAACAACCTATTCATATAATATTAAAATTTCGCTCCTGTAACAGGAGAGGGCCGCTCATAGCGGCTCTATGAGTATATAAATCAATGCCTTTAAGGCGACAAAGCAGCTTCCAGCACCTACTCCTTCCGGATGATGAGCTTCGCCTTGACATCTAGCCCCCCTACCAACTCTAACCCGCAGGTCGGAGTGGCCGAGTGGTTCTAGGCGCTACAGTCTGGAACCGCGCGACCGCTACGGTCGCAGGTTCGAATCCTGCCTCGGGCATGGATGTGTGTGATGTCCTTAGGTTAGTTAGGTTTAAGCAGTTCTAAGTTCTAGGGGACTGATGACCTCAGAAATTAAGTCCCATAGTGCTCAGATCCATTTTGAGCCAACTCTAACCCCACCCTCCTCCTTCTTCCTCCCTCCTCCCTCCTCCTCAGGGCTCCCTCTCCTGCCACTACATTTCCCTGAGTGGCTTTCCCCCTCCCTCTCCCGTACTCCCCTTCTGTGACTCTGCACTCCCTCCTGCCTTGTCTCCCCTCTTCATCGCCCACTCTGCACGTCTCCTGCCTCTTGATGCGCCCCCTGTCCCCCCTTTTCCTTTTCCTCCCTCTCCCCCATCCCCCTCCCCTCTTTTTCCCTCGTCTCCGACCTCCAGTCCCTCAGCAGTTCCCTACCAACAGTTTTTATTCTTTGTGAGTGTTCCATCGATTCCACTGGTTTTGTTTTTCAAATGTCTCACTCTGTGTGATTTATATAGTATGGCTGACTTTTAACTTGTGTTTGACTCTTGTGATTTTAAGTGCACAACGAAGTGCCAGCTGTGTTCTTTTAACTTTATGTCGACTTTTTAACTGTCCCCTCCATGTCCCTGTATTAGTCCATATTTTAACCCCCGTCATCTCCATTTGCTGTGTTTTTATGTCCCCCTTTTATCACCACTTTTCTGTAAGCATTCCTCTTTCATGTATGTTGTACAACAGTTTGCCTGAAGAGCATGGACTGTGCCGCTGCCAGCCCTCTACTGCCTATAGGGTAAGGGAATGAAATTACAATAAGGAAAAAAAGTGACAAAGACTCATGGAACACGCCATCCAATCCCAGTTCCCAGTAGTTGGGGCAGTTACCTCTCTCTGACATCAACAATCACAGCACAAGACACTAAACTTATCCTCTGGTCAAAACGCAACATGGCCCCTCGTCATGACTGTGTCACCTACTGACACCTCAGAGAATGCCCCACCTCCTTCCTGATTGTCCTTCCTGATTTATAAAGCGTCATCCTCTTCACTGGCTTCTACCCCGACCTGTGGTAGACACCATGTCCTCTTGTTCCTCAAACCCAAGAAACCCCCTTCCATCTCTTCTTCCTATCATCCCATTTGCCTCACCTCCATTTTCAGTAAGGTCTTCGAATCCATCCTCTCCTGTTGTATCCATCACCACCTTAATCTACACCACCTCCTCCTTCTTACCAAGTGTGGCTTCCAACCCTCCTTCTCTGCCGAAGATCAACTCCTTAACCTCGACCACCTTCTCTCCCTCCAACTTAACTCCTGTCGCTCCATCATTTTTGTTTCCTTCGACTTCCAAAATGCTTATGTCCGTGTATGGCATCCTGGTCTCCTCTTTAAACTCCAAAGCTACGCCCTGCCTATCAGTTTTGTCCATCTGGTCGGTTCCTTCCTCTCACGCCATCCTTCCTATGTCACCCTCTGTGGTACCAACTCCCACGTCTTTTATCCCACTGCTGGCACCCGCCAAGGCTCTGTCCTCTCCCCTCTCCTGTATACTGCTGATATGCTCAAGGAACTTCCACCTATACACCTCCTCCAATATGCTGATGACACTGCCTTCTTGGCTCTCTATCCTATCCTTCAATGGTCCCAATGCACCCTCCAAACCCACCTTCACCAGTTCACCACTTGGTACATCCAGCGATTCCTTTGAATCAATCCTTCCAAGACCCAGGCAATCATCATAGACCATACCATCTGCTCCTTCCATCTCCATGATTTCTACCTAACCAATTATGGTCATCCCATCCAGCTCACCCCCACCCTGATATACCTTGGCCTCACCCTTGACTGTCACCTCACCTGGACCCCCCCCCCCCCCATCTCCTGACCATCCAGCAGAAAACCTATTCCCACCTCTGCCTCCTGAAACTCCTGTCCGGCCGGGTATGGGGATTGCATCCTTCCACCATCCTTGACATTTACAAATCCCTCATGCATCCTATTCTCTATTATGGCAGCGTTCCCTGGATCTCCGACCCCCCCCCCCCCCCACTTTTATAAGGCCCTCCAAGTCCTAGAATGCTACGAGTTCTGCCTTGCCTTCCGTGTCCGCCTTCTGTCCCCTACTTGATCCCTGTATGACCTCATACGCTTCTCACACCTCTTCCTTTTCCTCCAACACATCCGCATCCTTTACACTGTCAACAGACTTGGTGCCCCCACCCCCTGGTGTGCTCCTTCTTCTCCATCCCCGACCATTGCCACCTCTCTATCGCTGTAGCCCTCTATCTCTCCACCTCCATACCCTCCATCTCCTTCATCAGGGCAATTTTCAGCACCTCCACCTCCCGGATGATCACTATGACATCTACCTTTCAAACCAACTGAAGCCTGGCCTTGTCCCCCCCCCCCCCCCAGGGCCCCGTTTTCCTCTCTCCTCGTTTCCTCAGTGCGGTTTTTCGTCCTTCCCTCCCCATGAGTCTCTGAGCCCTGTCCCCGCTTGTTACCCTCTCCATCCTCCCCTTCCTGGCCCCTTTGGTGCGGCCCTCGCCTGTCTCCCCTTGTCTCCCCCCTCTGACACTGTCCATCCCCTCCCTTCCTTCCCTCCTCTCTCGTCTTCATACCCCTGGCAGATCCTCTCAGTTTGTTCCTTGTCGTCGGTGTGCTATGTCAATGTCATGTTCGGTGCTTTTCTACAGCGACATCAAGTGCTGTGACTTTGTGTGCTGGACTTGTACATAGTGTTGCTGTCTGTGACTGCTATGTGCTACGCCGCCCATCGCACTTTTATGCTCTGACTGTACTTCGCCTTGTCTTCTTTTAATCGTCACAGTGTGTGGTTTTTTGCGTACTCTTTTTAGACGTTTATCTCCATTTTTACACTCACACCCTTTTGTTTGTTATCTCCCATTATGTTTACCCCTTTTTTAGATGTCTGTTTTGCCACATTTTCTCCTTTATATATATCTCCCTGTTACGTATCTGTCTCTGGGCTGAAGAGCGGCGCCTATGCTGCTGCCAGTCCACCCCAGATGGGGCACTGAAATACAATAAAGAAAAAAAAGCGAAAAAGATGCAACTATCAATACCTCACTGAGTTTGAACGAGCACGTGTAATAGGGCTACGAGAAGCTGGATGTTCCTTCTGCGATACTGCAAAAAGACGTGGCAGGAATGTAGCAACTGTACATGTTTGCTGGCAGCTGTGGTGACGAGAATGTAGTCGCAAGAAGACAGGGCTTCAGACAGTCACATGGCACTACCGAGAGGGAAGACCATCGTGTACAGCATATAGTTCTGTCGCATCATACGCCACCTGCAGCAGCAAATTGAGCAGCAGTTGGCACCACAGTGACACAACAAATTGTAACAAATCGTTTCTCCAAGGACAGGTCTGAGCCAGACACCCTGTAGCGTGCATTCCACCGACCCCATTTGCGATTTGGTGGTGTCCAGCGAGAGCTCATTGGGAGGCAAGGTGGAGATCTGTTGTGCTTTCTGGTGAAAGTTGGTTCTGCCTCAAAGCCAGTGAAAGCCGCGTGTTGGTTAGAAGCAGGCCAGTTGAGGGCCTGCAACAAACCAGTCTCTGTGCTAGACACACTGGACCTACACTTGGAGTTATGGTCTGGGGTGTGACTTCGTGTGACAGCAGGAACACTCTCGTGGTTATCACGCGCACGCTGACTACAAGATAGTGTTCTTAAGTCTGGTGATAACGACCTGTCGTGCTGTCATTTATGAACAGCATTGCAAGGGTGTTTTCCAGCACGATAACGGTCGCCCAAACACCACCGTTTTAAGCCAACATGCTCTACAGAGTATTGGCATATTGCCTTGGTCTGCTCGATCACCAGATCTGTCTCCAATCGAGCACATATCGGACATTAACGGAGAACAACTCAAAAAATGGTTCAAATGGCTCTGAGCACTATGGGACTTAACATCTGATGTCATCAGTCCCCTATAACGTAGAACTACTTAAACCTAACTAACCTAAGGACATCACACACATCCATGCCCGAGGCAGGATTCGAACCTGCGACCGTATCGGTCGCACGGTTCCAGACTGTAGGGCCACACTGGCCGGCGACAACAACTCCAGCATCATGCATAAACAACATTAACCGCCCAGACCGTGTGCAACAAACTCCGTCGCCTCAATCTCGCAGCCGGAACCTATACAACACAATGCATGCATGTCGCGCTCAACAGTCTGGTGGTTACACGGCTTATTAATATACAAGCATTTCACATTTGCAAAGGCTTATCTCGCCCTTACATTAACCTGTGATATTGCAGTGTGAATCACTAAAATACGTTACCTAGAAAAATGTGTTCCCATTCCTTCATTACTCTACGCTAATTATTTTTTGTTGTTTTCTAATTTCCGTATTGATGTATTTCAATGTCCAATAGCAGCTTATGTCTTTATTTTCTTTCGATAGTAATCATATCTGGCTGAAGGATGAAAAATAACATCTGTTACATCGGACCTGTCCGAAAGAACAGACATATATAATAGGCTTAACTGGGAGGGAACTTCCCAATGATCCCTGCAGTGCAGATACACAAAGAAGCTCGAATTCTTACTGGAATCAGCGAATTGCTGCGAGTAGTAAGGGTAATGGGCAGTGGCTCTATGTCAGTAGGGTGTGGATGAGTTGGAAATGTGGGTCAGTAAGAGGCAGAATTCGGTTGGCCAAGGCCGTCAAGGCGACCGAAATGGAAAAATCAGCGTTCGAGTCTCTGTCTGCCAAAAATTTTCAAATTTCCCCATTCATCTATTTCAGTGCCCAGTACCAGGTAATGGTATTATTTCTTTTGGACCATAACTATTATCTATATTTGCCATTCCATACGACTACATCGTTAGGCATTTATAATTGTCGCCACTACAGTGGACTTAAGAGTGTACTGTGTAAATTCAACCCTTTGTGATTAAAAGTGGTTCAGTTGCTGCCAGAGAACTGTGAAATAGTTCCTTTAGTCCCCTTTTAGTTCCGAATGTATTGTTTTGTAACAGCCCTCAGATCTAAGTTAAGAAAGTCGTTTTTTTAATTAAAAGAAACCGAAGAATGCGTACTTCATTTGTCAGTTTTCCATTCTTTAGCCACTTTCGGTAATCTTCTTTCACGTCGTCTATATTTTCTTTCATTATTACTCGTCTCGTCCGATCCGTTTAAGTAGTTTTTACTAATACATGCCAAAGTACAGTAGTTTGTGCCTACCCAGACATTTATGCCTCTACCAGACACAAATCTATATCTAAGTATCTCTGCCTTCCGCCTGGGACAACACTCACTTTGTTCGAACAATGCCATGTTCCCTAGCTCTGTGTCAGTGTGATTCACAAATAAGTAGTCGGGGACTTCAGTAAGGATAGGGACTAACTTTTTTAGAAATTAAGCAGTTTGTAGGAGGAGTTTGTACTTTCATGACTTGGAGTTTGGCATCACTGCGACGAGCTGAGAAGAGCTGAGAGATAAAACTGTTTTGTTTTAAACCACGATCTTGCATTTTACAATAACGTGTCCGTTTGAAGTTTCCTCACTAGTTAAACAATACGCATTGATCCGGTTTTTGCTTTCTGAAAATGAAAAACCGGCTAAAATCTCTTCTCGAATGATTTTACAGTTTGATGAAAGTTGTATGAACCATAAAAATTTTCGTGCGTGGGTAGAACATTTCAAAAAGGATCTTACGTCAGTGACTGATTAGCAATGTCCTGACAGGCCAGTTGGAGTGTCAACTTCTTCACTTGAAACCCGCATTGACAACATTGTTCGTGAAGATCGACGTATTACAGCAAGTATTCGAACAATTCGTAACGTTATCAATAGCAAGCTCAAGTACAGCAAAACAAGTGCAAGGTGGGTCTCAAAAGAGTTACTGCAACAACGCAGGGAAACAAGATTCAGATTGTGTAGACTGAAGAGAATGATACGAACGAATAATTTTAACGCGTGGTTAAATTTGGGTTCACCAGTTTGAACCAAAGTCCTAAAGACATAACATGGAATGGAAGCAAGCCACCTCGCCTGTTCGAAAGTACGAGGAGCATTCAATAAAAATGCAACACATTTTTTTCTCTGCCAAGTTTGAAGCAAATGCAGAATTTGTTGTGGGCCACCGTGGAATATTCCCGCTTCAGTTTCGTGAAGTTTCGATAGGTAGCGGTGCTTTACGTAGCCATCAAAATGGTGTTCGTAACGGAACCGCGTTCCCAGCAGAGTTCCTTTAGGCTGAAAACCAAAGCATCGCAGATATTCAAGGCACTTGCGGAATAACCTTACAGTTAAGGCAACTACAGCTAAAGAACTTATACATAATATCAAGGACAATCAAACAATTTAAAATCAGAGATGGTAAAATGTTCTAGCAATTACAAGGATTTTGACGATGGTTTCATTCTATCAGACGAGGACTGTCATGTACCGTTTGGGCTCGTCTTTGGACAGAGTTTTGGACACGTTTTACTGATCATGCAGGATTCGGATCGGATGCCCATCTGCAGTTTCATCCATGGTTTTGCCGAAGAGTGACATGTTTTTATGCGCACTTGCACCTTGAAAGTTGTGGCACATGAAGTATTAGTTTTATATGAGCTGAAGATGTACCTCCAGGGTATGAAACCAGTCGTCATATAGAGAAAAAACAATAAACAGCTATTGCTGATTTGAACTATTTTACCATCCCTGATTTTAAATTGTTTGATTGTCCTTCACATTAAGTACTTGCAGGATGACTACGGAGATCTGGTAGTGAACACAAGCATGGTGACTCGTTGGGCGAGGCGTCTGTCATTGCAGCAAAGTAGCGCAGATCTCCCGCGTGCCGGACGGCTAAACAGCTGTGATTCCTGCAGTGTTGGGACGTGCGGACAATCGATGTGATCCTTCTCCTTCCCATTCTACTTCTCCCATTCCATGACAAGGCAAGGCCTCGCACCAGTCTGCACGCTCGAGCGGATTCGCAAACATTTATTGGACTGTTCACCTTACAGTTTGGATCTCGCACCTTCCGATTCCCATCTTTTTGGCTCAATGAAGGATGCACTCCGCAGGAAGCAGTTCATAGATGATGGAGGAGCTTATTGATGCAGCAAGACTTTCGCCCCAACGTCGAGCAGAAGAGTGGTAACACGCGGTCCTCCCAGTAAGGTGGCGTACGGTTAGCCGTGCGGTCTAACGCACTGCTTTCCGGGCGGGAAGGCGTGCCGGTCCCCGGCACGAATCCACTTGGGGATTAGTGTCGAGGTCCGGTGTGCTGGCCAGTCTGTGGATGGTTTTTAAGGCGATTTTCCATCTGCCTCGGCGAATGCGGGCTGGTTCCCCGTATTCCGCCTTAGTGACACTATGTCGGCGATTGCTGCGCAAACACTTTCTCCACGTACGCGTACACCATAATTACTCTACCACGCAAACATTGGGGTTACACTCGTCTGGTGTGAGACATTCTTCGTGGGATCCACTGGGGGCTGAACCGCACAATAACCCTGGGTTCGTTGTGGGGCTGGGGCGGCGGTGGGGTGAGTGGACTGCTGTAGCCTGTTGTGGGATTGTGAACCACTGAGGACTACGGCGGGGCTGAAGCAGGTCGTTTCTAGGTCCCCAGTTCCATAGAATACAGTACAGTACAAGGTGGGCTGCCTGTTTTGGGGTTGGAGACCAGACAGCGAGGTCATCGGTCTTATCGGATTAGGGAAGGATGGGGAAGGAACTCGGCCGTGCCCTGTCAAAGGAACCATCCCGGCATTTGCCTGGAGCGATTTAGGGAAATCACGGAAAACCTGAATCAGAATGGCCGGACGCGGGATTGAACCGTCGTCCTCCCGAATGCGAGTCCAGTGTGCTAGCCACTGCGCTATACAAGGTGGGGTAACGACGTTGCATTGAACGGAGATTATGTTGAGAAAGAGGGTTTTATAGGCAAAAGAGTGGGGAGTAGTATGGTACTTGGAATCCTGAATGGCGGCCGGGATGGCCGAGCGGTTCTATGCGTTACAGTCTGGAGCCGCGAGATCGCTACGGTCGCAGGATCGAATCCTGCCTTGGGCATGGATGTGTGTGATGTCCTTAGGTTAGTTAGGTTTAAGTAGTTCTAAGTTCTAGGGGACTGATGATCTCAGAAGTTAAGTCCCATAGTGCTCAGAGCCATTTGAATCCTGAATAAAACCAACCTTTCAGAGAAAAATGAAGTAAATTATTTACTCAGCATCCTTCTTAGGTTTAGGAAAAGTGTATAAATATTAGTGAGGATCACACTGAAAAGCAGTATAAGTCTCATTTTGTAAAAGTACACAATTTTTTTCCTAGATCAGTTTGTCTCTTTAATTACTGAGTGTAGCTCGTACAAGTAGGGGGACAATTATAACAGATTTAAAAGTACGTATTAAATTGTATTAAAATAATCAGTTACTTCATTTCATTAGAAAATACTTATTTTGCATTGGAACGGTACAGTCATAAGAAATTCTCTCTGCTTATCAACAGCTATTACAACGTTCAGTATTGTCGGCGACCGTCTTTTCTCTACCCTGTGTATGCCTAGAGATATCGATGCCCCCAGAGATATTAAATCTCATCTTTCCCCTCTCTGGTGGATCCAAGGTTACGGGTGACGCGGGAATGCGTCGTCAAATAGAGAACGGGGCGATTTTTTGGCGCCTACAGGCAAGGCGCGTAATGACATAAACAGTTAAGCCTACGAGATCGGTTCACAGAGTGAGCACATATAAGTCAGGACGCTGCGTCCGTAGCCGCGAATAAGGGCGCCAACTAATTATTTTATAGTTAATATTGCGAAATATGGATCAGTATAATTTTCTCTACGGCGACCGAACGGAATAGTAACAGGGAATTGCTAACCCCAGTTAAATTTTGAGTAGTCAAAGTGTTTATATAAACTGACTGGACATGAGGTCGAAGTAGGGACCTTTTTATTAACTCAGTTTATAAGAAGTACACTGTTAACCATAAACTATTCGACTTCAATATCTCTGATTCAACATAGCATATTTATTGAAGACTGGATGCAGTAGGTTGAGATGACACAGTTATGGAAATTATCACACTGATACCTATACCTCAAGAATACTTGCCTGGGATCGCTATCTAAAAACAGTCTGACGCCGAATCAATACGGCAGGCAGCAACAGGTCATGCAAATGAACAGACCCTAGAATCGTTAGAAGACAAGGAGGAAACTTACAACTGTCGAACCGCATTATGTTAAACAACTGTTACCAGTCGCAATAGCACTGAAATAAGCACCCACAGCAGATGCACTACATACAAAGGAACTGAGTCAGATCTTACAGGTGTGTGGGACATGCTGTGTACAGCGTTTCATGAAGCTGTTGTACAGTGCGTGATGTATAATTCATAAAACGATCAAGTTTGTTACATATATTCAGCTGAGTAAAGATCCAGAGTATCTGAAGGTCTTGAAAATCTTGTATCTATGCGTGAAGTATTCATGCAGCAATACAGCTTATTTCGCTCAAAGGCTCCATGACACTTATATTTTATGATATACAGGAATGAACTATTTGAAGACAGTGATTTTGTCCGACAACATTTAATCCAGAATCTTTCTGATCATTACCGAGTACAAGCTTTGTACGCCTTGGGGACAGGCTTCGAAATGAGAGCAAAAACTAAGAAAGAATCTCAACCCGTTTAAGGAGGTGGTGTGGCAGTTTCAAGTCCCACGAAAGAATCCGAGGACACGATTCCGGCTGCCGCTGAATTTACTTGTATAACTGCTTCGGCAGACTGCTTCTCCTGACTTAGATCATAAACCATCCACTGTTAAATGTAACACCTAGGGAGTCGTCATAATGTTACACGGCAGTATTTTCGTTGTTAAGACAGTGAAAATATAAACAATTACAAAGAGTGAGTTGTACAAGGGCGTGCTGAAAAGAGATGCCTCCGAATATTTTCTGCGTAAATCTTAAAGCTTTTTAAATAAAACAACCGTTATTAATGTTCTACATCTTTATTCCTCGTGCCTCTATATTTACAGCCCCCTGCCGCTAGAGGACTCCGAAATGTAGGATGTAACATAGGGATATGTAATCTATGTCGGTGCCTGAGAAACAGCGTGCTGTAATCGAATGTCGAATTCGAAGAGTTCATCCATATATGGAGCACCCCTTCCTTCAGCACGACAATGTCACTCGACACAAAAGCTCTGTGACATCTGCAACAGTCCGACACGTTGGGTTCACTGTCATCGATCATCCTCCATATAGTCCCGACTTGACTCAGTCCGATTTTAATTTGTTTCCAAAACTTAAAGAACCCCTTGGAGGAATTCACTTTTATAGTGATGAAGCGGTGCAAGCAGACGTGGGTTTGTGTCTCCGTCAATAAAGTTAGGTATTCTACAGTGACGGTACCAACAAATTGGTCTCTCGTTGGGAGAAATTTGTTCATCACCAGGGTGACTATGCTAAGAAATAAACATGCAGACATGAAGAACAAAGATGTAGAATGCTAATAAAGTTTGTCTTGTTTAAAAAAGTTCAAGAATTTCCAACAAAAAAATTCGGAGGCGTTATTTTTCAGCATGTCTTGTATTTTCGTTCTGCGGTATCACTAATGATTTATCGATTTTAGTTTCCATAAACTGAACCTTGTACTACCGTATTTTTGTTTCGGATCGTCCTATCGCCATAATTCTAGGACAACTTAATCTCATCAGTATTGTTCAACACGGCACCAAACACAGTATTCTCAGTACAAGGCAGCACGTTGCATTTTAACCAGGGAGGGCTTAGTCTTATTTGTTAACGAAACTGCAGAAATATTAAACAATAAAAAGCCTCAAGTTGGAATCTCTTATGCTAGGAAGGTGTGATGACCGATTACATGACCAGTCCGATATTCCGTAAGCTCATTTTTTTATTCATAAACTTACAGTGCCGAGCTGCATCAAATGCATTCTTGGTTTCAAACATCGCGGAACTAAACTGGATCTGCATACCCATTAAATGGCTCTGAGCACTATGGGACTCAACTGCTGTGGTCATCAGTCCCCTAGAACTTAGAACTACTTAAACCTAACTAAACTAAGGACATCACACACATCCATGCCCGAGGCAGGATTCGAACCTGCGACCGTAGCAGTCGCACGGTTCCGGACTGCGCGCCTAGAACCGCGAGACCACCGCGGCCGGCTGCATACCCATTATCTGAAGAAAAGTATTCAGACACATGTTAGTGGACATTAGTGTTGTGTGTGTCCTCCGTTCGCCTCTGTGACAGCACAAACTCTTCTAGGGGCTCTTTCAGCGACCTGTCTGATTGTCTGTGGAGGAATGGCAGCCCATTTTTACGAAGAGACACACACAGAGAAAGTAGTGATGTTGGGCACCGGCGTCTGGAGCAAAGTCGACGTTCAAACTCGTTAGGTTCAGGTCGGGACTCTGTGCAAGTCAATCCATTTGAGGAATATTTTTACCCACAAACCATTTAGTCGCAGCTAACAATAATTTCGTGTGGCTCGTCGCCTGGTGTGGCCGAGCGGTTTGAGACGCCATGTCACGGACTGCGGTGCCCCTCTCGCCGGAGGTTCGAGTCCTCCCTCGGTCATGGGTGTGTGTGTGTTGTTCTTAGCATAAGTTAGCTTAAGTAGTGTTTAAGTCTAGGGACCGATGACCTCAGCGGTTTGGTCCCTTAGAAATTCACACACATTTGAACATTTTTTTTCCGTGTGGCTCAAACAACGGGTTGAAAGTCTTTGAATTTGACGCCACTTCGGGGACTTGGGTCTCAGTAGTCCATCCCAGTTATCTAACTGTTGAAGGGCACCTACAGTTTTAGCGTAGAATCCGAACCACGTGTCATTCGTTCTGAATCCTCTCATCGTTCAGAGGGGAAAGCTAGGTTAAATACGGAATGAAAATTTCCATGGTCCTTCCGGGATTAGATCTTGCTTCCAGACACGCGCTTTACAGCTAGACCACCAGGTCAGAGCCGGCCGATGTGGCCGAGCGGTTCTAGGCACTTCAGTCCGGAACCACGCGGCTGTTACGGTCGCAGTTTCGACTCCTGCCTCGGGCATGGATGTGTGTCATGTCCTTAGGTTAGTTAGGTTTAAGTAGTTCTAAGTCTAGGAGACTGATGACCTCAGATGTTAAGTCCCACAGTGCTTAGAGCTATTTGAACCAGGCCTGATTCGTCGCAGGTGCTGCTATATGACAGGCTGCATTGTCACAGTGGTACAGTCATCGTCTACGAACTGTTCCCTTACTGTATGCAGCACGCAATACAGTAAAAAATGTGTTCATATCCTTCCACATTTAGCGTTCTCTCAAGTACAATAAGATGACCACATCGTAACCACGAAAAATTCCCCCGTATTATAACACCACCTCCCATAGTTCACTGTCGACACTAGAGATGTCGGCCTTAGTGGCCGCACGGTTTGAGGCGCCATGTCACGGATTTCGCGGCCCCTCCCACCGGAGGTTCGAGTCCTTCCTCGGACATGGGTGTGTGTATGTTGTTCTTAGCATAAGTTAGTTTAAATAGTGTGTAAGTCTAGGGACTGATGACCTAAGCAGTTTGATCCCTCAGGAATTCAAAAAGACATTAGACATGACGGCAGCTAACGTCCCCCAGGTATTCATCATATCATTCCCTTGGAGTGCCACAGCGAATAGCGTGATTCATCTTCCAGATCACTTGTTTCCAGTCATCCACTGTCCAATGGCGCCACTCTTTACACCAGCTCAATCACCACTTAGCACTGACTACACAACTGTGTGACTTATGAAGAACTGCTCGATCACTGTACGCCGATTTTTTTAACTCCTTGCGCACAAACATTGTGATAGCTGGACTGCTGTTTGCTGTTTGGAACTCACGTGTGATTCCTCCCACTGAGTTCATGCGATTTCTTACAACTAACCTGCACATTTCTCGATGGATCCTGGCCGTCAGAACATGCAGTCTATCTGGTCTTGGTTTAACTGTGGTTATTCCTTCGCTTTTCCGCTTCACAATGACACCACCCACAATCTACTTGGACAGCTGTACAAGGATTGAAATGTTCCTGATCGATCTGTTACTCGGTTACATCCGATGACTGGCACACTTTCGAAGTCACTGAGCTATCCTAACCGAACTATTCTGCTCTTACTGTTTCTCTGCTGATAACACAATACTCGCCGCTTCCATTTATACAGGCGGGTCAGTCTCTTGTGGCATCTAGCGGTCGACGCCGCATTGCACAGAGGTGTCCGGATTCTTTTCATCAGATAATGTACTTCATCATCATCATCAGTTCTCTACTATATAATAGGTCTTTTGTTTCTTCATTTCCTACGATCCTTTGTTCCTTCTAGGTGTTGCTGTCCATATCATCATCCAGGGTCTGACGTCTTTCCTCCTTCGCCGGCCGCGGTGGCCGTGCGGTTCTGGCGCTGCAGTCCGGAACCGCGGGACTGCTCCGGTCGCAGGTTCGAATCCTGCCTCGGGCATGGGTGTGTGTGATGTCCTTAGGTTAGTTAGGTTTAAGTAGTTCTAAGTTCTAGGGGACTTATGACCAAAGATGTTGAGTCCCACAGTGCTCAGAGCCATTTGAACCATTTCTTTCCTCCTTCGCCTCTTCTTTCCTTCCACATACCCTTGTAAGACTGTTTTTATGAGACCCTCCCGTATCCTTAGAACACGTCCAATCCAGTTTCGTTTCCTTATTTGTATTACATCCAATATTGTCTTTGATCTCCCACTTTTCTCAGTACCTCTTCATCTTTCACTCTATCCATCCAACTTGTTCGTTTCATCCTCCGCCATGTCCACATTTCAGAAGCCTCCAGCCTTGCTCTACCCTTCTTGCTCAGTGTCCTCTTTCCAGCACTATACAGGAGTGCACTCCACTCACATTATTTTATTAGCCTTTTCCTCAAAGCTTTGCCCATGTTGCTGCAGAGAATTTTCCTTTTTTTAAAATAAAATGCCTCTTTCGCCCTTGCTATCCTGGTTTTAATTTCTGTGCTGCTCTTCCAGTCGCTTTCTATCCTACTTACGAGGTATTTAAAGCTTTGCAAACGTTCTAATACTTTTCCATTCAGCATTATCTTTATCTTTTTATTTCCTCCTAGTGACATTACTTTTGTTCTCTTTCTACTGATTTTCATTCCATAAATCTTTCCTTTAGCTTCAATGGTGTCCACTATATTTCGTGATTCTTTTTCACTTGTTGCTAGGAGGAATATGTCGTCTGCAAACCTCAAACACCGTATTCTTCTTCCTCCAATTTTTACCCCTTTGCCATCTAGTGGACGGTGGTCAATCGTATATTCTAAGTAAAGATAGAAAAGGGTAGGAGACATATAGCAGCCTTGTCCTACTTCTTTTCCTAGTTTTATCCAGTTAGTACAACCTCCTTTCACTTTCACTGACGCTTTTTGATTTTATTACATAGTGTATTTACAACAAGCTAAATTAGTCGGTATGAACGACTTAATACACGGCTGAGGTCAGCAGCACTCGCTGTCTGCACTATTACTTTCATTGGTGATTGACATACAGCCAGAGTTGAACAGTGGTATGTTTCCAATCAAACATGTCTTACAGTACTATATTCCGCAGCCACCGACCTAATGCAAAAAATTCCGGGAGACGATATTTAACCCTCTCAGATCCTCTGGCTACAGATGTTTACATTAATGTTTACTTTGTATTAGGTGCAACAGAAATATTTTTTCTCAATGGAAATCGCATAGCGAATGTTCAATCTTTTCACCGTGCACATGTGCTGCCACCTATTGGGAAAAACTATAAAAATATCAGCAAGTGAATGTAGCACTACGCAGCAGCTTGTGGCTGCCAGAATTGGATATTATTATTGTTATTTTGCAGGGTAATTATTGAATGATCAGTTTATTTATTACAACAGTGAAAATTTCAAAATCTACATCTACATCTACATCCATACTCCGCAAGCCACCTGACGGTGTGTGGCGGAGGGTACCTTGAGTATCTCTATCGGTTCTCCCTTCTATTCCATTCTCGTATTGTTCGTGGAAAGAAGGATTGTCGGTATGCCTCTGTGTGGGCTCTAATCTCTCTGATTTTATCCTCATGGTCTCTTCGCGAGATATACGTAGGAGGGAGCAATCTACTGCTTGACTCTTCGGTGAAGGTATGTTCTCGAAACTTTGACAAAGCCCGTACCGAGCTACTGAGCGTCTCTCCTGCAGTCTTCCACTGGAGTTTATCTATCATCTCCGTAACGCTTTCGCGATTACTAAATGATCCTGTAACGAAGCGCGCTGCTCTCCGTTGGATCTTCTCTATATCTTCTATCAACCCTATCTGGTACGGATCCCACACTCTAGTCCGTAAAAAGAAGCCGAGTGTACAAAGTATGTTTTGAGAACGTGTACATCCTTGTGTATAAATCATGAATCTACAATCACTAAAAAGCCACTTAAGAGTATTAGAGCATAAAGAAAAATTTTGCTTCCTGCAGAAAAAATTCGGGTCGGAAAGGGTTAATTTAATTGCGATAGGAGGTACGATTAAATAGTAGAAAAAGGTAGAGAAACAAAATTTTAGAAGAGATTACTGTTCTAACAAGCTACAAGTCGTAGATGAGATTTACTTATTTATTTATTTAATTTACTTGATGTCTCACACTTCCATTAGTGAACTGAATCTCAAGGGGCAAAACGTGGTACCCATGTACAAAAATCCTCTCCATGATGTTTTAACGGTTTAGTTCAAATTATGAAATAATTTCATTATAAAGACTAAAGGTTGTTAACAGCGAGATTACTGCACCTGGCATAGAGGACATCTTGGCTATCCCCGCCGTTTTTGCTCAGTACATCGGTCCTCCATGATCCTGATAGTCTGACCAATGACACAGTTAAAAGAAATGCGATGTACATCCGCCTTACGCAAACCATGATTATCCTTAACAGAACCCAAAAATGGCGGGGTGTATTACCGCCGAAATATCGGCAGTCCCTGTAAATGTTACCCTGCTGAATTCCCGTAAGTTATTTGAAAATTGTACACGCTGGGAGAAACTCAGGCTCTTTCGAATGATTTTGTCACAGGCAGTTGTAATTGAAAGATAACTTCAACGTGTGTAAAGTATTTAATCACTCCGTCGTCAAGCCACGAGTGGCCTAGCGGGACCATCCGACCGCCGTGTCATCTTCAGTGGAGGATGCGGATAGGAGGGGCGTGGACTCGACACACCGCTCTCCCGGTCGTTATGATGGTATCCTTGACCGAAGACGCTACTATTCGGTCGAGAAGCTCCTGAATTGACATCACGAGGCTGAGTGCACCCCGAAAAATGGCAACAGTGTATTGCGGCCTGGACGGTCACCCATCCAAGTGCCGACCTCGCCCGATAGCACTTAACTTCGGTGATCTCACGGGAACCGGTGTAGCCACTGCGGCAAGGCCGTAGCCGTCTAAAGTATTTATCTATGTAAAAGTATCGTTAATATATGAAAAATTGTTATTGTTTACCAATGTTTCATTCAACAACATTAACCTTGACTGCCACCTTTTCTATGTTTCTGCTAGGAGAACTGCAAGACTGCCAACATATCGTTTCCGGCTGCTGCCGAACATCATTTGTGTTCGAATTTGTAGCAACCACTCGTGCTTTCATGAAATCTCTTAAGCCGATCTGTAAACGCAGTTTCCGAGCAGTACTTCTGTCCTGACGCGTGATGTTAATGATAGGAATACGGCCAACAAACGATGTGGTGTGCGGTCAGTTCACTCCACGGTATCAAAGCAGGTTAGACAAAAATCTTGAATTATTAGTTTTCTCTCTCTCTCTCTTAGTGGTACATTTATCTCTGCCGTGTGATAATTTAAGCTTATCATTTATTTTTACTTGACTGCTTCTTTTAATTAACGCCATTCCAGTTTTTTTCCTCTTATCAAAATTTAGTTTTCAGTTACCACTAAAGAGCGCCACGAAAAATAGAGAAAACTTTCTTTTTTAAAATAATAATTCAACCTGCGACAAAACTGTCCTCGGAAGAGGCCGTTACAACTACCTAGGCCTGATAGGGAGGCGCCGTTACTCACTGAGATAGTGGCTGGTACTGTGTCTCAGTTCCAAGACAGACATGTCGTGGAAGCCCCTGTCCCCGTGGAACAGCTGCCCGCCGCCGCAATCGGCTCCGGCACCGGTAAGCAGTGTTTTTGCCGCCGAAGCTACCGGGGATACTCGCTACGCGAAGCCCTCCTCACTAGAGCCGCGCCCCACGGCGACCGTTTCTCGAGAAAGCTAAAGCACGGTGCAGCCGCACACGGCAGAATCCCCTGATAAATTGCCCACTGAAAAAAATCCACGAAAAGTAACAGCAGACAGAGGGAGTCCTCGCGAAGTGCCTGCCAAACAACCGCCGGCTACAGTAACTCGTAGTGACTTCGAAAGTGACCTGTCTCAAGAGTCGCTTCCACAACGGCCCGCATCAGGCAGACGACGTGGGAAGAAAAACTGTTCGACTGCAAAAGGTCTGCTTGCCCCCTCCCACTATGCTCCCACAGAAGTGCAACTTGACCAGGCGATTGAGGAACTGTTACAGTCTTTTGTTGCCAAACGGAAACGTGCCGATGTTCTAGGTACGGACGAGGAAATCACATCGGCAGGTAAACCTGCGAAGCGAACTACGGAGGAACGCCAACCGGACAGTGTGCCGCCACACACTGAAGCAGCCGCAGAGAAAATAGTGTAGTGGGCAGACGGTGCAGAAGGAGACGAAGTCATGATCTTTGAACGGGGCTATGGCGCCTGAAAACTGTTGCTTTGATATTTGTACTGTAAATGCTAACAAAATGCATATTGACTATAAGGCATTGGCATTGAATAACTTTTTAAAATAAGAAACTGGTAGCCAAGATCGCAGGAAATCTTTTTATTCCATGATTACCGATTTCGGCGAAACTAGGACGCCATCATCGGATCTAGGGAGGACAGAAAACCCTATAAAAGTGGGCTTGGATTCCTCTTATGTAACATGGATGCATATAAATTTAGTTAGATACCTTAGGACACATACAGGTTACAACATCAAGGCAAACAATGGTGATATTAATAGTTGCCTATAAAACGCAGGCCTTACAAATTCCTCGTAAGTAGCACATAGGCGTCCAAGAGAGATGAAATTATAAATGTTGAGTGTCTACATCACATACAAGCGCACGCTAGGTAGTAGCGCAACTCCGGCTCTGTTCTTACACTACAGGCCGAGTCGTGAGATGGCGCTAGCAGAAGAGGCCACCATTGTTTGCCTTGATGTTGTAACACGTTTGTGTCCTATGAATCCATGTTATTTAAGTGGAATCCAAGCCCACTTTTATAGTGTTTTCTGTCCTCCCTAGAACCGATGATGGCGACTTTAGTTTCGCCGAAACCGGTAATCATGGAATAAAAAGTATTCCTGCGATCTTGTCTACCAGTTTATTGTTTTACAAGCATGTAGATCGCTCCCACATCAGCACAATGTGCTCCTTACAGAATAAGTTTTTACTGGATAATAAGTGTCACATAGCATTCTTCCAAGCTCTAGATTTTATCACTAATTTTACAGTTATTTGCAAATGTAGACTCAGGAATGGAGACAGGCACTGCTGTTTTAACTCGACCCGGCACTGATGTCAAAGATGATGAACTCAATGGTTCAAATGGCTCTGAACACTATGCGACGTAACATCTGAGGTCATCAGTCCCCTACAATTTAGAACTATTTAAACCTAACTAACCTAAGAACATCACACACATCCATGCATGTCGCAGGATTCGAACCTGCGACTGTAGCGGTCGCGCGGTTGCAGACTGAAGTGCCTAGAACAGCTCGGCCACACCGGCCGGCTTGCCGAATGGTCACGCGATTGCTTGCGCAATAAACAACATTGTTTTTGTCAATGTTTACTCTTCTTCTAGCGATAGAGCGGCAGACGAAACTTTTATACTCAGGAACTTCAACTTTTGCACCGCAACGACGACCAAATTGTCATGAGTGATGATTTTAATGAGTGTTCTGTGATACAGATCAAGTGCCACGGCCAAAAAGATCTCTATAATTTCGTGCTCTAGTCGACAGTTTCCAAATTAAAGACACGTGGCGTTCCCTGACTTCAGGCAAAACACACTACATCTATTTTTACAACACCGGCCATAGTCGGCTCGACAGAATATACTCTGAAGCGCCAAGGAATCTGGTACAGGTATGCGTATTCATATACAGAGGAATGTAAAGAGGCGCTCTGGCAGGCAACGCCAGTATAAGGCAACAAGTCTTAGATCGGTTGCTGCTGCTACCGTGGCAGGCTATCAACATTTAAGTGAGTTTGAACGTGGTATTATAGTCGGCCCACGAGCGACGGAACACAGCATCTCCGAGGTAGCGATGATGTGGGCATTTGCCCCTACGATCATTTCACGAGCGTGCCGTGAATATCAGAAATCCGGAAAAACACAAATCTCCGACTTCGCTGGCGTAGAAAAAAGAGCGGGACCAACAACGACTGAAGAGGCAGAAGTGCAACCCTTCAGAAAATTGTCAAAATATCCATGAGTGTGCTGCCGGTCTATAGTGTCCAACGGGCACAATATTTCGGCGCTCATACATGTCGCCATCATCAGGTGAACTGACGGACTGAGCTCCTGTGAACGTGCCGGCACGGAGATCCGTACGCTATGGCTGCTCAGAGGGAACTGGTTTCGGTCGCGGCGGCGGCCGATTTAAATACCCTCCGCCCGCGGCGCGCTCCCTCCGCCGTCCGCGCCCCGCGCCACGGTCGCGCGGTGGAACAGATTGCGACGGCGTCTGAGATGACGTCGGAGTGATGGCTCTGTCCGCCGTGGTCGTCACAACTATACGTTTACTCGATTTACTCTTTATTAACCCGATCGCTGGTTCCCAAGCCTTGCTAAGATTATAGCCACAGTCACGGTTTATGAGGTCGTCATTGGTGCGAATTTCGATGGCCTCTCTAACAACGCTGTCCCAGTACCTCGACGTCTGTACCAGAAGCCTCGTGCGGTCATATTCCATGGCGTGATTTTCCGACAAAAAATGTTCAGCGACCGCCGACTTGCTCGGATACATCAGACGAGTGTGCCTCTGGTGTTCACGGCAACGATCCTCGACGGTACGCATCGTCTGACCAATATACGACTTGCCACATTGACACGGAATCTGGTACACGCCGGCCTTCCTCAAACCGAGGTCATCTTCGGCGCTCCCCACCAGTGCACGAGTTTTATTTGGAGGACAAAACACAGTTCCGACCTGGTGTTTCTTCAGAATGTGGGCGATTTTCCCCGAGAGTGCGCCTGTGTATGGAATAAATGCAGTGCCTACCTCCTCCCTCGTGACTTCATCCATCTCAACAGGTTGCGCTGCAGTGGTTGGGCGGAGAGCACGTTGAATCTGCCACTCTGAGTACCCATTTTTTCGAAATACAGTTCTCAGATGTTCCAATTCCTGGGGTAGACTCTCTGCGTAAGAGATAGTGCGCGCCCTATGTACTAGAGTGATTTTCCGACAAACAATGTTCAGCGACCGCCGACTTGCTCGGATACATCAGACGAGTGTGCCTCTGGTGTTCACGGCAACGATCCTCGACGGTACGCATCGTCTGACCAATATACGACTTGCCACATTGAAACGGAATCTGGTACACGCCGGCCTTCCTCAAACCGAGGTCATCTTTGGCGCTCCCCACCAGTGCACGAGTTTTATTTGGAGGACAAAACACAGTTCCGACCCGGTGTTTCTTGACGAGAAGACCACTGAACTTTTTAGGAAGCCCTGCCACCGCCCTTCACAGAGGAATGGGGTACTTAAAACTCTAGTACATAGGGCGCGCACTATCTCTGACGCAGAGAGTCTACCCCAGGAATTGGAACATCTCAGAGCTGTATTTCTAAAAAATGGGTACTCAGAGTGGCAGATTCAACGTGCTCTTCGCCCAACCACTGCAGCACAACCCATTGTCAGCAACATCAGGGCACCTATATATTTGTTGGGCAAATACCTGACGGGAATATTAAGTCCTTATGTGGGTAAATGCCCTCATCACATCCGTAATTCCGTGGATTTTGTTAAACGCCTTGACAGCTTCAGGTTGGATGAGTCAGATATCATGGTGAGTTTTGACGTCGTTTCCTTGTTTACGAGGGTACCCCTGCGAGAGTCACTAGAACTGATTAGTCAGAAGTTTGACGAGAAGACCACTGAACTTTTTAGGAAGCCCTGCCACCACCCTTCACAGAGGAATGGGGTACTTAAAACTCTAGTACATAGGGCGCGCACTATCTCTGACGCAGAGAGTCTACCCCAGGAATTGGAACATCTGAGAACTGTATTTCGAAAAAATGGGTACTCAGAGTGGCAGATTCAACGTGCTCTCCGCCCAACTACTGCAGCACAACCTGTTGAGATGGATGAAGTCACGAGGGAGGAGGTAGGCACTGCATTTATTCCATACACAGGCGCACTCTCGGGGAAAATCGCCCACATTCTGAAGAAACACCGGGTCGGAACTGTGTTTTGTCCTCCAAATAAAACTCGTGCAATGGTGGGGAGCGCCGAAGATGACCTCGGTTTGAGGAAGGCCGGCGTGTACCAGATTCCGTGTCAATGTGGCAAGTCGTATATTGGTCAGACGATGCGTACCGTCGAGGATCGTTGCCGTGAACACCAGAGGCACACTCGTCTGATGTATCCGAGCAAGTCGGCGGTCGCTGAACACTGTTTGTCGGAAAATCACGCCATGGAATATGACCACACGAGGATTCTGGTACAGACGTCGAGATACTGGGACAGCGTTGTTAGAGAGGCCATCTAAATTCGCACCAATGACGACCTCATAAACCGTGACTGTGGCTATAATCTTAGCAAGGCTTGGGAACCAGCGATCGGGTTAATAAAGAGTAAATCGAGCAAACGTTTAGTTGTGACGACCACGGCGGACAGAGCCATCACTCCGACGTCATCTCAGACGCCGTCGCAATCTGTTCCACCGCGCGACCGTTGCGCGGGGCGCGGACGGCGGAGGGAGCGCGCCGCGGGCGGAGGGTATTTAAATCGGTCGCCGCCGCGACCGAACCCAGTTCCCTCTGAGCAGCCATAGCGTACGGATCTCCGTGCCGGCACGTTCACAGGAGCTCAGTCCGTCAGTTCACCTGATGATGGCGACATGTATGAGCGCCGAAATATTGTGCCCGTTGGACACTATAGACCGGCAGCACACCCGTGGATATTTTGACTATCAAATACGCCGGGAGAAACTCAAGAATCACAGCATACACCTTTACGGGGAGGAGATGTATCGCAGCATGAAGAAATTTGAAAAGTTGCGCCGCCGTAGATGTCGTTTGCTAAGTACTCTTGCCTTTCTAAAGAGATGTCGTTTCGAGAATGTTGTTCCAAATTTTGCTAAGGTTATGCATCACATCGATTCTGCAGCAGCTAAGAGAATCAAGAAACGAGCCAGTCTCGCATTGGTACGTGAGAGAGTGCAATTCACCCGCCGGAGCCTTGAGTTTATCTCACAGGAATTACTCAAACTACATTTGCAACTGGCTAGTAAGTTTACTTCTTTTTCCTGGGATTGGATTGATGGTGTCACCTGGGTGTCAGCTGATTCCGCCCATAAGAAGGCTACGGGACGTCAAACAGCTAAGTTCTCACGTCTCCTTGACAAACCATCTCTGCAGGTTCCGTGCAAGACTGTCATCAATTTGAGTGGCATGGTGTTGAGTGATGATGCAGACTCGGTTTTGCAGAAAGGTCTCAACTTTGCTCCCACCCCCAAGTTCACTCCGGTCGCAGAAATTGTTAGTGCTGTTGAACAGGTTGCAGCTCGACTTCCGCCAGAATCAGCCGAGGAAATACGTCGTGAAACTTGTCGTGCGTTGACGAAATCCAAGCCGATGTAGTCAAATATCAGCAGTAAAGAGAGGGCAGCCATTCGTGATCTGAGGGAGCGCTCTGAAATTGTGGTCTTACCGACTGACAAAGGCAATGCTACAGTTGTTGTCTCCCATAAGGACTACTCTGATAAGATGCAGAGCCTGCTAAATGACGAGTCCTACCGGAAGATCAGCGTTGACCCTACAAAGAAGGTGGAGAACAAGACGAGGGCGCTTCTCAAGGACGCAGATTTACCGGAGGGTGACGCTAAGAAATTGTTACCCTAAGGTCCGGTACCGCCTAGACTATATGGACTCCCGAAGGTTCACAAAGAGGGGATACCATTACGCCCCATTGTCAGCAACATCAGGGCACCTATATATTTGTTGGCCAAATACCTGACGGGAATATTAAGTCCTTATGTGGGTAAATGCCTTCATCACATCCGTAATTCCGTGGATTTTGTTAAACGCCTCGACAGCTTCAGGTTGGATGAGTCAGATATCATGGTGAGTTTTGACGTCGTTTCCTTGTTTACGAGGGTACCCCTGCGAGAGTCACTAGAATTGATTAGTCAGAAGTTTGACGAGAAGACCACTGAACTTTTTAGGCATGTCTTGACTTCCACGTATTTTCTTTTTAATGGAGAATACTACGAACAAACGGATGGAGTCGCCATGGGTAGCCCACCCTCACCGGTGGTAGCGAATTTGTACATGGAGAACTTCGAGGAGGAAGCCCTGTTGTCATCCGTATGGAAACCTACTTGCTTTTCCGTTACGTGGACGACACGTTCGTCATCTGGCCACATGGTATGGATAAACTCCTTGACTTCCTTACACATCTAAACTCCATACACCCCAACATCAAATTTACTATGGAGACTGAAACGGAGGGTAAATTACCTTTCCTTGACGTCTTGGTCAAGAGAAGGGCTGACGGCACCCTAGGTCATGGGGTGTATCGGAAGACTACGCACACTGATCTGTATTTGCACGCAGACAGCTGCCACCACCCTTCACAGAGGAATGGGGTACTTAAAACTCTAGTACATAGGGCGCGCACTATCTCTGACGCAGAGAGTCTACCCCAGGAATTGGAACATCTGAGAACTGTATTTCGAAAAAAATGGGTACTCAGAGCGGTAGATTCAACGTGCTCTCCGCCCAACCACTGCAGCACAACCTGTTGAGATGGATGAAGTCACGAGGGAGGAGGTAGGCACTGCATTTATTCCATACACAGGCGCACTCTCGGGGAAAATCGCCCGCATTCTGAAGAAACACCGGGTCGGAACTGTGTTTTGTCCTCCAAATAAAACTCGTGCACTGGTGGGGAGCGCCAGACATGACCTCGGTTTGAGGAAGGCCGGCGTGTACCAGATTCCGTGTCAATGTGGCAAGTCGTATATTGGTCAGACGATGCGTACCGTCGAGGATCGTTGCCGTGAACACCAGAGGCACACTCGTCTGATGTATCCGAGCAAGTCGGCGGTCGCTGAACATTTTTTGTCGGAAAATCACGCCATGGAATATGACCGCACGAGGCTTCTGGTACAGACGTCGAGGTACTGGGACAGCGTTGTTAGAGAGGCCATCGAAATTCGCACCAATGACGACCTCATAAACCGTGACTGTGGCTATAATCTTAGCAAGGCTTGGGAACCAGCGATCGGGTTAATAAAGAGTAAATCGAGTAAACGTATAGTTGTGACGACCACGGCGGACAGAGCCATCACTCCGACGTCATCTCAGACGCCGTCGCAATCTGTTCCACCGCGCGACCGTTGCGCGGGGCGCGGACGGCGGAGGGAGCGCGCCGCGGGCGGAGGGTATTTAAATCGGTCGCCGCCGCGACCGAACCCAGTTCCCTCTGAGCAGCCATAGCGTACGGATCTCCGTGCTGGCACGTTCACAGGAGCTCAGTCCGTCAGTTCACCTGATGATGGCGACATGTATGAGCGCCGAAATATTGTGCCCGTTGGACACTATAGACCGGCAGCACACCCGTGGATATTTTGACTATCAAATACGCCGGGAGAAACTCAAGAATCACTTCAGGAAATTGCTACAGATTTGAATGGTGAGCCATCAACAAGGGTCAGCGTGCGAAATATTCAACAAAACATTATCGATATGGGCTTTCGGAGCCAAAGGCCCACTCGTATACCCTTGATGACTGCACGACACAATGCTTTGCGCATCGCCTGGACCCGTCAACACCGACACTGGACCGTTGATGACTGGAAACATGTTGCCTGGTCGGACGAGACTCGTTTCAAATTGCATTCAGCGGATGGACATGTACGGGTATGGAAAGAATCTCATGAATCCATGCGTCCTGCACGTCAGCAGGGTGATGATAATAGCGTTTGGTTTGTGGAGCGCTCAACTGCGCGGGCAACAGCGCCCGTACAAAGTCCCAGTTTTTTCACAATCTAGTCATTGCCACGAATGATGATGATGATGATAAAATTATGAGGACGACACTAACACCCAGTCCCCAGGCAGAGAAAATCCCCAACCCGGCCGGCTGTCGAACCCGGGATGCCGTGATCCAGAGGCAGCAACGCTCGCCACTAGACCACGAGCTGCGGACTACGTCACAGGAGACTGTTCAAGCTGGTGGAGGCTCTGTAATGGTGTGGGGTGTGTGCAGTTGGAGTGATATGGGGCCCTTGAACGTCTAGGTACGACTCTGACTGGTGACACGTACGTAAGCATTCTGTCTGATCACCCACATCCATTCATGTCCATTGTGCATTCCGACGGACTTGGGCAATTCCAGCAAGACTATGCGACACCCTACTGCATGGGGGCTTAATTAAAATGCAATAATTTTAGTAGCTATGTGTCCGGTTACGAAGTCTCGTAACCAGTTGGCCCTGACTAATATTAGTACGCAATCTGACTGCATAAAATAACAATAAGGAATGAAAGAAAATTTCCGTTAACACAATTGATTAATTAAGTCCCCTGAAACTATAAAAGCACGAAACAACAAAGCACAAGTGTAACTGTTCTGTGTGTGGAAGTGTGATTCAACGTACATGTATCTGGCACGGTTCTTCCTCAATACGACAAGAAATTTTAAACACCATTCGCAATGAACTAATTGAAAAACCAGAAATACTGTAATTGCAGATAGAAACCAGAATTACAAGTCTAATACATGAACACGAGCCAGATGCTTTGTTGACTGAACCTGTGACCAAGAGGAATTGTCATTAAGGAAATGTGAAATAAAATTTTTTTTTTACCTCCATATACATTGACGAAAAATACACTGTGATCATTGCATCTATATATTACACCAACTGAACAGCATCTACTGTCTCGCCCAACAGAACAACAACTGCACACGACATGCTCTCACTAGTACTGCTCTCGACATCCTCTCAACAAGCACTGCCCACGGCAACCTCTGAACTACTACTGCTCTCGACATCCTCTCAACAAGCACTGCCCACGGCAACCTCAGAACTACTACTGCCCAGTGGAGGCGGCGGAATAATAATCTTTGGCGCAATCTCTGGCGCTGTGACTCAGTGTAGCCACCTTTCACTACACATCCAAAATTGTTACAGAGTGGCTCCAGGAACGCTCTTTTGAGCATATCTGGGATGTCTTTCAACGTGCTGTTCAGAGGAGATCTCCACCCCCTCGTGCTCTTTATGGACAGCCCTGCAGGATTCAGGGTGTCGATTCCCTCCAACATTACTTCAGACGTTAGTCGAGTCCATGTCACGTCGTGTTTCGGCACCTCTGCGTGCTCTCGGGGGCTATACAAGATATTATTGCGGTGTAGCTGTTTCTTTGGCTCTTCAGTGTATGTGTTGCCTACGCTTATGGCACACATAAATGACACTGAAGTCATATCCATCATCTTCGCAGATCATTGCAGTTATTTCTGCCAGATGACTTTGCCTCATGCTCGACCTCCACGTCGCAAGAACACCTGGAAGTTCAACTGTAGCCTTTTGCACGACGCCATTTAGCTGAAGATTTTTAACACCTCGTGGCAAACACTACTCCCGGAGCAGCGCACTGCGAGAAATAGACTTGAATGGTGGGTTACAACAGCAAAGCCTGCCATCCTGATGTTTCTGATCAACTGAAGTCGTCAGAAAGCTCACTGCCGCAGGACAACGGCGCAATTTCATCTGAGGTTTTTACAAGATCTAGCTCAGCAGGTTACGGGACAAACTGATCTACTTCCGGTCTTTAAGAGATTTAAGGCTCAACATTTAAACGACCTGAGGTCCCGAAGGGAGGGTACAGTCATGAGGAGCCAATCCGTTGGTGCTGTACATGGGGAGTCACGCTCCATATATCATTTGCACCGAGAACGCAGACGTTGCGAAAAATTATACATAAAAGAATGGAGGACACAAGACTATTGGAAAAGCCGTGACATGAAGGAGATACGGCGAGAAATTTGCACGTATTTTGAATTTCTTTCCCGCGACATCGATGTAGCCTCCGAAGCTAAGGCAAATGTTCTGCAAAACGTCCCCCATGTTTCAACGAGGACTAATCGATTACAAATCAGTGAGCTTTCTGCAAGCGAATATTTGGAGGATACCATCAAAGGGAGTCCCAGAGGAAAGTCTTCAGGGCTTGACGGGATCACTGTTGAATTTCATGCGAAATATTTTAATACATTAGGTGACACATTAATCTCTATCGCTAATTAAATCTAGAACGGGATCAAAATACCACCTGCATTTGAGGAATGTTGCATTACGCTCATTCCAAAGTCAACCACGACCCCTAACACTGGCAGTTTATGACCAATCACTTTGCTCAAAAGCGACTGCAAAATAACGACGCGGTACGTCGCCAGTAGATTGAAGCAGGTAATGCCAAAGTTTGTGAGCCAACACCAAACGTGTGCAGTACGGGATAGAAATATATTCGACGCTGTTTTGGCATACACAGATTGTATCCCATGTGCTACATGTGAAAGGATGAGAAACGCAGCGATTTTACTTATTGACCTCCAAAATGCGTTTGACAGAATTAGTCACGCATATCTGAAGAAGGTAATGACCAGAATGGTATTTGGGACCAAGTTCACGACTGTCATTCAGAACAAACTTGGAAACTCCACTTCGATGGTCGCCATCAATAGTTGCCTGAGTGATAAAATTCCGATGACAAGGTCAATACGGCAAGGATGAAAACTGTCGTTGGTTTTTATGCCGTAGCATTAGATCCGCTCCTCCGACATATATCCAACGAATGCCGGGGGTCACGATAAGCAACGAACTACTGATTTGCAGGGTTTATGCCGATGACCTCGGAGTTTTCGTGGGTCAGCCAGGAGACGTGGACAGGCTATACAGTGTACTCCGCCAGTTTGAGAAGGCAACAGGGGCGATTGTCAATCCTACAAAGACAGTGTTACTACCCGTCAAACGTCACCGGTGGGATATTCAGCGGAATTGTTTCTGGGTCCGAACACAGCACGAAGTCTGCGGAGTCGTCATGACGGATAACCTGCAGAGAGAGGAGGCGCTCAACTGGCGTACCACTCTGCATAAAATCAGAGCGGTAGCCAGAATACACTCGGTCAGGGCCTTGAACTTTCATGAACGGATGTTTACTAACACCTGCTTCGTAGCGAAGAGCTGGTACGTGGCTCAAGTTCTGCAGTGACCAAACAAATAGCACGTGCAATTAAACAGGCCATATATTGGATGCTGCGGAGGGGATGCATCTTCACGATCTCAATGCAAACTTGCATCCTGAATCTTGAAGACGGCGGACTGGAGTTATTAGACTAACACGCGAAATGTGCGGCGCTTTTTATCAAAAGCACCAAAGCCGTGATTAACAAAGGTTCTTACAGTCCAACAGCAAAATTATTTCATAATCTCCGGCCATAATCACTGCATGCCCAGTCCAAATCGGCAACATCCCCTATGCGCTGAAGTTCGTGCGTCGGTTTTAGCTCGACACCAGCCACGTTCTACGTAGTGACTAAGAGGCGACAGAGTTAGCGACATCGCTATCTCACTTAGTGGATCTCTGGTCCGGAATAAATGGGAGTTGCGACTGCCACAATACAAGTGGAACACTGGCAAAACCTAGCCTCTAAGATTCCGCCTGAGAGGGTGCGTGCAACGTATAGAAGGCCGTCAGTTGCATCATTCCAACAAACTCCAAACTCTATTCAATTCGCCTACCCCAATCAAGTGACTGCTACGTGTATGCCGAAAAGACCACAATCGAACAACGTTTTGTATACCGCAAATTTTGTATCATCTGGGACACTGCAAGAGACATAATGCGCGTGCCGGCCGGTGTGGCCGAGTAGTTCTAGGAGCTTCAGTCTGGAACCGCGCGACATGCTACCGTCGCAGGTTCGAATCCTACCTCGGGCATGGATGTGTGTGATGTCCTTAGGTTAGTTAGGTTTAAGTAGTTTTAAGTTCTAGGGGACTGATAACCTCAGATGTTAAGCCTCATAGTGCTCAGAGCCATTTGAACCATAATGCGATTGATAAACAGAGTCCCTATGAATCACGTCATGGTGTCAGACGCCATAATACCACAATGGAATACCTATCCCAAAACAAAGAAAAATGCTTCAACCAGGATTATGGGATACACAATTCACGCAATCTTCTCCCTAAAAATGTCTGGTAAATTGGATTTCCTGGAATATTTGTGGAATGAACACGGTAAGGACGAAACGCGGAAGAAATATAGCGACACCATTGCCAGTTTCTGAAGATATTGTTGCGAAAAGCGTTTGGTGATATGGGACTATAATTTATTTGTTCTATCTTTTCTTTTGTGTTCTCTTTTCATTTACTGTGATTTCGTGATTCGCTGTACTGTCCGAAGTCCTTATTTACTTTCCTATGCTCCATGTGCTGAGTTTTCTTGTTATGCAACACTTTATTAGAAGAGCACTAACAGAAAAACAAACGTAAGCAACCTTGTCTTGGGAGTGTTCTGGTGTGGTGCACATTCCAGTATATGTCTCCCTGTGCATTGGGGATAGGAGGCTTGTCTACTGAATGACAATGGATAGGACTGGACCTGTAGAACATCTGGCATAAGCTATTATTTCCTTTATTTACGGTATGTTTTATTTTAAAACAGGATATAGTCTCTGGAGGTAAACATTTACTTTGGGTGTCAGTGAAAATGTTTGCTGTCTGGATATGCATGTTCGTATTCAATATTTCCGTCAGGAGTTTTCGATTTATAAGACGATTATTTCGTTATCCACAGAAAAACGTTTACACGTCTACACAGATCCTCACACAATGCTAGTTTTTATCTCAGTTTACTACTCATTACAACGAAATTACCCGTATTGTAAACCTTACCATAAAATTTCCTAACGGAAGAAGGGATAATCCATTTCTCCTCAGCATCTTTTGTTCCTAGTCCCGGTAGGTTTCCAGGGAAAATTCTGTGAAATGTAGATGTGAAGCTGTGAGGGTGATTCGTGAATCGTGCCCTAATATCACAGTCGCGAAACGCAAGGTCCCGGTTGGCACACAGTTTTAGTTATTCAGGGAGTTTCTGTAGAGATGAAATTTCTCTACAGAATGGAAGATTCAATGTGGAAAGCCTAATCGTTCCTTTTGTTATTCATGCTTGTCCAATATTCCTGTAAATTCCATTGATGTCAACATGGAGTTGAACACTTAATCTTCCTGCGTTCTTTCAAGGAGACATTCCATTGAATTATCTAAGCGTGTGGTATATCAGATGGATTGTTTAAAATTCGACAGTGAGCCTTGGCGCAGCTCTGTCGAAATTTGAGATGCCTTAAAGCAGAAGAGATAATAAGTGTTTACCTCGAGCAGAACGAAACAGGGGAGGGAACGTTTCGTCCTCCATCATAGCGATTTAAATGTTAACGGTGCAGCAGAACATTACGTCGTGTTGTTACGGGGACAGCGGGTAGGCATAAAAATGTAAATCACTTAGCCGCGGCACTTCAGCACTGGCAACAAGCGTGGTAAGAAGCAAGGTAAGAGACGACGCGCAGCCAGCCTTGTCCTGAAGGAGGTCAGTCACGCACGTTGTCTAGAGCGGCCATGTACTGCTGTCTATGCCATTGTCGCCAAAATCCTGTGCGTGGCTTCTGGTAGTACTTAAATTACCGTATATAGTCACTTTAGAGAAACTTAACAGATCGACACCTAACTTTCAGAGAGTCTTAGAACAAAAGAAGCTCTTCCTAATAATAGGAAAAGAAATATCACGAGAAACGATCCTGAATCTGTACTTAGCCTTGGCAGAAAGGACATCATCATGGAATCTGTGAGCCGTCGAAAGCTTTCAATAAATCAAGGTGGAAAAATGATACTAATTCCTGAGGACAATAATAATGACGCGTAGAATAAAACCTGTAGAAAATTATTGCTGAATAGCTATTGTTAGAACGCTCCAGCCATAAATTAGTGCATATAATACACTCGTGTGTAAGTGTTAACCTTAATCAAGATATGAGAGAGATATCGGAAGCGTTATAAAAATGGTTAAGGTTTAAGCACAAGATATTTACCAAATATCACAAGATATTTATAAGTGTCAAAAACATGTAACTAGAATAATTTTCAAACCAAAGATGCACTTTTTAAATGAAAAGAAATGACAAAAATGAAAGTAAAATTGATTATAACAACAAAACGGGTAATAAGGAGTGTTTGTAGCTGCTATATCTGTTAAAAATCGATATGATGTGCTCTATGAAGTGCTTCAATTAGCGACGAAACGGATAGTCAGGAAGTATCCAGTATCCGACATATCTGGTCTAATTTTAGTATCTGGTTCGATACTAGATACCAGGTCAGCATCTAGTGGATGCTGGATTTTGAATAAATTATGAAAATTTCGTAAACTCGACTTTATTTAATTCACATATAAAATGGTTTAAACACAGATAAAATCACAGTGTCATCAAAACATCGTTTATTAATCACTTTAATAAAATAATAAATTAGAACTCTTACTAACCAGAGGCAAATTATAGTGACAGAACACCAATTTCTCTGCATTAAAAGGTAATAAGCAGTTTCACTTATCCTCGTATACATGGACGGAATTCGATAGACATAATGTACTTGTATAGGCAAACAAAAGATTACAATTTCAGAAAAACTGTACGATTTATTCAAGAGAAAGTCCTTCACAAATTGAGCAAGTCAGTAACATGTTGGTTCACCTTTGGCTCTTTTGCAAGCGTTTATTCGGCTTGGTATTGACTGATAGAGTTGTTCCTGAGTGATATCGTGTCAAATTGTGTCCAATTGGCGCGGTTAGACCATCGTCCAAGGTGGTTGTAGGGTCCCACCCATAATGATCCAGATGTTCTCAACTGGGAAGATATCCGGCGACTTTGCTGACCACGGCAGGTTTGGAAAGCACAATCACAAGCGGTAGGAATTCTCGCCGGTTGCGGGCGGGCATTATCTTGCTGAAATGTGGGCCCATGATGACTTTCCATGAAGGTCAACAAAATGGGGCTGGCTGAAACCCGAAGTGGAAAGCTCTGAGATATTTAGCGAGTCGTGGAAAGACAGATTAGAGGTCACGGGGGGAGGGAGGGGGGGAGAGGCGGAGTGTTCATTGCAGCTGATAAAAATATTGTCTCTATTCAGGTCGAAGCGGAGTGCGACAGTGAAGTTATTTGGTGCCGTATAACAGTTACAGTTGAAGCCAAGTTGACGGTTGGATGTTTTTACCGGCCAGCAGTTTCTGCTGTGACAGTCCTAGAAACATTCAAAGAAAGTTTGCGGTCAGTAGTGCGTAAGTGCCCAGGTCAAGCTATACTAGTTGGATGACTTTAACCTATCAAGTATAGACTGAGATGTCTATGAATTCATTGCGGGGGTTACAGACAGACTGTCGTGCGATTTACTTTCGAACAAGTTTTATGAGTACTGTCATGAGCAGTAGCTAGGAAGCCCACACGTAATGGAAATATCTTAGACCTTGTAGTTACAAAGATACCGGATTTTGTCGACAATGGCAGTTTAGAAACGGGGATTAGCGATCATGACGTCTTATAGCAACTATGATTAGGAAAGTTAATAAATCAAACAAAAAGACTGTTTTTGCTAGAAAGAGCAGATAAGCCCATGTCAGCATCTTAGAGAGTGAATTGACGTCACTTAGTTCCAGTAAGATGGAGGTTGAGGAATTATAGGTAAAGTTGAAGCAGATTGTTGTCTGGAGAGTTACGTGTCTAGTAAATGGATGAATGGTGGAAAGGTCACCATGGTTTAATAACGAACTTCGGGAGATGCTGAGGAAACAGAGGTTGTTGCATTCTCGGTTCAAAAGAGAACGCACAAATGACAACAAGCAGAGGTTAGTAGCGATTTGTGCGTCTGTGAAAAGATATATGCGTGAAGCATAGAGCAACTACCACCGTTATACCTTCGCAAAGTTTCTGGTAGAGAACCCGAGAAAATTTTGGTCCTATTGTAATAACCAAACGGGTCTAATGCTTCCATTCCCTGTGGTAGCTGAAGATAGCAAAACGTAAGCCAAAGTTTTAAATTTCGCGTTCAAGAAATCGTTCACACAGGAGAATCGTATAGACATATTGTTATTTGAGCATCGGACAGGCTCCCGTATAGACGGCAAAGTAATAAGCAACACTGGCGTAGAGAAACAACTGAAAGATTTGAAAACAAATAAGTTTCCAAATCCTGATGGAAACCCAGTTCGATTTTATAAAGAGTACACTACGGCACTGGCTTCTTACCTACCTTGCATTTATCGCGGATGTCTCGTCAGCAGAAGTCCCAAGCGACTGTAAAAAAGCGCAGGTGATTCCTGTATATAAGAACGGTGAAAGAACGGATCCGCAAAATTGCAGACCAACATCCCTAACTTCAGTTTGCTGCAGAATCCTTGAACATATTCTCGGTTCCTTGTAATAAATTTTCTTGAGACTGAGAAGCTTATGTCCACGAATCAGCATGGTTTTAGAAAGCATCGCTCATGCGAAACTCAGCTTGCCCTTTTCTCACATGATATACTGCGAATTATGGATGAAGGGAAACAGGCAGATTCCATTTTTCTAGATTTCCGGGAAGCATTTGAAACGGTGCCCCATAACAGGCTGTTAACGAAGGTACGAACATGTGGAATAAGTTTACATATATGTGAGTGGCTCGAAGACTTCTTAAGTAATAGAACCCAGTGTGTTGTCCTCGACCGCGAGTGTTCATCATAGACAAGGGCATCGTCAGGAGTGTTCCAGGAAAGTGTCATAGGATCGCTATTGTTCTCTATACAAATAAATGATTTTGTGGACAGGATGGGCGGCAATCTGCGGTTGTTCGCTGATGATGCTGTGGTATATGGTAAGATGTCGAACTTGAGTGAGTGTAGGAAGGTACGAGACGACTTAGACAAAATTTCTAGCTGGCATGATGAATGGCAGCTAACTCTAAATGTGGAAAAATATAAGTTAATGAGGATGAGTAAGAAGCACAAAGTCTTATGTTCGAATGTAAGATTACTAGTGTCCTGCTTGACACAGTCAAGTCGTTTAAATATCTACATCTACATCTACATCTACATCTACATTTATACTCCGCAAGCCACCCAACGGTGTGTGGCGGAGGGCACTTTACGTGCCATTGTCATTACCTCCCTTTCCTGTTCCCGTCGCGTATGGTTCGCGGGAAGAACGACTGTCTGAAAGCCTCCGTGCGCGCTCTAATCTCTCTAATTTTACATTCGTGATCTCCTCGGGAGGTATAAGTACGGGGAAGCAATATATTCGATATCTCATCCAGAAACGCACCCTCTCGAAACCTGGCGAGCAAGCTACACCGCGATGCAGAGCGCCTCTCTTGCAGAGTCTGCCACTTGAGTTTGTTAAACATCTCCGTAACGCTATCACGGTTACCAAATAACCCTGTGACGGAACGCGCCGCTCTTCTTTGGATCTTCTCTATCTCCTCCGTCAACCCGATCTGGTACGGATCCCACACTGATGAGCAATACTCAAGTATAGGTCGAACGAGTGTTTTGTAAGCCACCTCCTTTGTTGATGGACTACATTTTCTAAGGACTCTCCCAATAAATCTCAACCTGGTACCCGCCTTACCAACAATTAATTTTATATGATCATTCCACTTCAAATCGTTCCGCACGCATACTCCCAGATATTTTACAGAAGTAACTGCTACCAGTGTTTGTTCCGCTATCATATAATCATACAATAAAGGATCCTTCTTTCTATGTATTCGCAATATATTACATTTGTCTATGTTAAGGGTCAGTTGCCACTCCCTGCACCAACTGCCTATCCGCTGCAGGTCTTCCTGAATTTCGCTACAATTTTCTAATGCTGCAACTTCTCTGTATACTACAGCATCATCCGCGAAAAGCCGCGTGGAACTTCCGACACTATCTACTAGGTGATTTATATATATTGTGAAAAGCAATGGTCCCATAACACTCCCCTGTGGTACGCCAGAGGTTACTTCAACGTCTGTAGACGTCTCTCCATTGAGAGCAACATGCTGTGTTCTGTTTGCTAAAAACTATTCAATCCAGCCACACAGCTGGTCTGATATTCCGTTGGCTCTTACTTTGTTTACAGGCAACAGTGCGGAACTGTATCGAACGCCTTCCGGAAGTCAAGGAAAATGGCATCTACCTGGGAGCCTGTATCTAATATTTTCTGCGTCTCATGAACAAATAAAGCGAGTTGGGTCTCACACGATCGCTGTTTCCGGAATCCATGTTGATTCCTACATAGTAGATTCTGGGTTTCTAAAAACGACATGATACTCGAGCAAAAAACATGTTCTAAAATTCTACAACAGATCGACGTCAGAGATATAGGTCTATAGTTTTGCGCATCTGCTCGACGACCCTTCTTGAAGACTGGGACTACCTGTGCTCTTTTCCAATCATTTGGAACCTTCTGTTCCTCTAGAGACTTGCGGTACACGGCTGTTAGAAGGGGGGCAAGTTCTTTCGCGTACTCTGTGTATAATGGAATTGGTATCCCGTCAGGTCCAGTGGACTTTCCTCTGTTGAGTGATTCCAGTTGCTTTTCTATTCCTTGGACACTTATTTCGATGTCAGCCATTTTTCGTTTGTGCGAGGATTTAGAGAAGGAACTGCAGTGCGGTCTTCCTCTGTGAAACAGCTTTGGAAAAAGGTGTGTGGTATTTCAGCTATACGCGTGTCATCCTCTGTTTCAATGCCATCATATCCCGGAGTGTCTGGATATGCTGTTTCGAGCCACTTACTGATTTAACGTAAGACTAGAGCTTCCTAGGATTTTCTGTCAAGTCGGTACATAGAATTTTACTATCGAATTCACTGAACGCTTCACGCATAGCCCTACTTACGCTAACTTTGACATCGTTTAGCTTCTGTTTGTCTGAGAGGTTTTGGCTGCGTTTAAACTTGGAGTGAAGCTCTCTTTGCTTTCGCAGTAGTTTCCTAACTTTGTTGTCGTACCACGGTGGGTTTTTCCCGTCCCTCACAGTTTTACTCGGCACGTATCTGTCTAAAACGCATTTCACGATTGCCTTGAACTTTTTCCATAAACACTCAACATTGTCAGTGTCGGAACAGAAATTTTCGTTTTGATCTGTTAGGTAGTCTGAAATCTGCCTTCTATTACTCTTGCTAAACAGGTAAACCTTCCTCCCTTTTTTTATATTCCTATTAACTTCCATATTCATGGATGCTGCAACGGCTTTATGATCACTGATTCCCTGTTCTGCACTTACAGAGTCGAAAAGTTCGGGTCTGTTTGTTATCAGTAGGTCCAAGATGTTATCTCCACGAGTCGATTCTCTGTTTAATTGCTCGAGGTAATTTTCGGATAGTGCACTCAGTATAATGTCACTCGATGCTCTGTCCCTACCACCCGTCCTAAACATCTGAGTGTCCCAGTCTATATCTGGTAAATTGAAATCTCCACCTAAGACTATAACATGCTGAGAAAATTTATGTGAAATGTATTCGAAATTTTCTCTCAGTTGTTCTGCCACTAATGCTGCTGAGTCGGGAGGTCGGTAAAAGGAGCCAATTATTAACCTAGCTCGGTTGTTGAGTGTAACATCCACCCATAATAATTCACAGGAACTATCCGCTTCTACTTCACTACAGGATAAACTACTACTAACAGCGACGAACACTCCACCACCGGTTGCATGCAATATATCCTTTCTAAACACCGTCTGTATCTGGGCGTAACGTTATAAAGCTATATGAAATGGAATGAGCATGAAAGATCTGTGATAGGAAAGGAAGGTGAATGGTCAACTTGGGTTTATTGGGAGAATGTTAGGACAGTGTAGTTCATTGGTAAAGGCGACCGCATATTGTTTCGGATCCATACCATGTCGAACTGAAGGAAGACATCGAAGCAGTTCAGAGGCGGACTGCTAGATTTGTTACTGGTAGGTTCGAACAACACGTAAATGCTACAGAGATGCTCGGGAACACAAATGGGAATCCCTGGAGGGAAGGCGACATTTTCTCGCTATTGAGAAAATTCAGAGAACCGGCTTTTGAAGATGACTGCCGAATGGTTCTACTGCCCCCAACACACATTGCGCATAAAGACCCCGAAAATAAGATACGAGAAATTAGGGCTCATACGGAGACATATAGACAATAGTTTTTCCCTCGCTCTATTTGCGAGTGGAACAGGAAAGGAAATGTCTAGTAGTGGTACAGGGTATCCTCCGTCACGCACTGTGCTGTGGCTTACGGAGTTCTTATGTAGATGTAGATGTAGAGTGAGAGAATGTCTCTTGATAGCGCTGGTTACTGTCTCGCAAGTGGCATTTCTCAGTGGGGTGGGAGCTACAGACTTTGAAGTAAGCTTGATAGCAACTAAAACACACTGGTGTCCTCTACGCGAACGAGGGAGATGGCCTAAAACATCAAATTCGGAGATGTCACACAAACCTTTTGGCACTATGGGATCCATAGATGCACTATGAGCAGTAGTCACGGATTTCGCCTTTTAACAGGGCACGCAACATCTTCATAGTGTGCCTCTCTGTATTGTTAAAATACACGGATTCATACAGAAACATATGCTTGGTCTGAAATGCGTGTGACTCAAGTGAGTGTACCTCATCAGCTGATTAAGCAATTCACCTGGCGCAAACACCAACCGATTACTTTCGTTGAGGTTAATCCAGATGGATAGTACAGTATTCTTAACCAGGTAGTATAGTCTGAGGTTTGCCGCGTCACCATCTTGCCATCTCCATTCGAAATTGCTCAAGATGGGATCCTTATCCTCGTCTTAAGCAATAGCAGCATGTGTGGGCCCTATAAACCGCTCAAAAGCTACACCTTCTATGTTTAGAATATCGAAACTTGCCTCATTAAGTTCGTTATCATTTTCATGGCTTAACTCATCGGGTGTTCTGGGCAGGTCAACTGCCGTAACATTGTCATTTCATGGTACATACTCGTTAACGTCTATGGTCAACGAGGAGCCGACCATACGTTAACTTTGCACTCATAAGAAATTCTAAAGCCTTACCGTCACTGTAGACTTTGTCATTCTTTCCATCAAAAAGTATGTAAATTTGCTGAACTTTCAGTCTACTGCCAATGCCTCTAGTTCGATCAGTGAATAGCTTCTCTATGTTTTATTAAAATTTGACTGCCAAACGCCATTGTTTGTATACATATTACACCATCTTTTTCTATCTCTTGGAAAAGATATACCTCGAGACCAGTACGTGATGCTTCCATGGACATGCAAAATTACTTTCTTAGATCGGTGTTGAACAGAAATGGAGCCCTTAGTCATGCTTCTTTAACCTACTCAAACTTCTGCTGCTCTTCTTCTGTCCAGCTTCATGCCATGTTCTTGCCTGTCAGTTGACACAAGTTTGTAGTGCGTCTGTTTCTTCTAGGAATATTTTGTTGGTGTTAATTAGCCCCAGAAAGGAGCTTACTTGCCTCTTGGTTCTCGCTACTGGATGGTTTTCTATGGGCTTGAGTTTAGTTGGCTACGGCCGGATACAGTTTGCAGAGATTACTTCGTCCAGGAATCCTATCTCCTTGAAAGCACTAAGCTACTGATCCAGTAACACACTGTGTTCTTCCCACGTATTCTCCGTGACGTGTTTCTCAGTGACGTTCAGCGTCACTCTGTCTCTCATAGTTTTTGGGCTCATGGAAATCAGCTCACTAAGAGGCAGCTGACAACACATTTAGACCGAACGGCAACTTTCTTAACTGGTAGCCGTCAACGCGCAGGATGCAGTTCAACCTGCCAGCAACTAGCTCGCGGATCACTAATTTTCATACACGCACACTATGGAACCATTGCAGCAGCTCCTTTAATGTTTCTAGCCTCTCGGTTTCTGTCACAGTGATCATGTTGATTTGTTGAGAATCGAACGCCAGCCTAGTAGACCTGTAATTTTTAATAACAAGTAGTATGGGTTTGTCGTACAAGCTGACTGCTTCTTCAGTAACACACTCTTGTAGTATATCCCATATTTCCTCCTGTAGCTCCTCCTTGTACATCCATGGGAGTTGATAAGTTTTAACGAAAAATTTTCGGTGTTCCTTTATTTTAAACTGGCATTGAAACCTTCGTATTCTACCTGGTGCATCAGAAAAGATGCGTGAAGTACCCTCGCTAGTACCTTCTTCGCGTCTGGGGATTGCTTGTGGTGAAGTTTCTTGGTAATCTCATCCTCTACGTTTAACCGTTCATTACCATACAGACCTACAACTCTCAGAGCTACACAATTCGATCCACCATCCTTATTTGTGCAATTACTAACATGGAAGTTCACTTCTTGGTCCAGAACTCTCGCTACAACAATTCCAAGTATAAAATGCACCACCATCTCTTATTTGTGCATAAAATCTAGACCTAATACTTCTTGGACTCTTAGTCTTTGGATTACCATGAAGGTCATTCTGAATTTGTGCCCCTGACACCCAAGTCAACCGGGACTTGTTCTTTGATTCCAGCAGAGTATGACAAACAGCAGCACGAGTCTTCACGTCTTTCACCATTAGAACTGGCCAGAGCCAGTTCTTGTCATAGACATCGTCTACACATCTATCCAAAACCGATAACTGGCTTCCAGTGTCCAAAATACCTTGTAACATCCTATTGCCTATTTCTAAGTTTACTTTAGGGTAATTAATACTAATTTCCTCTTCTTCCTCCCCTAACAGAATTTATCGAAGCTCCTGGATATCAACATCTAGTATCTTTGTTTCCCTTACAGTCTGGGTAATGATTTCCGGAGCCAAGGACGCGAGTCAGTCATGCCTCTCGTTTTTTTTTCTTTCAACCTCATTTCTCTGGTTATGGCGTGGACCTTGGATATTCATCTCAATAATTTCCATAGCCTCTCTTCTCTGATCTGCGACCTCCGTGATTTCACCTCTAGGCTGCCCGATATGGCGGCGTCCATGAGCCACGAAGATAATTTCTGTTCTATCTGTAGCCATTTTTACAGGGCGGATGTCTCGCTCGGCAATTAGCGTTTGGTGATCACTGTCCTGGTGGCTCATATTGCGTTTGCACAAAGTACACGGGTTCTCTGACATCAACTTCATGATCATACCAATCTTGTCAAGTAAATGCGAAAATTCTTCTGCATCATTCATTCCGCGACCTGCCAATGTAATGTCTTATTGAATTCTGTTTGGTAAATTTGTTTAGCAGATCCTCATTAGCTCTTTCTGTTCAAATGGTGTGTGCAAAAACTAGTTTGTTTTGACTATTTCTTTAAAGTACTGATTTAGACTACGAAACTGTGATCACATATAAGGCTCAACCATCAAAATGCCTACTCTGACACACTTCTACTTCTCTTGTGTCCAAAATTCGTGCTGGAATGCCTGTTCGAATTCCTCGAATGTCCAGCACTTCGCCGCAATCACTCGAATCGTGGCAGCTGCCTCTTCCCGAAGACGTTCGCAAATGAAACTGGTTTTATAATCGCCAGACTATGCACTCGGAAGTCCTGGAACTGTACTACTGTACGGAAGTGAAATGTTTTCTAATTTCATGATGAGCTATACCTATCGGCACAGCTGACTATGTACATTCACAGGTGGTGGTACAGGATCGCCGCATATACGACAGAGTCTATATGTTATTTGACGTAATTCCTCCTCTTCATTCTGCCAATTTTCTTTACTCATGAAAGTATCTCCGATCTTCATGCTGTCTGCTGAACCACCATTACGTTGTCTTTCCTTAAACAATTCTACGATGATTCACGGTTGCTACGGTTGAAGCCTGTCCGTATTTCTTTAAATTGGACAGCTTCTCATTTCTCCCTGCTATTAAACGTTTAAGGGAATGATTCTATCTTTACTTGCATCACTACGTAGTGACAAGGGCTCTGCTTGTTTTGTTGACTCATCTTACGTTGACCGTGACATTGTCTTTCCATTCATTCGTCCTTGAATAATTTATCGGTTGTGCCCTTCCTTTCTTGTGTTACCGCATCTAATTTACTGTCTCAAGTTCCTCAATTATCTGTTTTGTCTTTTCTTTGGATTTCTTAATTTCTTCCCCAATCATTTTATTCAGTGTGACCGTCCTTTCGTCACACCCCTGTACATGAGCGTTTTCTGCAGTTCTAAACTCTTGAAACGTTCGCTAGCCTCCTTGAATTGTCTGTCAAGCTTTTCGAACCACAAATCGTTCTTTTCGTGTTTTTAAAAAATATTTCCGTTTTTTACTTTTTATTTTTTATTTTTGTAATGCTCATCCTCCTTTAGCCGCTGTTCTTCCAATATCTTGTACAGCCTATCGCATTGTTTCTTATTCTCTAATGCCATATCAGTCAAGAAGGACTGAAGATCAAATGGTGGCAGCGACGAAACACTCTGTGACGCAGCCTCGTTTTCAGCGGCCACAGATTCCTGTTCTCTGTGACACTGTCACACTCGCCGCACACGACAGCTCGGATTCGGATTGTTCACTGTCACTCTGCAAGTTATTTAATTGACTGTCCGTCGCTAATGACCCTTACAAATTACTCTCAGTACTTTCCCCAATCTCAGTACTATGTGAACTGCCAAATCAAGTTCACGGTTTACAGTTACAGATTAATTAGCTTCTTTCCTAGGGGTTTGGACTCATCTTTTCCAAACTACGTGCATGAGCACCGTTTACCCTTGGTACAACTGAACACTGGCCCAAAACAAGCACTTGCCCTTAATAACCAAATTCCTAACTAAGACACTCCATGAAACATAATGAAATCCTACTACAAACGCAAACACATTGAAACAGTTCCCCCAAAAACGTCGAAACTCAGGACAATGGTGGACTCTATCCATCATCCTTTGCTAACAGAAAAGCACAAATCAGTACAGTGCAAGCAACTGATGATTAAATTCTTGAAGGTCTTTTATTATTACGGTATTCGTTATAATGCAATCAACATGCAAATGATTCAAATAGTAGGATTTGTTGATCTAAAAATTTTGTCTGTGTAAATCTGAAAAGCGCGAGATTTCGGAAATTAATCCTGCACACTAGTCGCCACATTTCTATGTGAAATGTCAGTTTAACTGTGTAGCGTACTCCTAAGATACCACAAATCCGATTACTGGGAACCTACAGCAAAGGGAAGCTCCACATAAGATCATGCAAATTCAAGTCAAGTAATATCGCACGCTGGATGTCTCTGTCTTATTGAAGACAGGGATAGCCCAATTAAACATGAAAGTACGGGTACCACGCCTCACACGGATATATTAATGAAAGGGCTCATGTAACTACAAAAGGAAACTAGCTGTCACTATAAAAGTATGGTTTATTGCCATAAAACATCAAACAAACGAATGACCCACTGAATTAACCATGAAAACTTTTAATAAGTGGGCAAAGGGTCGCGATTATGAAATATGGGCAGACACATGAAAGCATAACGTGAAACCATATCACGGTTGCGGCCTATGGCCAGTGGCCGCAAAAATGCTTACTAATTTACAGAAAGCACTCCGTAAAAACAAGTTCGAGCACCAACAGAATCGTCAAAGTGGACGATGGTGGCAACTAACTGGCTACAAAAAGCTAAAACTGTGCAGTTAAACCCTGATGTAAATTATCTAGTCACGCCCGGGATGGTGATTGTGTTGCCAGCTTTATGATTACCGCTCTTAAATGGTATGACTGTGGAAGGCGGCTGCTGTAGCGGCTAGAAATTCTGAGTCCAGCTCGACCTCTGTATTTTGCTCTGGGATGGAGACATCCCTCTCTGTAACTGCCTAAAGTGTAGTGTCTTCTCGCTGGCGCCCCTCACGCAAGCATCATCTTCAGTGGTCTGGCACATAGTGTATTCTGGCTTTACTCTATGAAACAGGCTGTTCAGCCAAGGTTAGGTTAGGTTAGGTTAGAGTTTCGACCAATAATAAATTTGTAAACAAGTTTAACAAATCCCTACTCTTGCATATTTTAACAAGGTTAACCAATAGTGGAAATTGCACACGTAATATGGCCTTCGATTAGTAATCATACCGTCTTGGGTCCCGGGTTCGAACCTCGATATGTTTAAATTTTGAATAAAAATCATTAGCACTGGAGTCGAAGAATTCCGTTATAAAAAGTCACTCTCGTCTACAAACGGTCTTCTCAAACAGGGTGGAACAGCGGACAGGGGTTCAGGACACTCTCTTGCCCTTGGAGTGGGGAACCGCCTCTAAATGGCGGAAGAATCAACAATGATCAACGGCGCGAGGATGCAGAACGCAATGGCAACCACTGCCTAAAAGACAGATAATGTGTACCTACAGGAAGTGTGTCCTGTACTTTAAAAATTTGCGTGATGATCTCTACATTAGCGAAAGACTCCGAAGCAGAACCCCACTGGGATCTCCAGGAGGGGACTACCAACGTGGAGGTGATGATCGGAAAAAGATTGAATAGCCAACGAAAGTTGACGTACTGCAAATCGGGATGTGGAATTTCAGAAGTCTCAATATGGTAGGGATGTTTGAAAATCTGAAGAGAAATGCTGTGACTCGATCTAGATATAGTGGGGATCACTGAAATAAAGTAGAAAGAAGAGAAGGATTTATGGTTAGACGAGTATAACGTAATATCAATAGCAGGAGAAAAAGGTATGACGGCAGCAAGGATTCATCATCAGTAAGAAGTTAGGGCAGAGAGTGAGTTACTGTGGGTAGTTCAGTGAAAATTGTTCTCATCGCAACAGACAGAAAAATCAACATCGACGACAGTAGTTCAGGTATAAATGCCGATGTCCCAAGAAGATCAAGAGATAGAGGAAGTATATGAGGATATTGATTGTGTAATTCAGTATTTAAAAAGAGACGAAAATCTAACAGACATGGAGGAACGGAAAGCGGTTGAAGGGGAAAGAATGTAAGGAAGGGTTACAGGTGAATATGGGCTTGATAGTGAGAGAAGAGAAAGACTGATTAAGTTCTGCAGTAAATTTCACCTCGTTCAAGAATCACAAGAGTAAAAGATAGGAAGATACGGGAAGATTCCAGTTAGATTATATCGTGGTCAAGCAGAGATTCCGAATTCAGATACTGGACTGTTTGGCGTACCCGGCAGCAGATATAGACTCAAATCACAATTTAGTAACGATGAAGAATAGGCTGAAGTTTAAGAAACCAGTCAGAAAAAAAGCAGTACACAAAGAAGTGGGATTAGGAACTAATAAGGAATGAAAAGATAAGCTTAAAGTTCTCTCAGCTATAGACAGAGCAATAATGAATAGCTCAGAACATTGAAAATGGCTGACATTTGCAGCAACCGTATACGCAAATTTGAAAAATATGTAAAAATCTGCCAACCGGTTGCATAGATTTTCTATATACCTTGACAAGGTTGACTTCATGAAGTCACCCTTAGAGGTGACGAAACCTGGCAGATTTTTACATATTTTTCAATAGCTCAGAAGGTAGTAGGGAACAGACATCTCTAAAAAAAAAGCAATCACAGAAGTTGGAAAGAAAAACGTTGGTACAAGGAGGGTAACTGCGTAGAAACCGTGGGTAACAATAGAAATACTTCATCTGATCGATGAAAGAAAGAAGTACAAAATGTTCTGGGATATTCAAGAACACTGAAGTACAAATCACTTAAGAACGGAATAAACAAGTACTGAAGGGAAGCTAGGATGAAATGCCTGCATGAAAAACGTGAAGAAATCGAAAAATATACGATTGTCAGAATGACTGACTCAGCGTACAGAGAAGTCAAAACAACCTTTCTTGAAATCAAAAGCAAGGATGCTAACATTAACAGTGCAATGGGAATTTCAGAGTTAAATGTAAAGGAGAGAGATGATTGATGGAAAGAGTACATTTAAGGCCTGTAGGGAGGGAGGGGGGGGGGGGGGGAGGACTTCGTCTGATGACGTGATGGAAGAGGAAACACGAGACCACAATGAAGATGTGGGCGAATCCAGTATTACAGTCAGGAATTTAAAAAGCTTTGGACGACTTAAGATCTGGGGGAAGTGTCAACAAAACGACTATTCATGTTGGTTGAAATATGTATGAGACACGATATTCCATCAGAATTTCGAGAAAGCAACATTCACACAATTCCGAAGATGACAAGCGCCGACAAGTTCGAATATTATCAGCAGGAAAGTTCGTGCATCAGAGCTGCTGACAAGAATAATAAACAGAAGAGTGGAAAAGAAACTTGAGGATCTGTTATATGACGATCAGTTTGGTTTTATGAAAGGCGAAGGCTCCAGAGAGGCAGTTCTGACGTTTTGGTTGATAATGGTAGCAAGACTGAAGAAAAATCAAGACAAGTTCATAGGATTTGTCAACCTGGAAAAAGGGTTCGACAACCTCAGATGGTGCACGTTGTTCGAAATTATGAGAAAAGTAGGCGTAAGCTACAGGGAAAGACGGGTAATATACAATATGTACAAGAACCAACAGGGAACAATAAGACCCGGAGAGCAAGAACAAACCGGCTGATGTGACCGAGCAGTTCTAGGCGCTTCAGTCGGGAACCGCTCTGCTGCTACGGTCGCAGGTTCGAATCCTGCCTCGGGTATGCATGTATGTGATGTCCTTAGGTTAGTTAGGTTTAATTAGTTCGAAGTCTAGGGGACCGATGCCCTCATATGTTAAGTCCCATAGTGCTTAGAGCCATTTGAACCATTTTTGAGCAAGAAGAAAAGATTCGCTGATGACATTGATATCCTCAGTGAAAGAAAAGAAGAATTAAGTGTTCCGTTGAATGGAATGAACTGTCTGATGAATACAGAATATGGATTGAAAGTAAACTGAAGAGAGACGAAAGTTGTGAGGAGTGGTAGAAATGAGAAGAGTGACAAACTTAACATCAGAATTGAGATTACGAAACAGACGAAGTTAAGGAATTTTGCTACCTAGACAACAAAATGATAGTCGGAACGAGGAGGACGTAAAAAGAAGATTAGTATGGGCATTCTTGGCCAAGAGAAATCTACTAGTATCAAACATAGACCTTAATTTGAGGAATAAATTTCTGAGATTGTACGTTTGGAGCACAGCAGTGTATGGTAGTGAAACATGAATTGTGGGAAAAACCGAACGATAGAGAATCGAGATGTTGTGCGACAGAAGAATGTTGAAAATTAGGTGGGCTGATAAAGTAAGAAATGAAGAAATTCTCCCCAGAACTGACGAGGAAAGATGTAAGTGGAAAATACAGGAAAGAGAAGGGACACGATGACAGGGCATCTGTTAAGGCATAAGGGAATAACTTCCATGGTACTAGAGGGAGCCATAGAGGTTAAAAACTATAGAGAAAGACAGAGAATGGAATACATCCAGCAAATTATTGGGGATTCATGTAGCAGTTGCTAGTCTCAGATGAAAGGCGTGACACAGGAAAGGAATTCGTGGTGGGCTGCATCAAACCAGTCAGAAAACTCATGAAAAAAAATAGCAATAGTGATGGAGTGCGGAAAGGAAGTCAGATCTGTTCCGCTACATGACTCATTCCTAACCGTGGCCAACCAATACACTTGCTCTTTGACACACGCAGAGAAATGTGATTTTTACTTACATAATAATTGTAAGTCAATCACAGTCCCCTTTACTCAGATTTAAACGAACATTCGTTTCTGGCATGGGCAGAAACAATGGCTGATACCACCCTCTCAAGTTCTGAGCGGTACATCTGGTTTTTAGATTTTTATCTCTCCAAAGAGGATTCGTCCTAGCATCTTGCAGAATGCAGTTTTCATGGAACGCATGTTGCTCTCATTGCGCTTGCTGTGCAAGGACGGGACACGGCGAAATCCTTGTAATATACCTGCTTGACTGCTACTTTCAGGGCCAAACATATTTATGGCAGCCTGGTCCTTCTAAGTTAACTTGCATGTCTCGAGCCAGCTGAAGAACGCTCCCAAGGTTGCAGAACAGGTCTCCTCACCGTAATAAAAAGGAAAGGAGAAGAAAAATTAATTACTTGTGCAATCATTGGCAGTAGTGAATACTGTCTGCAGTTACTATGCAGCGTTCAAGAATCGACTATATTGCCTATTGGGGTGTGCATATTGCCTTATATAATAGGTTGCTTGATAGTTTTCGCTTAAACCGTCGAGTAACAAGTAGTATCCTCAAATAACAACAGATGAAACAGATCTCAATAGACAATAAATCAAATAGTCAAGTCAATCAATCAATGTGTCATTTGCTCGGTTCAGTCAAGAACGGCGATGCTCATCCGAATACTATTCTCTGCAGCAGACTCCCATGGGTTCCCTCAGACGTGTTTCATGGCATTATTCAGCCGAATATTTGACTGCTGGGTACTTGGGTGTTTGGTTTAAAGGATGGCGGATATCTGGTATCTGATATCCGACAAAACAGCTCTCCGTTGCATCTCTATTTTTCAGTATTTAAAGTACATTTTTTCGTGTTGATTCTTTCACTACATCAGTACTATTAATAGGAATCACTTGTTGTCTTCAGTGGTGTTGTCTTCTTCCTTTCCATCCTTTTTGAAGTTTTCTATTAGTTTCGAATGTTACATGCAGTCCTTCGAGAAAGATATAACCTGCCAAAAATCAATTTGGTTTCTGTTCACTTCAAATGGTTCAAATGGCTCTAAGCACTTTGGGACTTAACATATGAGGTCATCAGTCTCCTAGAGTTTGAACTACTGAAAACTAACTAACCTAAGGACATCACACATCCATGCCCGAGGCAGGATTCGAACCTGCGACCGTAGCAGCAGCGCGGTTCCGGACTGAAGCGCCTAGAGCCGCTCGGCCACAGTGGCCGGCTTCTGTTCACTTCCAGAACCGGAAGGTTTCTTACGGTTTCTCAATGTAGCTTCAGAGAATTCATTGCATAAACGTTAAATTTAGCAGCAGGGATCGCTGAAGCAAGCTCTTGTGGTGGCGTTCGACTCGAAGGTATCAGCTTTGAATCCTACAGGTGGAAGAAATTGTCACTAGTATTTGGCCAGCAAGGTGAGGAGAGATGATGGCGTAAAAATCTAAGCATCAGATTTTGGATGAAATTCCAAATCTCTCCTCAGTGTCTCATTTATTGAGGGCTTGTGACACTTGATGATGATCTGCCCGTCAGGTGGGTACATTAAGCAGGGCAGACCCTTGGTGCTATTGGTGAGGAGTAGGCTATGACACGGGACCGAGTTTCAAACGCATCCCTCGTCTCATCATCATGCAACAAAAACGTGACATTACGGTCTATACACATCCTTTATAGTTACCTGCACTCAACAGATACACTAAGACAACTTTCATATTCAGCGAGAGATGGAGCCACGTCGCGCGGAAGACAAAAAACCCTGTCGGACTCGAAGGCTAACCTTACCCTTTGGGACCTCCCAGTCAACGATGTCTACGACTTTCCCTTTCTTTTTCAGGTCTATTGTCATGAGTAATTGAATTCTAAGCAGCTGGTAGTACATTTATTATCGTGCCCTTCGAATTTAGTGTTGGCGCCACAGCAAGTGACTTTTATTTATGGAAATACATATAATAATCTGGCATAAGGTATTCTACAGCTCATTTTTATGAAAACCTCGAATTCATTTACAGAACACGAGGTCACTGTAGACATGTATGGAATGCTGTAGAGTTGCTCTAGTGTGTTGGATTAGTCGACAACAGACACACAAGAAAACTCGCAATTTCACAATTATAAAGAAATTTATTGAAGTGTAGATTTTGTAGATGCAGATGCAAACTTTTTCACTATGAATGTTGGTTTCATGGATGCGCATGTGAGGCTGGAGTGCTTTGTTAGGCTTGTCCTGGAAAGAAGCTATTGAACTAGGAAACGAACTTCGCCAATTTTTGCCTCCTTAGGCACAAAAATCTCGCTAAATCCTGCTCTAGTAGAAGCTTAACATGTTATGATTGTCGAATGTGTGATAACAGCTCTTCCACAACCAGAAGAGTAAGACATTTCTCGATTGGAAAAACATGAATTGGGTGTCCAGTTGATGGTACTGAAATCAGTGTTGTTCCTGACAAAATACGTAACATTGTATTGACGGCCTATATACTCATTACTTCGTCACAAATATCAAAGCCGGATAACAACTTCAAGAAATGAGCCCTGTATGAAATTTAATCGCGTAGCTTTAATACCAAAATGACTATCAGCTAAAGCTCTTGGCATAAAAAAGAGATTTATAAACTGTTTTTTCTCAGAATAGACAGGTTTATGAAGGAAAATTTCGGCTATCAATAAGTATTTATCTGATATATAGACAAAAATTCAATTCAAGTTACCAAAAATATGCATTTTTGTATTGAATTTACGTCATTTTCTTTTCTCCACTAATTTCACAAGCACCTGTTATGGGGCTCGTTTAATTTCAGAGTTCAGAGAATTGAAATGTCTTGAACAAACAATTCAAAATCAGTATCAACTCTCCATGTCATTATGTCGCACAGTGCTTTTCCTGAGCATCTGTATAAACCGAGCAAAATCTTCAGGGAGTTTGTGCCTTGTGACGTCAGTACGTGTCTGATGTCGACGAAAAGAAGAAGTGAATATATTATTTACTACATGTGACATGAAGTAAATGATTGCTGTGAACTTGATTAGATTAAAATCCTAGCCGGGGGAACTTATAAATGGGTTATTGAACGTTGGGTTTATTATTTGAAAACGTGGAAACTACCAGGTCTGCTCAGATATTCCGTATTTTATCGATTATTCAGGGTAGCCACTCAGATGAGTGGGGAAAATTTAATTGTAAGAAGCCAATTAATTACTGACATTGACGCACATCAATTGCTTTCATCAATTCATCAGGTGAAATCAAGCTTATCACGTGGCATGTTCTTTCTGAGTGAAAAGCAAGAGAATGAGATTTTCACTCTGCAGAGGAGTGTGCGCTGATACGAAACTTCCTGGCAGATTAAAACTGTGTGCCCGACCGAGAGTCGAACTCGGGACCTTTACCATTCGCGGGCAAGTGCTCTACCATTTTCTTTTTTTTTTTAAATCTCATTTTGTTCGTTTTTGTTCGTTGCATCTGCTCGGGGTGGACGTCGTAAGACATCCGTTTAAGTTCGTTGTTGATCGATTAGCTCAGTTTTTTTATTACAGAGGGCAGCTAACCCTCTGACCGAACACGCTGAGCTACCGTGCCGGCTGCCATCTGAGCTACCGAAGCACGACTCACGGCCGGTCCTCACAGCTTTACATCTGCCAGTATCTCGTCTCCTACCTGGCAGTATCTCGTCTCCTACCTGGCAGAAGTAAAGCTGTGAGGACCGGACGTGCGTCGTGCTTCGGTAGCTCAGATGGTAGAGCACTTGCCCGCGAATGGCAAAGGTCCCGAGTTCGAGTCTCGGTCGGGCACACAGTTTTAATCTGCCAGAAAGTTTAATAAGAGGGCAAGTCGCAACGTGATATAATTAACTCTCACTGAAAAACACGAAAATATTGGACCTGCAAGAAGTGTTGCCTTTCGGAAACGCCAGGCTGGATGCACTAGGATTATTCTGAAGAGGGGGAGGGGCTGCTTGAGAAACAGTCATTAAACTTTAAACTCATTTTATTTTCATAAGAAACATGTTCAGACACTGAATAAGAAATAAAGTTAATACAGTTTGCCGTTGCCTGTATTTATGTAGTGGCAGCGTTTTAACAAACAGCATGCTGGGTGTTGAGGGACGCCTAAGGAGAATCATCCAAAATTATAGGAACGATAGGATAAATTCATGAGACTCACACTAAAATTACAAAGATCAGATGAACTTAGCCCTTCAACACGTAATTAATGATCAAGAGAGTCCTGCCTTCCGATATAGCAGCACATAGTATCCTCAGACAAAGCAAATCTATATAAAAAATATGCCATGTGGATGGCAGAATCAGTGTGTCCTCAGACAATGCAAATCTGTATAAAAAAATGTGTCCTGTGATTGGCACATTCAGTGAAGCGGACATTTGCAAACTATCATATATTTATAAACAAATTAAGTAATTAGATACGCGCCACAATTAGAAAATAAATTGAACTACAGTGGAAGCAAGCAAACGATGAGTACTAAAAGCTGAGGACTCAGTTGATTCATCTGAGCACGTGGTCTGCATGAACAAAGTAAGTATTCAATATCTGAAGTTACCACTATAAAATCTCACTAAAAAGGCCTAATCTGACTGAGTGGGTTTCGCTATGGGAAGTACGATCGGGGACCGCTGAAAACGCTTAGAAGGAATTTACTACTGTGTGATGTGAAACAAAGGGCAAAGTTACGAGATTACTAATAGAACCTAAAAGGAACCTAAAAAGAAAGAAACCGAGAAGATATGAATTAACAAAACGGAATTAATTTACAACAAGAAACGAATTTATAACAAAAAATGAACTTACAACAAGAAATGAAATTGCGTTCAGACGAGAATACAGTTACACATGCTTTGACGCTTAGGAGGAGGAGGGGGGAGGAGAAGCAATAAACGTCCCGTCGACTATGAGGTCATTAGAGACGGAACACAAGCTTGCATTATGGAAGGATGGGGAAGGAAATCAGCAGTGCCCTTTCAAAGGAAACAACCCGAAATTTGACTGAAGCGATTTAGGGGTGGACGCGGGTTTGCACAGTCTTCCTCCAGAGTGCGAGTCCAAAGTGACAACACAGTTAGGAGAAACCATTCTATTGGAACCTCAGCAAATAACATCAGTTCCTGCTCTGCAGAAACTATGAAATATAATTCTGAGCCTAATGCTGTAAAACAACTTTGCCTACTGTGCGCAAACAGTGAAGTATAGTTCTGAGCCTAATGCTGTTAAAGAAAATCAGTTAAAATACTTCAGTTAACCTGAAGGCTTACACACTCTCATTCTAAGTCGAAGCCCAAATCTCACTCCTAAAGCCACGATGCACACTCACCAACCACCCACCGCCAAGTGCTCATGCACAGTCTCAGAACAACTAAACTCTCCAGGGATCTGGAACTGACCCAAGGGGTCCCTTCCGCTACCGAACTGAGTACGGCTGACTGATTACAAAGAAAGCGCCGCTCGTGGTAGCCGCGTGGACTCGAGTGTCTTGTCACGGTCCGCGCGGATCCCCCCATCGGAGGTTCGAGTCCTCCCTCGGGCATGGGTGTGTGTGTGTGTATTGCCCATACTGTAAGTTAGTTTAAGTTAGGTTAAGTAGTGTGTAAGCTTAGGGACCGATGATCTAAGCAGTTTGGTCCCATAAGATCTTACCACAAATTTACAAAAATTTACAAAGAAAGCATAAACCCCATTTCCTTGGTTGAAGACACTAACATAAAAGTGCTGCGCTATTACTCACTTCCGACGTAAAAAAAAGAAAAAAAAAACACGCTCTTTCACTCAGTCTTTCACACAGAGTACGAGCAAAGAAAGGAAATGTACAAGCACAAAATGTAAGCTATGTAGATAGGATTTGTGGCTTGCGTGGGAACATAAATTAGCATATGTAAATACTTTTAGAGGATTACAGGCTGCCTGCATCGTTCAGATAATTTAGAATGAAATAAAGTTGTGCTACCGTTCAATTTTCTCGCCGAATGAGCTAAGAAACGCATCGAGAATTTGAGGTGCCAATTTTGAATGGCAATACCGTGTAACACAGTGGGTATTACATGAAACGTTTCTGACGGGGACGTTTTAGAAGTATAGATATGTTTGCATATGTTTAAGTGAAGTGACTAATAAAAATGGGTTGCAGCATAAACACAAATGAACATTATTAATCGTAACTAAATTTGTGTCATTTTGTACTGATAAACTGAAAGCGCCCAGGCGAAGTATGAAAGAAAATAATTGTTCTTCGACTGAGAGTTAATAGATGAAACAATGTGGCCTTCCCGTTACCCAGAAAGTTATACAAATGTTACGACCTGTTAAAGATAATCCCGATTTGAGAGTACCAGTGATTTATATAATTTCTTGCGATTTTGGCAGCTGGAAGCTGTACAGATGCCGATCGCTGTGTCGAACATCAGCGTCACCCACAGTACAGAAATTCTGAAAAATCAGCGGTGGTTGAGCACATTCTAATGAATAAACGCAAGATTTTGTTCGAACAGACGAGGATTCTGTCTCACACTTCGAACTATTGGAAATCTGGATACAGGGAAGGAGTGGAAATTAGAGACTGTAACAGCAACTTCAAGCGAGGCACTGGAGTTACACTTAACAACGTTTAGTATTTTATCCATCTTTAACAACTGTAGTCGTATATAATGAAAAAATAAGCAACCGGTTCCATAAAATAAATTTAATTTCTTCAGCGGTTTCGGGTACTTAGTGCCCTTTTTCTGAAGACTATGCCTATCGCATTATTTGCGAGTGTCAATAATGCCCGACACTGGTAAAGAAATTAAATTTCTTTTATGCAACTGGTTGCTCATTATTTCATTTTATACTTAACAACACGTTGAATCGTGGCGTTGAGAGAGAAAGATCAGAGAGGAGTTCACCAGCGCTACAAGCGGCGCTGGACAGCGGCTACAAACATAATCTCTGGACACTGAGGGCTGCACCACAGCACGCATCATCTCCATGACGTAATCCAGCCAATCATATGCCGTCCTCCGGGCACAAAAAGGAAGCCTCGTCAGTTTCACGACAGTCAGATTTTGCTCTCGATGAATGGTGGAAGGTTTCACTGGAAGCTTGGGATTTTAACCGAATTTCACGCGACAGGTTAACAGAGAACTTTTAATCAAAGGACACTGACGAGAAAGGTTTCGCAGCGACAGTGAAAAATTGCTAAGGCATCTTCACAGAATTGATAAACACAGGATGTCTGGGTTGTAGGTATGGTTCAAATGGCTCTGAGCACTATGGGACTTAGCTTCTTAGGTCATCAGTCCCCTAGAACTTAGAACTACTTAAACCTAACTAACCTAAGGACATCACGCACATCCACGCCCGAGGCAGGATTCGAACCTGCGACCGTAGCGGTCGCGCGGTTCCAGACTGTAGCGCCTAGAACCGCTCGGCCACTTCGGCCGGCGTTGTAGGTATACACAAACAAATGATGAATACGAAAGGACTCGAAATTTTATGTTGCTGGATAAATACGCAATCGATAGAAACACTCTCGACGATATGGTCCTCACCATTTCTTGAACAGTACTGAAACGTATGGCAGATGCGCACGCATGCGCAGGAATGTTTAATGTGCAGCAGGCACACATACTCCTGACAGTCAACGTGTAGACGCCACAACGAAAGGTGCTATGTGTGATATGATTAGCAGAGTCAGAACCTGTAATGCGTGTTCAGCAGCGTGCAAGAAGAGAATGGAACGTGGATCCTCCCACATGTGAATCCATTTATCAGTGGGTAGAACGCTTCGAGAAACGGGGAGTTTGATTTAAAATGCTGGAAAATACCCCAAAAAGCATCTGAATGATGAGACCGTGGAACGAGTGGGCAAAACATTTGCTGGAAGCTCGTGTAAATGAACTAGACACCTATTGGGGAAGTAGTCGTCCTCCGTACTATGGTGTAGGACATTGTGTACAAATGTCTCCGGTTGCGTGCTTACAAACTCCGACTTTTGCATCACGTTAAGCCTGAGGATCACCGCAGACGATGTGATTTTACTGCTGAAATATTGCATCGCATAGACGAAAACAACGACTACCTCAATGCAGTGGCGTTCAGTAATGAATCTACCTTCGATATATGTGACAAAATTAACTGACAAAACTGTCGAATATGGGGAAGTGATACTCCAGGAGAAATGACTGAGTACAAAAGGGACACACCAAAAGTTAAAGTTGTAAGATGGCAAGAACTATGCCTCTTACATGAAGTCATTAAAGATCACCTAACTCATGTTGAGCGAACAGTAGGGCTGAACAAAAATGATTGACAAGGCACAACGCATCTTGTAGAGGGTATAGTATGGACATATTGAAATAATTAATGTTGGGTGATGGTTTTAAAATAATTCACATGACATGAAAACTTTGTGAAAACACGTCGATTTACTGGAGGCCAGTTTATCCCATGGAAGTACTCAGAACTGACCGTGGCCCCCGGGGGAGTGGCTAAGGGAAGCGACAATAGGCAGCTTAGGGCGGCTCAAGCTCTGAGAAAGTGGTAATGGTGTGCGGCCTCCAGCCGCCTTAAGATGAGTGACAGTGAGTGGGTGGTTGAGCCCGACTCCATGCTGGTGTACCGGGAAACAGACGGAGAACTTGTACGCCTGTTGATAAATGTCTGTCGATCAATTTTCTGTGAAACATGTAAGAAAGCCGCGCAAAGCTATGGTGGAGCGGTCAACAGAGGTCAAAATATGTGTGTTCGTGACTATAGGAACTTCGTGCTGAAATCACGGTCTGCAGGGTCTGAAGCAAATCAGGTGAAGAGCGACAGAATGAAATACACTGGCCTCCGATGGGAACGTAGGGCCAAGGAATTTGAAGTACTCTCCTGGGAGTCAGAATTCCAGAAAAATTGGTGTTGTGCAGATACTAATCTTGATGGGTGGCCTGGGAGGAGCCAAATAGCAGAAGTTGAGAGGAAGGGAAATTTTGTGGGAATTTGTTCACTTCCCAGAGCAGGCATTGGTTGGCGCTGGGAAGTGACGCATAATTAATGCGACTTGCACTGCAATTGGCGTAAGTGATTTTGCTGGAGGGGAAACCGAGGTGAAGAGTGGACTGGGAGAAGTCTCCGTAGAGGTCTTCCATTCCCAGCTTGCCTAGAGTGCGGACGTGGCGTTCTTGACTCAGCTTGCCTGAGAAAGAGTGGGCATCTCTGCAGTTTAGGACTTAGCAAAGGGAACGATTGAGCTTGGAGATAGGAAGTTTTGGTTCAGCTATGTACTGAGCAAGATAGCCATGAGTGAATAGACGGGTGCAGCCTTGCAGCACCACGAGGTTGGCCGACGTCCACACAGCAATGCCGCTCCGCCACACTGAATTCGGTGGTATTGCGCCCGCTCCAGCCACTGATTAATTTGTTGGATCACGTCGACAAAGTTTCCACGAGGGTTTCATGGGCCATGTATTGTAGAATTCTTCTCACACTTCACATTACGCCTGGGTTAGTCGATAGGAATTGCTTTTGATTTATCGCGCTTTACTCCACAGAAACGCAATTTATTACCACTGCCTGTTAGGAGAGTCATGTAATGTGATGATTGAAGGTCGTGAGTTAAAATAAATCTGTGCTAATCTACTGCATTTGTTTTCAATCAAGTAGTTGAAATCCCAAGTCACTTTCTTAATTAATTTTATGTTCAACATTTGCATCTGGTGTTCAGTAGCTGAATATAACATCAATGTGCACCCTTTTTTAATTAAAAGGGATCAATTTTGAATCACTTAATGTCAACACTGCCACCGCAGTTCAATCAGGAGTCACAGGGCCTTATTACTTTCTTTGCGTTATCCGATATTGCGGAAGTTTTGCACTCTCTGTTGATCTGTTAGTCAATTACCTGGGGTGAATACACACCAAAACCAGGTAAGTGACGGGTGGGGTGTTACAAGGTGTATTTGGAGTTACATAACCCATTTTATGGAGTCTACAGTGATGGGGCACACCTATCTCAACCCCTTGGCGAGCCATGTATTTCCACAGATGCCTCTCGACGTCATTTTCAAGTAGGATGGTTCCCCACCCCAGTACGTGGGGATGTCACCACATTTAACTGTGAGACGTTTCCTGAACGCTGGATCGGAAGGGAGGTCCCATTGTCTGGCCCCCTCCTTCTCTTGATCTGACTCTGCTAGATTTCAGTGCTTGGGAGTGTGTCAAAGACATTGTTTACAGAACAAGGGTTCAAGATTTGGTACATTACAGACAATGAATCTACACTGGAGTAGAGGTCATAACACCTGTCAAGCTTTGAACATGCGGCGAGAAGCGGACCACCGTTTCGATATCTACCGGACGAGGAACAGGATCCACGTTGAAGTGTACCAACATGCATACAAATGTTTGAGCTCCTGTGTACAATGTTGGGCAAATCAAGTTATAGACTTTAATACGTACTGAAATGTTTTTGTTTACCTCTAGCCCGGACAACCTCTACATAAATGCCCTTCTCCGTTCGGCATTATGCAAAATGTAGTTCAAGAAAGGTCTTGGGGAGCACACGAGAAGTGGATTTCTGTGTTCCGCAAAAAATAACAGAGAACCGGCGCGAGCTAGTCCTTGATGGGGAGCGGCAGAAGGACTATCAGTTACGTAAGGAGAGTTTTTCGGAACCTTCGAGTGGGCTGCGAGGGCCCGCTGATAGCCGAAGCAGAGGCCAGTGTACGCGAGCAGCGGTCTCGCCGCCAGATGAGAGACGGTGCGCGGTGAGCTGGAAGTAACGCAACGCTTGTCCGGACAGAAAACACTGTCGTGGGCAGCGACCCCATTCGTCAGAGTTATTTGTGGTTTGGCGAGGACAATAGACGCATATTACAGAATCGTTACACTGCACGAACCTTGACTTCACGGTTGAAATACCCAGAAAGAAATGCTGCAGTATTAATAACGGCGACGTGAAAGAACGCCTCGCTCCAAATTTGGAGCAAGGTGTATGACGCTGCGTTTATGCAACACTAGCAAGTGACGAAATTCTTGTCCTTCTAATCTGGGTTAAGCGATTTTCCTATACCACAGACTTAGTACCCTACAAAAATAAAGGTACCGAATTTTCTTGTAATCATGTTGCAAATAGCAACTACTATTACTATTTCTCTTTACATAACAAAAACCCAAAGTAACGCAGAAGTTCGTAAGCTAATACGCGCGTCTTGTGTTTCTGGTAAGGTGAGTGACTGCTCTATTCTGCCTCATATGGCGCATGACTAACAAATTCTTCTGACTCAAAGCATTTTCATTGCATTCAGACTCTTAGAGACATTAGTCACATGTAAAATTTTAATTGTGTTAGTCTCTTGGCATGTAATGATTTGTAGTTCAGCATTCAGTGGCTGCAAACACCGATGATACTGATGAATGACAAATATATGTTTTATTGTTTATTTATATAGACCTGGCTCTTATCAATGCTCATCTTCAGCGGTCGTATAATTTATTCCTGTGCCCTCATAGAATTTCCGTAAATCTTTTGGAAATTTTACTCGAACTCGATTTTTAGTTGCTATCAGCACTCCCTCGCCCAGTTTCAATACGTCTTCAGTTGGAAAGTTATATTCCAGATGAGACAGCGTGCTTTACACTGCCGGCGAAATATCAGTATCTCTGATGCACTACGGAAAATTATGTGCTAGTCCCGAGCTTCCACCGGTAGCTGGATATTACATATGCACTGTTTCGTCTTTAATCTGCTATCGCTTGACATCGGCATTAAGCGGCAACTGTACGAACAAAACAAAGAAAAATCATCCTCGTTTATCAACCGGAAGCGGTATCTTATTTTCCTCAATTCAATGTTAGCCTCATATCATCAGACGAGGCAATCTTTCGGTAGCAGCAAAAAAAAAAAAAAATGGTTCAAATGGCTCTGAGCACTATGGGACTCAACTGCTGTGGTCATCAGTCCCCTAGAACTTAGAACTACTTAAACCTAACTAACCTAAGGACATCACACACACCCATGCCCGTGGCAGGATTCGAACCTGCGACCGTAGCAGCAGCGCGGCTCCGGACTGGAGCGTCTAGAACCGCACGGCCACCGCGGCCGGCTAGCAGCAAAAGGATGAGCAGTTTGTTATGTAGTTAGAGGAAAATTTTGCGTCCGATTATATCAGACGGAACAAGTGAACATAGAGAATATCCTATGCAAACTCTTAAAGTTTTTCTATAAATTAAAAATTACATTTATACGATTAATCAATATTGTGAATTAGAACAAATGTAGCACCAGTTGACTACCCCGGACGCTGGTTACTCACCAACTTGTTCATTGTTTGCCCCCAGCTTGAGATTTCCAATATTTTAAACGGTTATTCTGCACAAAAAGTCTCAAAATTATCGAATGTACAGGTCATAAATTACAATTGTCACCAATAGTATTTTCACAACATGTCTCTCTCTACAGTAGAGAATTTTCAGTTTCTTGGCTCTGAGCACTATGAGACTTAACATCTATGGTCATCAGTCCCCTAGAACTTAGAACTACTTAAACCTAACTAACCTAAGGACATCACACAACACCCAGTCATCACGAGGCAGAGAAAATCCCTGACCCCGCCGAGAATCGAACCCGGGCGCGGGAAGCGAGAACGCTACCGCACGACCACGAGCTGCGGACTTTCAGTTTCTTGTATCTAATAATATTTCAACACAATTCTATATAAATACTGTGTACTTCTTCAATTTTGTACAATATGTAATTTAAACAATAAATGTCTGTAAATATAAATATTGTGAATAAGCGTTATTTTTTATTGTGTAAACACCATTTATTGTCATCTTGTTATGGTGCGTTATTATTTGTAACATTGCACAATGTACAGGTTAGTTACGGCGTTACGTACACTGCCGCAGCAAGTATAGTAGCCTGCTCTTGACACCTTTGTTTTGTTTTAACTCTATCAATGTCACTGTCACTTATAATCACGATTAGTAGTCCAGGATTTGCGAAATGTAGTCCATTCACATATTTGTAAGGTCATGTGCTGCTGCATTGAGCTGTGGGCTGTTACGGAAAGATTTATTTTACAAGAATCAAGTCCGATAGCCATTCAACCAGAGCCACAGGGTCTAAAGCCATTGGGATATAGCAGTGGATGCCCGGCCCCGATATGTAGATTAGATTAGATTAGATTAGATTTACTTTCATTCCAATTGATCCGTAGTGAGGAGGTCCTCCAGGATGTGGAACATGTCAGAAAAACAACAATACATGACAAATATTTAAACTAAAACAAATAAGCTAATGTACCATTCCACAGGTCCCAAGTGGAATGATCGTCATTTTTTAATGAACACTAAGAGTCATTTTACAAATACTATTGCACTGAATTTAAAATAAAAAAGTTTTATATTTATTTATAAGGTAAGAAACATGTAATACAACTACTGTAATACTTATTTACAATGAACACATTACTGCACTGAAATGGTGCAGAAGTTAGATTATACTTACACACACACACACACACACACACACACACACACACACACAAATTTTCAGTGAACACATTACTGCACTGAAATTGTGCAGAAGTTATGTTGTACTTATATACAAATCAGTTGGTTTTCCTCAGAAATTCAGCAATGGTGTAGAAGGAGTTGGCCACCAATAAATCCTTTAGGCTTCTCTTAAACTGAATTTCATTGGTTGTTAAGCTTTTTATGGCTGCTGGCAAGTTATTGAAAATGTGTGTTCCTGAATAATGCACACCTTTTTGTACAAGACTAAGTGACTTTAAATCCTTGTGAAGATTATTCTTATTTCTAGTATTGATTCCATGAATTGAGCTGTTGGTTTGAAAAAGTGATATATTTTTAATGACAAATTTCATTAAGGAATAAATATATTGGGAAGCTGTAGTTAGTATCCCTAGTTCCCTAAACAGGCTTCTGCAGGATGTTCTTGAGTTCACACCACATATAATTCTTACTGCACGTTTTTGTAAGCAGCGTCAAACATGGAAACACAGCGCATGTAGGTATTTTAACTTGTTAAAAGAATGACTAGTGTTTTCTTCGCGATATCACTGCAGTAATAATCTGTTTTTGTAATTTTGTCTGCATCTTGGTCTTATTAAAAACCTACGTAATTGTTAATTTGATTGGGACGCAGGACCCTTTTTCTTAATGAATACCGAGAGTCATTTATTTGTTGATCATGTAAATCACAGACTAACAAGTCAGAGATAAAGTAGTACTCAGTTTCGTTCGAAACTTTGCCATCTGTATCAAACTTTCTATTTGACGCTCACAATGGCATAATGGTTGAGTAGTATAATTTGCTTCTCAAAAATAATTGAGGTACTGAAATATCTATTTCGGAACGTACCATAAATCATAGTTAAAATCTCTCAAATGATTTACTCTTGATTCAGCAGCTTCGTGTATAGACCTGTCTTAGGTGTTCTATAGGAATGTTGTCTGTTCTTCCGGACATACATGTCCGAAAGAACAGACACATTACTGGCCCGAAAATAAGCTCCCATAGCATCATATAAGCCGCAACCCTAAATTTTGGGGAAGAAATTAAAAAAGATTTTGTGCGAAAATAAGCCGCATCCAGATTAAGAGGAGAAAAATTTTCAAAAATTTATTTGTACTTAGATGTAAGACCTAGACATGAACCGAAAACATTTGTTCTAACATTTGATAGAACACTTTGGCAACATATTTTGTCTTACTTACTCTCATCACTATCGGTATCGGTATTCACTTCATCACTCTCACTTCTGCCGTTTTCTTCTTTCTCTTCCCGCAGTACTTGATCGTCACTGCCGTCCAGCCCATTCGATATGCAGCATTTCTCGAATCCCTTGATAATGGGCTCTGATGACAATGAGGACCAAGAAGCAAGAATCTACCCTTAGTCTTACCATACAGTGTAATGACATGGTCTTCTTAAAGGTGCCAACCCGAATACATTTTTTGGATGTTGTCCTTGAATGGTTTGCTTACGGCCACCTCTAGTACCTATGCTTTGAAGTCATTCCTCCACGACAGGATATACCTTTTATGCAGCAAGTTCACCGTTATTCAGCAGTTAGATGTCCCTTAAAAGCATTCAAAACTAGGACGGCTCTCTTAGCAAGCTGCACCACAAGTCTGTGATTCCAAACAGTAGACAACCAGCCAACCATTAGCTGTGTACTCGTTTAGCCCTGTTCGTGGCAGTGAATCACTAAGCGCAAAGGAAAGTTTATTCTGTGCACGGTTTTTCTCTTCAGAATGTCATACGGAGGTAATTTTTCCCTATCAGCTGTAAAGTTAACATCACAGTTGCTGTATTTTTTTTAATTCCAGTTTCCTATTAATGGCATACTTTTTACGCCTTTCATGAGTAGTTGCTGTATTTTTTAAATTCCAGTTTCTTATTAATGGCATAGTTTTTGCGCCTTTCATGTGTACTGTGGTACCGCACGGCATGTCAAAAAATACTGGCATCTCATCAGCATTACCAGTGTGATGAAAATGGTATGAGGGGCACTTCCGCAACTGGATGATGTAACGCTGAGAGTTGATCAGCTTCTCCTCGAAATCTGTCTGTGCTAGTGCAGTACTTCGATGTAGAGCATGGCCATTTCACTGCATAAACCGACGACACCAACCAATACTCGCGTGGAATTATCCTTGTGGCACGTTTAAGACTTTTGCTATTTCCAAGACCTTCAGCTGGATAATTTCTCATGAGATAGACGTCCAAACATTGTTCTTATACTGCACATAGGCAAGAATATTAGCTTCAAGTTCCAGATACTTATCATATTCGGTCATGTGAATGATTTTCTCATTGAAATTTCCTTCTTCCATTTTTTTCTGAGGCAACCCTACGTCATACATCAGATTCCTTAAGTGCATAATTTCTTACGGTCTCTGTGTTGCTTGTGGTTTTCTCATAACGCACAACTAGTTTGAAGCTTGCATCGCAAATACGCCGAACTAATTGGCTCGATGATGCTTTTCGGTCTAAATGGTCGTTCATATCGCCGTAAATCAGGCTTTCTTGCCGGTATCCACCTGAAACTGAATTATAAGCTAACGAAACAGTAGTGGTAGACCGACACAATGTTAACGCCAATAAACCACGGGTAAAAGTGTGCATAACTGCGTAATAAAATGCCTTGTCGCCAGTTTCGGCTGCAGACACTGGTTGTATTATTGCAAATGAGCCTAATTTTTCTACAGCAATTGTTTGTAAAGAGACAAGGAAGGTGGTAGAAGCCGCACCGTAATTTTACGAGGTTGAAAATTGGTTAAAAAGTGCAGCTTACTGTTGGGTCAATACGGTAATATACACGACAGATGGCGTTGGGATATTTCAATGCAGATGCACACCAGTATCCGAACTGTTGCGGGACTGCAGTAAGCTTGCAAGCAAGTGGAGTAATGGCTAGGGGGAGCTACTCTGTATCATGCGGCAGGTGGAGATTTGGGTCATACAGGGACGTGCTCGGATAACCAAGTCGCCTAAGGCGACTGCTCGCATAAAACGGGAAATCCAGGTTCGACTCCCTGTCCGGCACTGAATTTCATCTGTCGCCGTTGAATTCACTGAATGATCCACTGGAGCTAAACGTCCGAAATTTCTTTCGTCATTGCTTGCTACTGCCTTTGCTAATGTATTCGTGTGTTGCAGCCGCATCTTTCTGTTACTTTTGAAATTATCGCTATGTTTTTGATTGCATATAAGGAAGTGATCTGCGTGATGTCTATTCTTGTCAACAGAGTTGTAATGTCTGTAAACATTATTGTGAGGCAGCACATTTCCATTGTTTACAAAGAAGCACATATTTTATTACTTGCTAAAAGTATTAATAGTAAATTACTTTACAATGAACTGAAGACTTTAATAATTATAGATTAATTTTTTGATCTTTAAAGAAAGTTTTCCATAATACAAGTGTAATAAATTTTCAGTGCGTAAATACGCAGTTGTATAACCGACTGACTTAGTGGTATTGTTTCCCTACTGGACTGGCGACTGTATTCTTTCAAGTCATGGTCATCTATATGTTTACGTAAGTATTTCGGTGTACTTCTTCCTGTCTCAGCTCTGCGAGATTGCACTTTACAGTCTAATTTGTTTCTCATTATATTACTGCTAGTGTGTCGAAAGTTACTAATTCTGATAACGTATAAACTTACCCTTCCTGAGTTTGCCGTTAGGGAGTGAGAACATGAGGAAGTGAAGCATATTGATGGTCCCACTGGACTAATGCCTATTCATCATTTAATAATAAAAACACAATCTGAACATTACACTTCCTAGTCAGGGCTATTTCACCATAGCCGATAACACAGTTTAATCTCCAGATATATCTCGTCACATTTGGCAAGAAGAAAACAAATCTTCCATTTCCCAGTTTGTTTTAATTTTATGTACTTGAGATGAATTGTCGTAGTGTGAAATACATGAAAAGGTCTAGAACCAATAACGACCTCAAGTAAATCAGCGCCGACGAGGTATTTTATACATTAGGAAACAATTTCTATTTTGATTAGTGCGGTGTGGCTGCATGTGCAATGGAATGTTACATTCAGTTGGTAGTCCGTTGTATGTGTATGTCTGTGCGAGCCTATGCCACCAAATAGGTTGATTCGTTTCACTTCTGAATTTCAGTTATGTTATTTGAATTGTGTACAGTGGTATCTATTACCTATTATTATCAGCTTGACTCCTCAATCTTTGTTACGCCCTTAAATAGTACTAACGAAACCTATTTGTAGTACCGACAGCTGTCGCAACAACTCTACTTTCATCTGATCTAAGCGACAATGAGGGACTAGAATCAAAATGAAGAGTTAGTAGAACTGCTAAGCTGGATCACTGAAACTGTAGCTTCTTATTTGTACAACCTCTATCCTATTTAAGGAATAAATTTCCGAAGTGTGATTTTTATACATACATTTTTCGACCAGTGTGTCCGAGAAATCCCTGTACCCCTGTTAAATCAGTATATTGTATAACGGAGTCCTTAAATATAAATACTATGTATCTAGCGAATCTGTAAGTACAGCATCGTGCCTTACTCAGATATCTATGGTTCTCCATTTCCGCTTGTCATCTCGCGCAGAATCTCAAGAGTTATGCCTTGAAAGGCTTCCTCCAATTCTTCTGCATTTCTTCGTTAGTTTCTTATGGACGTTGAGCTACACGCGGCTTGATTACTCCCCATAATGAGTTTTCGGGCGTGGTAGGGTCTGGACTTGATGGTGGTCATTTCAATGGGGCTGGAGATGTTAGAAAGGAACTCACGCACCTCAACAGCTAAGGTGTTATCCACATCTACAACATGTCCAAATAAGAATTCCCATTCACGCATCTCTCTGAAAATATGGCCCAAATATATATTATGAGGACACCTTGGCCCACAACATGAAGTGGGTTCCTTTGAAAATCTTTGGTATTATGGATTATCCTTAGACAAGAAGATTAAATTCCTCCTGTGTGTAATATTGCAAATGTAGAACAGAAAATCACATTCCTCCACTGCGAACAGCTCTAAAGCGCAGATTCGTCAGAAAATAATACTTTTCAGCAAGACACGACATTTGGAAGTTGTGCGAACAGACCATGGCAGGCTACAACTTGTTGCTCCGTGTCGCCACCAGGTAATTCACTCACACACATCGATCTAAATCCTTTAATTTTCAAATCTTTTTGAAAGTGGCAATGCATTGTTGGCCAAGGTACTTGACATTCAACTGCTGATTTGCGGATTGCTTAGTTGACTGAGTCGGTGCCTCACGTTTCGCCTGGCGTTTTTTCACGTTCACCAGGTGGCCGGTCGTTTCTCGCAGTCAGGCAGGGTTGCTGTACGACGTGGAGTTTACTAAAGCCATCTCAGACGCACTTATTATCCCTATCATTGTTTACCGTATGTGTGCGTTCGCGCACCCACACACACGCCACTAAGTGCTCCACGGTGGTGTAACTGAGTCCGCCCACATCAGCCTTGCTTTCATAACTCAAACAATGGAATACTGAAACAAGCAAATCAGTAGGAATCAAGTACCATCCTCGGCTGACGAGTCATGTACATTCAGAGCTCTCGTAAGGATAAATGTTTAATTGTGTAATAACAATTAATTTAGACAACATTGTATCAGGTAGAAGTAAATTAATACCTACTGTAAGCTATCTATTGAAGGTTTCACTGTTACTTGCGTATTTTTCGGAACAAGTAAACATTTCACAGGTGCGAATTTTGGTCTAGGTTTTGTTTTCGTTATCGAGTGCTGTAAGCTACATGTTTATATCAATACAGTGCAATTTGTGTTGATAGTACATTCTTACACACTTTCAGTTTGGCCTTCTAGTAAGTGTCCATAGTGAAAAGATGGGAAACGAGTGAAAAGTTCATATAGCATGGGCTCGGTTTCTTGTTTACTTTTGTTTCGTCACATAAGAAATACAGATTTAATTGTTTCTATTTCTTCGGAAGTTCTGAATTAGTATCCAGACTTTAAGCCTAAACTTTCTAAGAAATATAACATATTACTTGAGTAGTCTAGGAAGTTATTTTTTTAAATTTAGATTAAAGCTGAAATCCGTTTACCATGAGTGAGAAGTGTATGACTTGCCGTATGACTGTTGGTTCTGGGGTGTGATGTGAGGGTTATTGCAGTTTCTTTCATGTGGGTGACTGTAGTGACTTGGGATTTGGAGAAATAGACAAGGCCCATTGGTTGTGTAGGATTTGCTGTAGAGGTATGAATATAGTGAAACAAGATGAGAAGACTGCTGTCCTTCAGGCGGAACAAGATAAAGCAAAACAAGATCTGGAAAGGTAAAAGGGGGAGAAGGGAAAAGAGAGGTGGGAAGTGACAACAGGTTATAGAAGAAATAGTAATAGTACTTTCTCAGACAGTTTTGTTGTTAATATGGTTTGATCTGTTGTCATAGTCGAAATCTGATGAGTCACAAGTAGATGTAGGAGTAGCTAGGACAAAACTAATTTTCAGTAAGTGTTTGAGAGTAATAAGTAAGAAAAAGTTGTGAAGAGGAAGAAAGTTTTGTTGTCAGAGAGTTCACATGATAGAGGTGTTGGCCGACTGTTGTAGGATGAACTAAGATCAGGTTACCAGTCACAAGTATTTTTAAACCTAGTGCAAGTATGGGTCAGGTGACAGAGGATGTAGGTTCAGTTCGCAAAAACTTCACAAAGGAAGACACCACAGTAATAGTGGGCGGGGCAGGTAACAGCATAGACAGGAACCCTAATTATTCAATTGAAGGTGACCTGGTAAAGATAGCTCCAGCAACGAGACATACAGGTGTTTGGCTTGTATCTGTTCTGAGGCACCGTGACTGGCCCTATTTAAACTCTTCTGTTAGTGGAGTTAATTTGGAGGTGGAATGGCTGCTTCGATCACACATGCGGCCTCATATTGGTGTTGTTCCTGTTGACTATAAGTAGGTGGGACTATGCTAGGAATGGCCTTCACCCTAACACGAATGGGAAAGGGAGACTGTCTGGGCTAATAGCAGATAACTGAAGGGCGAGCTCCATCACATAAGTACCAGTTGTTACAAGTGACAGAACAGCAATTTATTTAAGGTAGGGAAAGATAGAAACAAAAGATGTTCAAAAAATTTATTAAAAATGACATTCACATTGATAAAACACAAAGCCCGAAAGCAAACTTTAATGTACACAAAAATGGTTCAAATGGCTCTGAGCACTATGGGACTTAACTTCTGAGGTCATCAGTCCCCTGGAACTTAGAACTACTTAAACCTAACTAACCTAAGGATATCACACACATCCATGCCCGAGGCAGGATTCGAACCTGCGACCGTAGCGGTCACGCGGTTCCAGACTGTAGCGCCTAGAACCGCTCGGCCACTTCGGTCGGCTAATGTACACAATTCATGCAAAAAGTCCCTGAGTGAAACTGGAGATATTAAAAAAATTGACAAAACAATTAAGTTCCTCTAGTTGTAATTCAGTCAGTGCACAAAATCAGTTATCCATATTGCATCAGAATATTCAAGGACTGAGGGGTAAGTTAAATGAGTTGCTTGCCTATGTTGAAGAATTAGAGTTGAGCAGATCAGATGATATAATCCGCCTCTCCGAACATCATATACAGATATGTTAAATGTTACAGGATTCAAGTTAGCATCTTACTTCTGTAGTGAAAATATGGAGAATGGAGAATGTCAGAAACTAATTAATTTCAGGAATTCTGATAGTAACAAATTTTGCTCAAAGCTGTATTTAGAACCTTGTGCAACGGAAGTTGTATCTCATAATAAGCCCTTTGTAATAGTAAGTATATACAGAGCCCCTTCATAAAATTTTAACCTATTCATAAAATGGAAACTCTGTTGTCCCATCTCACAGTAAAAAGTAAAGAAATAATGGTTGCTGGTGTCTTTGATGTGAATTTATTGAATAGTGCTGTTAGTGAATTATTATTGCGTGCAGTAACATTGTCATTTAATTTAATTCTTGCTGTGAACTTTGCAGCTAGGATATGTAAATTTCCTGAGACTTCTACTGATAATATCTTTGTGGATAAATATGTGGATAACAGACATATCACAATGGTAAATGGGGTATCTGATCATGACATGCAACATCTTGTGTTAAATGTTGAAACTTGTCAGGACATAAAACCATTAAATCTGAGTACAGTAGGATGATAAATGAGTAAAAAATTGAGAATTTCGGGACACTGCTCAAAGACATGAACTGGATAGATTTCTAGAATACCTCTGACTCAAACGGAAAACAGAAATCATTCATCAATATAGTTACTGCCTCATTTGAAAATTGTTTTCTCATAAAGGTAACTCAAATCAAACAGACGTCTAACAATAAACTGTGGATTACACAAGGAATAAAGATATCATGTGGGGCAAAAAGATACTGTATGTGCTATCTAGAAACAACTCTGATGTTAGCATTGTAACGCATTACAAACAATACTGCAAAATACTGAAGCAAGTAATCCAGATATCTAAGTAGCGTTATTATGAGAGAAACAAATTACATCTGGCCTCAAAATAAAAACTGTATGGGGTATAGTCGAAACAGAGACAGGTGGGACGAAAAATGCAGAGCAAAAAGGTAGCTCTAAAAATAAATGAGACATTGGTAACAAGTGCATGTAGTTGTTAAAACCTCCCAAAGAAGAATTTTGTTTCTGTCACTGACACCTTGGGTTTATTAGGTTCAATAAACAGTGCAATGGAATATTTGAGACCAGTCTCAACAAATAACTTCAGTAAATTGGAAATGAACAATCATGTCTCTCAAAGCAGCAGCATCCACCATAAAATGTTTAAAATCGAAGTATTCTCGTGGTTATGATAACATGTCAATGAAGTCAATCATAGAGAGCTCATGTGAGTTGAGTTCTGTCTTAAGTTATTTTGTGTGACCAATCTCTTATCAGCGGAACATTTCGGGACTGGCTGGCTGAAGCTAAGAAGAAGGGTAAAGAGATACCATCAAACAATCGACTCAGTTTCATTTTTGCAAGAATTTTCAACAGTATTTCAAAAGGTTGTGTCTTCTCAAGCATCTGACTGCAAATAACCTGTTGTCCAACTCGCAGTATGGGTTCCTTAAGGGTTCCAATGGAGAGAAGGTGAGAATGTACTTATTCCATTAGATAACATATTAGAGGATACTGGCATTTTCTGTGAGCTGTCAAAATCCTTTGACTTTGTGAATCACAACATTCTCTTAAGCAAATTAGAATATTATGGTGTCACCACCAGTGCCGCGAAATGGTTCGAGTCTTACCTAACTACCAGGAAACAAAGGGTGAAGTTGCGAAATACCTGTGGGGTAAGCAATCAGTCTTCATCTGATTGGGAATTAATTACATATAGCGTTTCTTAAGCTTTCATCTTGGGTCCATTGCTTTTTCTTGTATACCTTAATGACTTCTTGTCTGTTACATCGCCAGATGCTAAGTTTGTTTTGTTTGTGGATGATACAAACATTGCAATAAATAGCAAGGTAAGTACAGATTTAGAAATAGCTGCTAATCAAATTGTCATTGACATCAATAAATGGTTTAAAGCTGATTCACTCTCATTAAACTTTGAACAGACCCACTATATGCAGTTCAGAACCTCTAAGAAATATCTCCTGAGCGTGTGTATTACATATGAAGAGATGCGGATCGAAGAGGTTGACAGTGTTAAATTTCTGGGATTGCAACTGGATAATAAATTCAGTTCGGAAGGGCATACCACAGAACTTGGTTTCAGATAAAGCGCAGTTTAAACAGTATTTGAGACTCTTTTTGACAGGCAACTCCAACTCCTCTATAGATGAATATCTTAACAGGGACTGTTAGACCAGCTTAAGTAAAAATGTCGAATACATTTCAGTTTTGACAGCACTTGGTCACAACAGTCAGGATTAGGTATTGTGTACGATAAATTTATTAAAAGTACGTAACTATGTTTCATTCTGACAGTGCATTAATTCTGTAAGTATTAGCAGTTCCAGATTACTGCAAAGTATTCACGTTATTTGACGGTCTTCTGACAAAGGGGTCAGGGAAGGGAGTATTATATTCAAATGTTCTAAGTTTTTTGTATTGGACTTTCTGACATGTTCCACACTAAGGAGAATCATCTTATTTTTTGGTCTGTGGAACGAAAGCTGGATCTAAGCTAAGTATCAGCAACAATTATTTTCGCCAGCTTGAAGACAGGGTACCAATAAAGGAACTATTTAGTTCCCCAATTGCACAAAAGCAAGAGGGGTTCAGGGACTTCTCGGACAATCTGTACGAAACTTGAAGAGGGACAATTTTTTTCCAAGATAGTAGCATGCAATTAAATGGACGTTAAAAATACGTCACAGCAAACATAAACATAGCCAAAGCCTTGCAGGCAAACAAAAATTACACGAAGTGAAATGTAGTGTGAGGAGGGCTATGTGAGAGGCGTTCAATGAATTCGAAAGTAATGTTCTATGTACTGACTTGGCAGAAAGTCGTAAGAAAGTTTGGTCTTATGTCAAAGCGGTAGGTGGATCAAAACAAAATGTCCAGACATTCTGTGACTAAAATGGTACTGGAACAGAGGATGACAGACTAAAGGCCGAAACACTAAATGTCTTTTTCCAAAGCTGTTCCACAGAGGAAAACTTCACTGTAGTTCCTTCTCTAGATTGTCACACAGACTACAAAATGGTAGATATCGAAATAGATGACTGAGGGATAGAAAAACGATTAAAATCGCTCAAAAGAGGAAAGGCCGCTGGACCTGATGGGATACCAGTTCGATTTTACACAGAGTACGCGAAGGAACTTGCCCCCCTTCTCGCAGCGGTGTACCGTAAGTCTCTAGAAGAGCGTAGGATTCCAAAAGATTGGAAAAAGGCATAGTTTATCCCAGTTTTCAAGAAGGGACGTCGAACAGATGTGCAGAACTATAGACCTATATATCTAACGTCGATCAGTTGTAGAATTTTGGAACACGTATTATGCTCGGGTATAATTACTTTTCTGGAGACTCGAAATCTACTCTGTGGGAATCAGCATGGGTTTCGAAAAAGACGATCGTTTGAAACCCAGGTCGCACTATTCGTCCACGAGACTCAGAGGACCATAGACACAGGTTCACAGGTAGATGCCGCGTTTCTTGACTTCCGCAAGGCGTTTGATACAGTTCCCCACAGTCGTTTAACGAACAAAGTAAGAGCATATGGACTATAAGACCAATTGTGTGATTGGATAGAAGAGTTCCTAGATAACAGAACGCAGCATGTCATTCTCAATGGAGAGAAGTCTTCCGAAGTAAGAGTGATTTCTGGTGTGCCGCAGGGGAGTGTCGTAGGACCGTTGATATTCACAATATACATAAATGACCTTGTGGATAACATCGGAAGTTCACTGAGGCTTTTTGCGGATGATGCTGTAGTATATCGAGAAGTTGTAACAATGGAAAATTGTACTGAAATGCAGGAGGATCTGGAACGAATTAACGCATGGTGCAGGGAATGGCGATTGAATCTCAATGTAGACAAGTGTAATGTGCTGCGAATACATAGAAAGAAATACCCTCTATCATTTAGCTACAATATAGCAGGTCAGCAACTGGAAGCAGTTAATTCCATAAACTATCTGGGAGTACGCATTAGGAGTGATTTAAAATGGAATGATCATATAAAGTTGATCGTCGGTAAAGCAGATGCCAGACTGAGATACATTGGAAGAATCCTAAGGAAATGCAATCCGAAAACAAAGGAAATAGGTTACAGTACACTTGTTCGCCCACTGCTTGAATACTGTTCACCGGTGTGGGATCCGTAACATGTAGGGTTGATAGAAGAGATAGAGAAGATCCAACGGAGCAGCGCGCTTCGTTACAGGATCATTTAGTAATCGCGAAAGCGTTACAGAGATGATAGATAAACTCCAGTGGAAGACTCTGCAAGAGAGACGCTCAGTAGCTTGGTACGGGCTTTTGTTGAAATTTCGAGAACATACCTTCACCGAGGAGTCAAGCAGTATATTGCTCCCTCCTACGTATGTCTCGCGAAGAGACCATGAGGATAAAATCAGAGATATTAGAGCTCGCACAGAGGCATACCGACAATCTTTCTTTCCACGAACAATACGAGACTGGAATAAAAGGGAGTACCGATAGAGGTACACAAAGTACCCTTCGCCACACAACCTCAGGTGACTTGCGGGGTATGCATGTAGAAGTACATCTACATCTACATCTACATTGATACTCCGCAAGCCACCCAACGGTGTGTGGCGGAGGGCACTTTACGTGCCACTGTCATTACCTCCCTTTCCTGTTCCAGTCGCGTATGGTTCGCGGGAAGAACGACTGTCTGAAAGCCTCCGTGCGCGCTCTAATCTCTCTAATTTTACATTCGTGATCTCCTCGGGAGGTATAAGTAGGGGGAAGCAATATATTCGATACCTCATCCAGAAACGCACCCTCTCGAAACCTGACGAGCAAGTTACACCGCGATGCAGAGCGCCTCTCTTGCAGAGTCTGCCACTTGAGTTTATTAAACATCTCCGTAACGCTATCACGGTTACCAAATAACCCGGTAACGAAACGCGCCGCTCTTCTTTGGATTTTCTCTATCTCTTCCGTCAACCCGACCTGGTACGGATCCCACACTGATGAGCAATACTCAAGTATAGGTCGAACGAGTGTTTTGTAAGCCACCTCCTTTGTTGATGGACTACATTTTCTAAGCACTCTCCCAATGAATCTCAACCTGGTACCCGCCTTACCAACAATTAATTTTATATGATCATTCCACTTCAAATCGTTCCGCACGCATACTCCCAGATATTTTGCAGACGTAACTGCTACCAGTGTTTGTTCCGCTATCATATAATCATACAATAAAGGATCCTTCTTTCTATGTATTCGCAATACATTACATTTGTCTATGTTAAGGGTCAGTTGCCACTCCCTGCACCAAGTGCCTATCCGCTGCAGATCTTCCTGCATTTCGCTACAATTTTCTAATGCTGCAACTTCTCTGTATACTACAGCATCATCCGCGAAAAGCCGCATGGAACTTCCGACACTATCTACTAAGTCATTTATATATATTGTGAAAAGCAATGGTCCCATAACACTCCCCTGTGGCACGCCAGAGGTTACTTTAACGTCTGTAGACGTCTCTCCATTGATAACAACATGCTGTGTTCTGTTTGCTAAAAACTCTTCAATCCAGCCACACAGCTGGTCTGATATTCCGTAGGCTCTTACTTTGTTTATCAGGCGACAGTGCGGAACTGTATCGAACGCCTTCCGGAAGTCAAGAAAAATAGCATCTACCTGGGAGCCTGTATCTAATATTTTCTGGGTCTCATGAACAAATAAGGCGAGTTGGGTCTCACACGATCGCTGTTTCCGGAATCCATGTTGATTCCTACATAGTAGATTCTGGGTTTCCAGAAATGACATGATACGCGAGCAAAAAACATGTTCTAAATTCTACAAGAGATCGACGTAAGAGATATAGGTCTATAGTTTTGCGCATCTGCTCGACGACCCTTCTGGAAGACTGGGACTATCTGTGCTCTTTTCCAATCATTTGGAACCCTCCGTTCCTCTAGAGACTTGCGGTACACGGCTGTTAGAAGGGGGGCAAGTTCTTTCGCGTACTCTGTGTAGAATCGAATTGGTATCCCGTCAGGTCCAGTGGACTTTCCTCTATTGAGTGATTCCAGTTGCTTTTCTATTCCTTGGACACTTATTTCGATGTCAGCCATTTTTTCGTTTGTGCGAGGATTTAGAGAAGGAACTGCAGTGCGGTCTTCCTCTGTGAAACAGCTTTGGAAAAAGGTGTTTAGTATTTCAGCTTTACGCCTGTCAGCCTCTGTTTCAATGCCATCATCATCCCATAGTGTCTGCATATGCTGTTTCGAGCCACTTACTGATTTAACGTAAGACCAGAACTTCCTAGGATTTTCTGTCAAGTCGGTACATAGAACTTTACTTTCGAATTCAATGAACGCTTCACACATAGCCCTCCTTACGCTAACTTTGACATCGTTTAGCTTCTGTTTGTCTGAGAGGTTTTGGCTGCGTTTAAACTTGGAGTGGAGCTCTCTTTGCTTTCGCAGTAGTTTCCTAACTTTGTTGTTGTACCACGGTGGGTTTTTCCCGTCCCTCACAGTTTTACTCGGCACGTACCTGTCTAAAACGCATTTTACGATTGCCTTGAACTTTTTCCATAAACACTCAACATTGCCAGTCTCGGAACAGAAATTTTCGTTTTGATCTGTTAGGTAGTCTGAAATCTGCCTTCTATTACGCTTGCTAAACAGATAAACCTTCCTCCCTTTTTTTATATTCCTATTAACTTCCATATTAAGGGATGCTGCAACGGCCTTATGATCACTGATTCCCTGTTCTGTACATACAGAGTCGAAAAGTTCGGGTCTGTTTGTTATCAGTAGGTCCAAGATGTTATCTCCACGAGTCGGTTCTCTGTTTAATTGCTCGAGGTAATTTTCGGATAGTGCACTCAGTATAATGTCACTCGATGCTCTGTCCCTACCACCCGTCCTAAACATCTGAGTGTCCCAGTCTATATCTGGTAAATTGAAATCTCCACCTAAGACTATAACATGCTGAGAAAATTTATGTGAAATGTATTCCAAATTTTCTCTCAGTTGTTCTGCCACTAATGCTGCTGAGTCGGGAGGTCGGTAAAAGGAGCCAATTATTAACCTAGTTCGGTTGTTTAGTGTAACCTCCACCCATAATAATTCACAGGAACTATCCACTTCTACTTCACTACAGGATAAACTACTGCTAACAGCGACGAACACTCCACCACCGGTTGCATGCAATCTATCCTTTCTAAACACCGTCTGTACCTTTGTAAAAATTTCGGCAGAATTTATCTCTGGCTTAAGCCAGCTTTCTGTACCTATAACGATTTCAGCTTCGGTGCTTTCTATCAGCGCTTGAAGTTCCGGTACTTTACCAACGCAGCTTCGACAGTTGACAATTACAATACCGATTGCTGCTTGGTCCCCGCATGTCCTGACTTTGCCCCGCACCGGTTGAGGCTGTTGCCCTTTCTGTACTTGCCCAAGGCCATCTAACCTAAAAAACCGCCCAGCCCACGCCACACAACCCGTGCTACCCGTGTAGCCGCTTGTTGCGTAGATGTAGAATACAAATGTTGCTGTCGTATAACTACGGCAGTACAACGTACAGAGGGAAAATAATGTTTGGTAGCATAATGCGTTTGGGTGTGTACTATGTTCGTGCAGAGATTTGTACTGATACTATCATATCTCTGCAAGATGAAGTCCATGATTCGTCGCTGCATGTACTTTACAGGACGCTGGACACCTTGGGGTGACATGATAACCTAGGATTGCTAAACTACACCATGATTTCGATGGTACAAAAGCACGAAGATCACTAAAAAAGGAGACGCACGCTAGATATTCGTTTGGGTGTTACCTCAGGAAACAACAGATCATACTGAATCGTGCTAGTGAATAAGCTAGGCAGTTTTTCTTAGTGTCCGTTGGAGTCTAATTGCAGGATTAACGCTTCTGCTTAACAGCTGTTCGCCAAAGACCGTTGACACGGCCCCGCCTCCGCTGCGGCAGCGTATCGACGCGTGACGTCACAGCGGCGCGACGCCCGTCTGCCCACAGCCGTCCGCCAGATGCTAGGCGTTGGCGTGGGCGGCGGCGGCTGCGGCGGCGGCGGAGGCGGAGACGGCTGCCACGTCGGGACGCCACATGTGCTGATCGAACGCCGGGCGTGGGCGGCGGCTTAGCGCGGACTTGGGTCGGGACGAGGCACTGCAGTGCGTGCAGCATGAGTAACCTATAGCGTGCTCCTCACCCTCCGCAGTAGCACTAAAACACGGCAAAGCACGCTTTAAGAGAACTCAACAACTTCAACAGCGCTTCAGTTTGTTTGACAATTGTTTTAGTGCAAAATTTGTACAGAACTACTCCGACAAAGTTTTGGAGATTATTCAGGGACATTAGCTATTGTGATATCAGGGATCCGTGATTTTCGTTGACTCGTTATAGAGAAATATTATAATTAAGATTTACGCTGTTTGTTACCCCAATTATTACCATTTATGTGAAACTGTCTTCAGAGCAGTGAAAAAGTCTGTAATATTCAACGCAAGACACAGAATAGTGCAACAATACTCCGACAGATTAGATTAGATTAGTACTTGTTCCATAGATCATGAATAAGACACTTCGTAGTGATGTGGAACGTGTCAGGTTAATAAAAGGTGTCTATAGAAGATATTACTTTACGCAAAATATTACATGACACTTAATATTTTTAATTAATTTGTGTGTGTGGGGGGGCGGGGGGGGGGGGGTTGGGGAAATTACCCACTTACTATACCTAAAAATTCATTTAATGAGTAGAAGGAGTTGCCATTAAGAAACTCTTTTAATTTCCTTTTAAATGCTATATGGCTATCTGTCAGTCTTTTGATGCTATTAGGTAAGGGACCAAAGACATTTGTGGCAGCATAATTTACCCCCTTCTGAGCCAAATTTAGATTTAACCTTGAGTAGTGAAGACGCAAATGTACTGTGATGGGGTTGGCGTCGTTGCGGGGACACCCCATACTGCGTCTTTCCACTGCACTCTGTGAACCTGTAGCGCTATAATACTCTGAAGAGGTGCAAACTGAGTACACAGTCAGCAATCCTGTCTGTTATAAATTGCCTGCAAATCTTCTGACCACTGAGAGTGGAGACATCGGACTCCTTTTCGTGCTACAGGTATTTCTGTTGCCAGAATGTTGTTTAAGAGGCACGGGGGAGCCTACAAATGACTGACAGACAAAAAAGTTAAAGGAATCTATGTAAACTGACCGTCAAAAACAGATTAAATGCGAGCCAACACTGTTACTCTGTGGAACAAAATAAGCTCACAGTTATGGATTACAAGTCGGTAAGCCGTTCTCATGAAGGAAAGTTTTTTACATAGTAACACTATAAAACAAAGAATGACAGAGCATCCAGACGGTACAGACTTATATTCATTGGAACGAGGTGAACTACTGGCACGTGATCGCCCACGTGAAGAATCGCTTACGGAAAGTGGAGGAGAAGAGGGGGAGGAGAGAGAGAGAGAGAGAAAGGGGGAGGGGGGACACGACAGTTATCACCACGTCAGCTACGCTGAATGCGTGGTACCAGCCGCTCGCGGTGCTAAGTCACGTAATCGCGTAATAAACACGAGCAAAGTAGCCACGCGCGTACTATTGGAAAGCGACGTAACTGCTATCTGTCTGAATTCACACAAGCCTGCTTCCAATGCAATGGAAGCCACTGGTGGGTAAATATAGCAGCGAGTTCCGCATTGTTGTCTGCAATAGAATGAGGGACCGACTTTGCTCTGCAACGGTGTAAGGGACCTAACACATCCGCTATGGGACGGGGCTCGTAGAGCATTTTTCCGTGGTTTTCTCGAATGGAATGAACTATGAGATAATGCAGTCCCTACAGTCAGCTTTAGTAGACCGGACGTGAAGACTTTTCCTACGGCTTCTGGTCGAAACAGGGCGTCCGGACCTCCTGGCGTTAAGGTTGGGCAACCTGTCGTGACCCCAGGACAACGGCCGCGGCAGCAAAACATTCACTTATGCGTCTGCGTGTCTGCACCTGAAATTTGAAAGCAACGGTTCCAAGCCTTACAGATTTACGCCATCTTGTGGATTTTTGAATTTAACTGAAGGGTAGATTCTAAAAATGATCCGTACCCGCCATCCGATTGTCCTTTACCTAGGCTTCACACTAGTGGGTACAGGTGACTAAGGACAACTGATATTAATGCATAAATTTGCCGATTAAGTTTATGTCTTTAAAGTCAGTACCGCCATTAGACTGTTGTTTATTTACAGTGTTACATGTACATTTACAAAAAATGGTTCTGAGCACTATCTGACTTAACATCTCAGGTCATCAGTCCCCTGGAACTTAGAACTACTTAAACCTAACCTGCGACCTAGCAGTCGCGCGGTTCCGGACTGAAGCGCCTAGAACCTCTCTTCCACCACGGTCGGCCTGTATACTTACACAATCATGATTTCGGCTTCATAGTGCCATTATCAAGTGTTTTAAGTGTCATAAAATGCCTAAGATGACATACTGTGTTTATCACTTTCACGGTACAACTAACACTGCTAGAAAAACATATCCGAAAGAGAACCTAGCAGTACTGAATACAAATTTGACGATCAAGAGTAAAGTGGGCTTTACCGTTGTCAGCAGCAATTATCGTAAGTGAATGGGACACGTTTTTTCCCATACGAGACCCAAAACGTGTATCGTTGACATTTGTAATGTCATGCAGATATTTCCAGCGCAGTACAGGCAGAAAGATAAAAGTTGGAAAGAAATCAAACGAAATGGAATCACTCTGTAAGGAGCCACGGGAGACCACTAGGCTCTTATACCTAAGTACTCAGAAAAGACTCCCTGAACAACCTCCGAAATTGTATCGGTGGAGGCTCGGTTCATTCTCTGTATGGGAGGGACCACTAAATTCAGCTGCTACTAATGGATGGATGACAAATGATTTCTTGTTTATGTTGAAGAAAACTTGCATTACTTCACAGGTGGGACACAACTGATCGTAAAACGATATTTCGAAAGCAAGAAAGTAGGAGTTGGGCATTGATGTGAGAACGTCCGAGCTGGTCAACATGAATTATGAGAAACTAGACGAGAAGAACGTGCAGATCATTTTAATTATTCTACTGTGTATGTGTTTTAAAAGTTAAGTAGAAGAAGTGCGAAAACAAGAGGTACTAGAGAAAATATACTCAGAAGGAAATCGGCAGGAAACCCTAACTAGAAGCAGGCGGGATCTATTGCATCAACTAGTTATGAATGAGTGAGCGGTTAACTTGGAACGAGAAGGAGCAGCAGAGGAGAAAGCTTGACAGGACAATCAGAAATTAAATTATTTTAGATCATCGAGAGTTTTTGGTGTAGTTGATATACTACGATGAAAAGATTAGCTCAAGATTGTCAAAATGGGAGATGGTATCAGATCGAACGAGAGTTTCTAGACCTAAAAAATAAACAACTCCGTAAGTGTAATTTCAACTCTCTTATCGTCTCTCTGGAAAGCACGGTATTGTTTTTCTCTTTGTCGTCGTGGGAGGAAGCCGGCCTGTGTGCTGTGTTCGTCAATATTGTGAATAGCAACTGTAAGGCGTCGTCTATTTTCAGTATATTTACAAGCACTGCGCTGTAGATTGGCTCCAGAGGTTCATGAGATTGATTTATTTACTCCGAGTGCCGATGAAGGACCACAGTAACCTCAACTGTAGTTTTTTTTTTAAACAATGAAGCAATCGAAATCATTCTTTCTCGGAAACTGTAAGTTGGTAGACACTTTTCGCAATACAGTTCAGACAGTGTAAGTATGTCAACGAGTATATCTGGCTCATTTAAAGTTACCAAAGTAACGCAAGTGCTTTAACTGGAAGCATTTAGGTTATACACACTGTGAGAATTGTGTGATTTAAAAAACAATACCGATTAACAGTTGAATTACAGACAGACGACAGGATGGGGACAGGTCACTCCTTGTAACTCAGGTAAAGCTACTGGTCGAGTGTGGTTGCGGAAGGTTGTGCTTAAGCCGGTAAGGTGCGGAGAACGGATTTATCAGAGGCTACCATGTAAACAGTTACCGTAGAGTGAATATTGACGTCCGGTATACTTTAGCCGCCAGAGTAACTGCCGATGGTCAACAATCCCACAATGTACGAATGAGTAGTGATGCTCTCAGGATTGTGACAAGGGCTTGGCAGAACAGACTTCTCAGAATTTCACTGTTTTCATATTAGCAGCCAGTCTCTTTGTGAGCATCTCCTCATTAAGGGGCCAAGAAACCACAGGGCCTGGACGTTACCTCTTCACACCGCAAATAACAAGTCACCCAGACTGATATTGTAGCAAAAACACAGCCGTTGACCCCCAGAAGCACGGAAAAGGTTCGTCTGGGAATCAGATCCATCAATATCTCTTGTTATCTTGCTACAATTGGAACATGCATTATATCTTTAAATGGGGTATATTTATTCATTTGCCCTCATAGGCAAACGATGCTGGGACATGTTGGAATGTCTGCTCATCTGTCAACGATATCTCACAGCTGCCTACTGTTCAGCAAGATAATGGCTCCTCTAACACTCCAGAATGCGGTTACTATGATTCGATTAACACCATGTGGGTAACAGAGTGATTTGTTCTCACATCCGTTATGCGAGTCTCGGAAGCTGTAATGAGGGAATGAAGAATGTTTGTCACTTATGGTAGTGATACTTTCTTTGTATTCTATGTTCTGACCCACTTTATTTACATTTTGTGATGAGGCCACACGTCCTATGACATCATGTGGCAAGACCTGCCCCTTTCGCGCCCTCCCCTCCTTCTCTCTTCCCCTCTCCCACTTCCTGTATCCCCCATCCCTTCACTGCTCCGACCTACTCTTCCTCCTCCCCCTTCCCCCCCTCTTCTATTCCTACCTCTTTTCCAGTCAATCAAAGTGCCAAAATGAGACAGGCAATCACTGATTAGCACATTAAGACCATTAAAATGAAAAACCAGTTATATTATAGCCATCCTGTTCGAACTCAAAAGTATCCAAGCGCTCTGAATTTTTTGCCACATTTAAAAAATTACTCAGGTTCCTCCCGAACTCCATAAACTATCGCCTTCAAAACACACAATATTTAACCAAAAATTATATAAATGGCGTAGGTTGCAGTAATCATGGTACTTTATGAAGTGCACAAAATTATGCAACGCTATTTTTTGTGACGTGTTCGAAAGTATGTACCCAAAAGTTAGGTAAAGGATGTAACTTGTAGTAGTTCTGGCTGCACTCAAAAATATCTGACAGCTATAATATTTTTGGAGCCATGTTCAAACGAATTTATCCCAAAAAATTACGTAAAGAATATAAGTTGCAATACATGTGGCGGTGTTTAGAATCATCCGAATGCTATGAATTTTTTTGCGTCATATTCAAAAGAATTTGTCCAAAACGATGTGATATGCAAAAAGGATTATCCAAAGACTTATGTAAAGGGTACTACTTGCACTATTTTTGGTCGTGAACTTTTTCTTTGAGCCATATTCAACCGAAAAATTATGTAAACGGTGTAACTTGCAGTATTTTTGGCTGTGCTCAGAAGTATTCGAATGTTCGAGTTCTTTTACACCATACTCAAAAACACGTAACCAAAAAATTCCAAAAGGATTCAAATGCAGTTTTTCTGGCTGTTCTAAAAAGTGTCCGAACGCTCTTATATTTTTGTGGCGTATTTAAAAGCATTTATGCAAAAATTTACATAAATGCTACAACTTGCAGCATTTTTGACCGAAATCAAAGTGTCCAAATGCTATGAATCTTTTTGCATCATATTCAAAAGGATTTATTTATAAAATTACTTGAAGCGTGTAACTTGCAATATTTTCACATCTAAAAGTACTTTACGGAAGATTAAAATGAAACTCAGTCACAATGTAGTCATCTTGAACATCCTCAAAACTATCCAAATGCTTTGAAAAGTTTTTGGGTCATTTTCAAAAGTATTTACCCAAAGATATAGGTTGCAGTGTTTCTACATCAAATGTTACAAGGCTAACAGGCAGGCATAGGAAAGACTGAATGAGTTGAATGAGTGTTTCGGTTGTTCCACAAGCGTTGCACGACACAAATGCCAATAAGGCATCGGCAAGACTCAATTTGCTAAGTGAGCATTTTTATCGTTCCCGCAAGTCTTATTTTGTTGTGACATTCTGCTAGATATGATGTACAAGTATAGACAAACAAATGACTATAATTTAAGAAAAAATGGATAATTTATTCAGAGAGTGGGTTTCACAAATTGTGTAAGAAAATGGTGCATTGACCCACATCTGGCCCATATGGAAGCAGTTACTTGGCTTGGAATTTTTGATCGAGTTCTTGGATGTTCTCCTGAGACATATGGTGCCAAATTCCGTCCAGCTGGCGTGTTAGATCGCCAAATCGCGAGATGGTTGGCGGGCTCTGCCCATAAAGCTCCAAACGTTCTCGATTGGGGAGAGATCCGGTGACCTTTCTGTCCAAGGTAAGGTTTGGTAGGTACAAAGAAAAGCAACAGAAACTCTCGCCATATGTGGCTGGACATTATTTTGTTGAAATGTAGCCCAGGATGGCTTGCCACAGAGGGCAACAAAATGGAGCGTAGAATATAGTACGTGCACCACCGTGCCTAAGGGTGTCGCAGATGATAACCAAAGAAGTCCTCCTATGGAAAGAAATGGCACCTCAGACCTTCACTGCTGGTTGTCATGGCACATGGTGGGCGACAGTCAGGTTGGTAACCCACCACTGCCCGGGACGTCTTCAGACGCTTCTTCGGCCCGGAATAACGTTGAATGTTCAAATGTGCGCGAAATCTTATGGGACTTAACTGCTAAGGTCATCAGTCTCTAAGTTTACACACTACTTAATCTAAATTATTCTAAGGACAAACACACACACACACACACACACACCCATGCCCGTGGGAGGACTCGAACCTCCGCCGGGATCAGCGGCACAGAACGTTGAATGGAGTAGAACTGTCTTCAGTAATAAGTCCTGCTTCGAACTGGGCCCTGATGACCAGCGAAGAGGTGTCTGGAGGAGTCACGGACAGTGGTTGGATACTAGCTTGACTGTCGTTCACCATACAGCAGGAAAGACACAGGTGATAGTCTAGCGCGCAAATTTTTTCATAGCAGGACCCCTTTAATTTTCATCCGTGACACCCTTACAGCGCAGTGATATATCGCCGATATTATGCGCCCCGTTTTGTTTCGTTTCATGACAGTCCATCCTGGACTTAGATTTCAGCAATATAATAAAGTCCGCCTACACACAGCGAGAGTCCCTGCTGCTTGGGTTCGTGTTTGCCAAAACCTACCTTGGCCAGCAAGGTCACCGGATCTCTCCCATATTGGGAACGTTTGGAGCATTATGGGCAGGGACATCCAACCAGCTCTGGACTTTGACGCCAATTAGACAGAATTTGGCACGATAACTCTCAGACGGGCATCCAAAGACTACCAGTCAATGCCAAACCGAATATCTGCTTGCAAAGGGGTTAGAAGTGGACCAATGCGTTATTGACTTGCTAAATTCATGAAACTGTTTCTCTCGGATAAACACGCAGTTTTTCTGAAATCGTAATTTTTGTATCTGCTCCTATGAACTGCTTCTGCAAAAATAGGCCGAGAGTGAAGGACGAGAGTAGGAGCAGGAAAAGGTGAAGTACTTCGGTACTGCAAGTAAAGTTAAAGCACCTTTACTGGTGTATAAACATTTACAACACATTACTTAACTTTTGGTACAGATGAGCACTTAGGTGCGAAGCCGTTCATGTATCGAAGCTAACAGTTACTAGAAGTTAACAAAGGCAAAGTCTGTAGTGGCTCGGCTACTATGAAACAGAAACAATGTTGCTTTGTCTTCTACTTGGGATCAAATGGGCTCAATGTGAAGCGGCGCTCGTCGAGCTCCACAGCGTCGGCCAGAGGGCGCTGTGGTCGGCGTTGTTCGTCCGCTCTCGTAGTGCCAACCCACGAGAGCGCACCTATGTTGTGGCATCGTAGCTATCGATACCACAGTAATCATTTGTTTGTACTTGTACATCTACCGATTTCCGTCCCATTCGGATAATTCCTTCGTGGTGCGTCGTTTTCTGTCTTAGAGTGTCTATTCGCACACTTCGTTGAGAAACATATGGGCACTGTTGCCGAAAGTGCACTTGTCGACGAGAGTATATAATCGCATAAAAGTATCATCTTGGTCCAAAGATGTATCTACTTGTCACCAAATACCGATCCGCTGCCACAAAAATGTATCAGCTGGCTCCAAAATTGTGTTAACTGTACATGAGATGACCAAGACAACTATGAAAGCTTTGGATGGAAGCTGGTGTCCCTGCTACAAAATGGAGCAAATTTATATAATTTATTGGAAACGTATGCGGTAGTGTTAGTCACGTTACAAAAATGGATTGCTCTTCCTTATTACCCTGCAAATGGTAAAATAATTGTTGGCTAACACGACGTGAATTGGAGGAACTGGATGAATAAGTGCATTAGGACAGGCCTAGAGTATAAAAGAAAGAAACAAAAATCATCAGAATACAACGGTTAGTTCGAAACAATGATAAGTCTGTGGAAAAGTTATGGGATATGACGTATTAATTACTGGTACATCCACGCTGTTCTCTAGATGTGGGATCCTATGACCTCACGTCTTCATACTGAAACACATTGGCCTTACTATTTATGGACTGCTGAAACTCGTTTCCTTTTGCTTTTCCCATGAAACCTAATTACTCACTGGGTAACGTGCAAACGGCTTATCTCAGTGAAACACTTTGGTTAAACTTCTGCTCCTCTGGGTGATTGCTACTACAGAAATACAAAAAGGCTAATTTTGTGTATACAAGGCGGCGCTTCGTTCATAGTAGAGGATGGCACACTGTAGAGTACATAATACATGATTAAAAAAAAAACGTATACAAGTATTGCAGGTTAATCAGTAAATACATGATGATACCACGTGCATGCAACAAGAATTAGAAAGTCTGAAGAAATTGTAGATAAATTACCTGAATCGGAAACTTAAAAGCAAGGAAACACTTTCAGTGATGGTAACGTAAATCGTAACGACAATTGAACAATAAGCGAATTAAGTTAATCATAATCCTTGACTCTGACCTCAGCTCGATCAGTACGCGAACCGATATAGTACATGCAACATCGCCTGTCAAGAGGAACGTGTAGACTACAAATTTCGTATGTATAGTAGCGGTTGTAGGTCCTGGAGGTGGTGATGGAAATAGATTTTCTTTCCTTCTCTTACACAACGAACCAAATAGTGATACAGATGGTGTTTTCAAAACTGAGTTGCGGTAATGAAAAGGAAAAAAAAATGGGACTCACTAGGAAAATGTAGCCTCTGCACCACGCGTGAACACATCTAGAGATACAGGAACAGCAAATGCACCAGAAATTATACTAAAATACACCACGTGTTATCACCAGCTACATCAAGAGTGATTAAAACCTGCAGTCGATTGGATACTTAGCAATTTATCGAAGTAAATACTGAGTAGCACTACTGAATAAATTTGTAAACAGAAATAATAATTGATAACCAATAACAGAACAGGGTGCATTAATGCACGGAAGGACACTCGTGAGGTTGGTGAAATGTCCACTCGGTAGCAGCGTGGCGGATTGCTAACTAAAGGGAACGTCAGGGAGAAGAAGTTCTACAGATCGACCACGGAAACTTAGCCCGGAAGTGTTTACTGATAAAGACGCCGGCCGTGAAAGCCTACATGGAATGATAAAGGGAACCGGGTTCGATTACCTGCCGCGTCGGAGATTCTCTCCGCTCGGGGACTGGGTGTTGTCGTCTCCTTACGATCGAATCGACATAATTGAAATGACACCGTTGAGATGGATGCATGGACACGTCCTGAAAGCCAATAAATTAAAAACTTAGTGAAACCGCATGACACACTCAAGGCTTCATGTTGCGGAACCAGGAAACAGACTAGAATTAATAACCAGCCTATGCCGCCGTCGAGCACATTCGGAAAAGTGGGCCGAAGATTATATTGCCATAGCGTGAATTATTGTCACAGTCCAGTGAGAGACAGGTAAACCATATTAAAATTTATCTATAGATAGTGAAAGGACAGAATCAGATTCCTTTCGAAACATTAACCCTTTGGGTCCCAACGACATGAAAACATATACATCCCTAAGATTTTTAACAAAAGTAACCCTCATTATCATAGTAAGAAACGAAGAAAACTAGAAATCGGCAAAATTAACCTTTACATCATAGTAAGCAATGAATAAGAGAAGAAAATGGCCAAAAGTAAATCAACTGTTTTGAGGTGGTTTCACTGTGGAACCACTAGGACATATAGTTTTCAACCACTCACCATTTAATGTAATGTATTTGAAAGCAAATTACCATTTTTCCTAGACACAGCCCCACATCTCGAAACACCCATGATCTCATAATGCCTAAAACAAATTGCAATCCTGAATAACAAGCAAAAATGGACCTAAAATTTAATAAACTTTGTATCAAAACTACATACTGAACCAGAGGTCTCATTTCGACATCAGTCACAAAAACAGTAGAACAAACTCTAATTTAATTTACGTTACAATAAATTTAAATATACTTACTTTCATTGTCAATTATCTCCCCAACACGGCCACAAAAAAAGAGTGCACTACATTCTTAGAAGTACGTGAGTGTACTAATAGACGTCTGTCTTACAACAGCATCGGTGGTTCACGCTAAAGGCACTGTGACTTTAAAAAAAATGAAATAGGGGTATCAGGCAGAAACTACTGGTACTCAAAGTGTAAAGCTTTGGGTTGGTGCGTAAGTTTGTATTGTTTTTCCATAAGTTCAAGAAAGCAGTATATACACATAACAGAGACGTTAGTTATCAATAATATATTCTCTTTCAGCATTCACAACAGTCTGCCAAAGCTGGGAAGACTTTCTATCCCGCGGCTATAGAAGTCACGTGCTTTTGACACGAAGAACTCGTCGAGCAATGTTCGGAGCGCATTTTCATCCGGAGAAGAAGTTCCTTGAAGATTGTTCGATAGAGAGCGGAAAAGGTGAAATTCTAAGGACGCGAGATCACATGAATAAGGTGGGTGCGGAATGACTTCCCAACCCAAATTATGTATAGCGTTTTTTGTCCGTCTAACAGACTGCGGGCGGCGTTATTGTCGAGTAGCATAACTTCATGCAGTCTTCCTGGTCGTTGTTCTTGGACGGCGTGCCCAACACAGGTCAGTTGTTGACAGTAAATATCAGCAGTGATGGTTACACCTCGGGAAGGCAATTCGTAGTACACCACACCGTCGAGCAGATCTTTGTACGGGGAACTTGTGCCCTGTTTGGGCTGTACCATTCTTTTCATTCCCTTTCATTACCATAAAGACACCATTTCTCATCACCAGTGACGATACAGGATAGGAACGGTCGGTGTTTTTCACGTGGTAATTGATGAAGAGCAAGCAGAGATGCACACATGACCGCCCACTTGTTTTTGTCGTATTGGCTTAGAGCATGCGGTAGCCTCAGACTTGAGGTTTGAACCTTCTCCACTGCTTGCAAATATCACACGATGATAGAAAGATCACAGTTAAACAGATTTGCCAATTCGCGAATACACTGACGTGGTTCATTGTGGATTAATGTACACTACTGGCCATCAAAATTGCTACACCACAAAGAAGACGTGCTACCGCCGCGAAATTTAACTGACAGGAAGGAGATGCTGTGATATGCAAATGATTAGCTTTTCAGAGCATTCTCACAAGGTTGGCGCCGGTGGCGACACCTACAAAGTGCTGACATGAGGAACGTTTCCAACCGATTTCTCGTACACAAACAGCAGTTGACCGGCGTTGCCTGGTGAAACGTTGTTGTGATGGAGGAGAAATGCGCACAATCACGTTTCCGATTTTGATAAAGTTCGGATTGTAGCCTATCGCGATTGCGGTTTATCGTATCGCGACATTGCTGCTCACGTTGGTCGAGATCCAATGACTGTTAGCAGAATGTGGAATCGGTGGGTTCAGGAGGGTAATACGGAACGCCGTGCTAGATCCCAACGGCCTCGTATCACTAGCAGTAGAGATGACAGGCATCTTATCCGCATGGCTGTAACGGATCGTGCAGCCACGTCTCGATTCCTGAGTCAACAGTTGGGGACGTTTGCAAGACAACAACCATCTGCACGAACAGTTCGACGACGTTTGCAGCAGCATGGACTATCAGCTCGCAGACCATGGCTGCAGTTACCCTTGACGCTGCATCACAGACAGGAGCGCCTGCGATGGTGTACTCAACGACAAATCTGGGTGCACGAATGGCAAAACGTCGTTTTTTTTCGGATGAATGCAGGTTCTGTTTACAGCATCATGATGGTCGCATCTATGTTTGGTGATATCGTGATGAACGCACACTGGAAGCGTGTATTCGTCATCGCCATACTGGCGTATCACCCGGCGTGATGGTATGGGGTGCCTTTGGTTACACGTCTCGGTCACCTCTTGTTCGCATTGACGGCACTTTGAACAACGGACGTTACATTTCAGATGTGTTATGACCCATGGCTCTACACTTTATTCGATCCCTGCGAAACCCTACATTTCAATAGGATAATGCACTTCCGCATGTTGCAGATCCTGTACGGGCATTTGTGGATACAGAAAATGTTCGACTGCTTCTCTGGCCAGCGCATTCTGCAGATCTCTCACCAATTGAAAACGTCTGGTCAATTGTGGCCGAGCAACTGGCTCGTCACAACTCTTGATGAACTGTGGTATCGTGTTGAAGCTGCATGGTCAGCTGTACCTGTACATGCCATCCAACCTCTGTTTGACTCATTGCCCAGGCGCATCAAGGCTGTTATTGCGGCCAGAGGTGGTTGTTCTGGGTACTGATTTCTCAGGATCTATGCACCCAAATTGCGTGAAAATGTAATCACATGTCAGTTATAATATAATATATTTGTCCAATGAATACCCGTTTATCATCTGCATTTGTTCTTGGTGTAGAGATTTTAATGGCCAGTAGTGTATTTAAACGAGCTTCATCTCAATCCGGTCTTCCTGAACGTGGGGAGTCACTAATGTCAAACATCTCCTCCTTAAGGCGAGAATACCGTTGTCTTGCCGTGCTCTGTCCAATGGCATTACGAGTATACCCACACACGGTGCAAATGTTTATGGCTGCCTCCGCTGCTGACACCCCTCTGACGAACTCAAACAGAACACTATGTTTGAAATGTTCCGACTTCTCCACTTGGCACTCCATTTTCTAGCGTCCACAGCTCCATTCACTATCTCCGAATGACAGAACGGCAATATGAAAACTCAAATAGCAACAGTGAACTACAAATAAAAAATGATACTCAATAGATAAACCCATAGCAACCGGAATACCAACATCAAAAACGAAAACATTACGAACTTATGCATCAGCCTAATAAATGTTGTCTCTGTGTGTCATCTTTGCCGGCTGGATGGCCGAGCGGTTCTAGGCGCTTCAGTCTGGAACCGCGCGATCACTACGGTCGCAGGTTCGAATCCTGCCTCGGGCATGGATGTGTGTGATGTCCTTAGGTTAGTTAGGTTTAAGTAGTTCTAAGTTCTAGGGGACTGATGACCCCAGATGTTAAGTCGCATAGTACTCAGAGCCATTTAAACCATTTTTTGTCCATCTTTTCAGAGATGGTTGCTGGACTCGGCTGTTCGATACAGGATGTCAAATGAAACACCTTTCGGCCGCATAGTTTCCAAACTTGTTTTATTTGGCTACCAGTTTCGGCGATTTACTACCCCATCTTAAGGCCTCTGACGTGTAGGAAGATACCACCTCGGTTCTGGTCAAAACAGGGGCCAGCAATACTGGTTCAAAATCGTTCAAATGGCTCTAAGTACTATGGGACTTAATATCTGACGTCATCAGTCCTCTATACTTAGAACTACATAAACCTATCTAACCTAAGGACATCACACACATCCATTTAATAGGCAGGAATCGAACCTGCGACCATAGCAGCAGCGCGGTTCCAGTAATACTGGTGTTAGTAGATTTCTGTTTGCTATAGCGATCACTCTACCATCATCTGCCGATCTTGAATCGAGGCCTGACGATGGCGCAGTAAATCGCCCAGACCGGTTGCCAAATAAAATAAGTTTGGAAACTAGATGGCTGAAAGCTGTTTCGTTTGACATTCTAATAAATGACGGGTTTAAAACATCCTGATTCCAAAGAAATGTTTTTGTTGGTATCATGTTGTGACCAATGTAACATACTCATACGTTTGTAAATAGGAGACCCACGAAAGGACGTTTATTCCTAGTGTGGAAGAGTAATTCGGCTTGCAAAGGTGTTATATCAGCGACAGCGGTGTGTAATGGTAATCAAACAAGTTCAGCCGGTTTCCTTGTCCTTGGCCTTCACGGCACGTGAGGCGGCCGGCGGTGTTTCGCTCTTGGAATCTAATCTTGTGCTGCGGTCGCCATAACGCAGACCTTGAGTGTTCGTGCTGAGAGCGGAATGAGTACAGTGAACCTCGCAGATAAGCAGTTAAGTTCGCTCGGGCTGGCACCTTGTTTCCCACAGTTTGTCTCAACTATAAAGTTTTATTTTTATTTTTTATTCCTGCACTGTAATAGAGCGACATCTGACACCTGCCCCGTGAACTTCAGTTTTCTGTACTGAATCTTATAACAACATACTGGGTATGAGTCACAACGTAACTTATGTTATCAGGAGAAAGAAAACTGGCATTCTACGGATCGGAGCGTGGAATGTCAGATCCCTTAATCGGGCAGGTAGGTTAGAAAATTTAAAAAGGGAAATGAATAGGTTAAAGCTAGATATAGTGGGAATTAGTGAAGTTCGGTGGCAGGCGAATACAGGGTTATAAATACAAAGTCAAATAGGGGTAATGCAGGAGTAGGTTTAATAATGAATAAAAAAATTGGAATAAGGGTAAGCTACTACAAACAGCATAGTGAACGCATTATTGTGGCCAAGATAGACACGAAGCCTACGCCTACTACAGTAGTACAAGTTTATATGCCAACTAGCTCTGCAGATGACGAAGAAATTGAAGAAATGTATGACAAAATAAAAGAAATTATTCAGATAGTGAAGGGAGACGTAAATTTAATAGTCATGGGTGACTGGAATTCGGTAGTAGGAAAAGGGAGAGAAGGAAACGTAGTAGGTGAATATGGATTGGGGCTAAGAAATGAAAGAGGAAGCCGCCTGGTAGAATTTTACACAGAGCACAACTTAATCATAGCTAACATTTGGTTCAAGAATCATAAAAGAATGTTGTATACATGGAAGAATCCTGGAGATACTAGAAGGTATCAGATAGATTATATAATGGTAAGACAGAGATTTAGGAACGAGGTTTTAAATTGTAAGACATTTCCAGGGGCAGATGTGGACTCTGACCACATTCTATTGGTTATGAACTGTAGATTAAAACTGAAGAAACTGCAAAAAGGTGGGAATTTAAGGAGATGGGACCTGGATAAACTGACTAAACCAGAGATTGTACAGAGTTTGAGGGAGAGCGTAAGGGAACAAATGGCAAGAATGGGGGAAAGAAATACAGTAGAAGAAGAATGGGTAGCTTTGAGGGATGAAGTACTGAAGGCAGCAGAGGATCAAGTAGGTAAAAAGACGAGGGCTAGCAGAAATCCTTGGGTAATGGAAGAAATATTGAATTTAATTGATGAAAGGAGAAAATATAAAAATGCAGTAAATGAAGCAGGCAAAAAGGAATACAAACGTCTCAAAAATGAGACCGACAGGAAGTGCAAAATGGCTAAGCAGGGATGGCTAGAGGATAAATGTAAGGATGTAGAGGCTTATCTCACTAGGGGTAAGATGGATACCGCCTACAGGAAAATTAAAGAGACCTTTGGAGAGAAGAGGACCACTTGTATGAATATTAAGAGCTCAGATGGAAACCAAGTTCTAAGCAAAGAAGGGAAAGCAGAAAGGTGGAAGGAGTATATAGAGGGTCTATACAAGGGCGATGTACTTGTGGACAATATGATGGAAATGGAAGAGGATGTAGATGAAGATGAAATGGGAGATACGATACTGCGTGAAGAGTTTGACAGAGCACTGAAAGACCTGAGTCGAAACAAGGCCCCGGGAGTATACAACATTCCATTAGAACTACTGGTGGCCTTGGGAGAGCCAGTCCTGACAAAACTCTACCATCTGGTGAGCAAGATGTATGAGACAGGCGAAATACCCTCAGACTTCAAGAAGAATGTAATAATTCCAATCCCAAAGAAAGCAGGTGTTGACAGGTGTGAAAATTACCGAACTATCAGTTTAATAAGTCACGGCTGCAAAATACTAACGCGAATTCTTTACAGACGAATGGAAAAACTAGTAGAAGCCGACCTCGAGGAAGATCAGTTTGGATTCCGTAGAAATACTGGAACACGTGAGGCAATACTGACCCTACAACTTATCTTAGAAGATAGATTAAGGAAAGGCAAACCTACGTTTCTAGCATTTGTAGACTTAGAGAAAGCTTTTGACAATGTTGACTGGAATACTCTCTTTCAAATTCTGAAGGTGGCAGGGGTAAAATACAGCGAGCGAAAGGCTATTTACAATTTGTATAGAAACCAAATTGCAGTTATAAGGGTTGAGGGGCATGAAAGGGAAGCAGAGGTTGGGAAGGGAGTGAGACAGGGTTGTAGCCTCGCCCCTATGTTATTCAATTTGTGTATTGAGCAAGCAGTAAAGGAAACAAAAGAAAAATTCGGAGTAGGTGTTAAAATCCATGGAGAAGAAATAAAAACTTTGAGGTTCGCCGATGACATTGTAATTCTGTCAGAGACAGCAAAGGACTTGGAAGAGCAGTTGAACGGAATGGATAGTGTCTTGAAAGGAGGATATAAGATGAACATCAACAAAAGCAAAACGAGGATAATGGAAAGTAGTCGAATTAAGTCGGGTGTTGCTGATGGTATTAGATTAGGAAATGAGACACTTAAAGTAGTAAAGGAGTTTTCCTATTTGGGGAGCAAAATAACGGATGACGGTCGAAGTAGAGAGGATATAAAATGTAGACTGGCAATGGGAAGGAAAGCGTTTCTGAAGAAGAGAAATTTGTTAACATCGAGTATAGATTTAAGTGTCAGGAAGTCGTTTCTGAAGTATTTGTATGGAGTGTAGCCATGTATGGAAGTGAAACGTGGGCGATAAACAGATTAGACAAGAAGAAAATAGAAACTTTCGAAATGTGGTGCCACAGAAGAATGCTGAAGATTAGATGGGTAGATCACATTACTAATGAGGAGGTGTTGAATAGGATTGGGGAGAAGAGAAGTTTGTGGCACAACTTGACTAGAAGAAGGGGTCGGTTGGTAGGACATGTTCTGAGGCATCAAGGGATCACCAATTTAGTATTGGAGGGCAGCGTAGAGGGTAAAAATCGTAGAGGTAGACCAAGAGATGAATACATTAAGCAGATTCAGAAGGATGTAGGTTGCAGTAAGTACTGGGAGATGAAGAAGCTTGCACAGGATAGAGTAGCATGGAGAGCTTCATCAAACCAGTCTCAGGACTGAAGACCACAACAACAACAACAACAACAACGGGCTGGCACCTTGTTTCCCACAGTTTGTCTCAACTGTAAAGTTTTATTTTTATTTTTTATTCCTGCACTGTAATAGAGCGACATCTGCCACCTGCCCCGTGAACTTCAATTTTCTGTACTGAATCTTATAACGACATACTGGGTATGAGTCACAAAGTAACTTTTGTTTTTCACGTGTAAGTCGTATTGGTCACAGCTCACTTCGCTCCAATTTATTTTTAGTTTTCATGCTTAGTAATTAAATCAAGATTATCATTTCCGATATGCATGTGGAGTAACGACTTTTTTTGTCTTTTTTTTCAATTTGCCGCGCTTTACGTCAGAGTAAACGTTATTGATTTTTTTTTACCATGCAACTAAAACACTTTTCTGTCGTATTTCGCCGGTCGGAGTGGCCGAGCGGTTCTAGGCGCTACAGTCCGGAACCGCGCGACCGCTGCGGTCGCAGGTTCGAATCCTGCCTCGGGCATGGATGTGTGTCATGTCCTTAGGTTAGTTAGGTTTAAGTAGTTCTAAGTTCTAGGAGACTGATAACCGCAGAAGTTAAGTCCCATAGTGCTCAGAGCCATTTTTTTTTTTTGTCGTATTTCATACTTTCGCTTCCACCTGCATATTCCTAGATGGGCATGGTCGTTCTTTTTACGACCTTTTGAGACAGTATTCCTTATTGAACTGTTTCGATGAAGTACCAATAAATAACGGCATTTAGAAGACCCCTTAAACTAATAAATGAGAGGACAAAATTTTACTGTCTACGGAAATTGAGTGGCCTTTAGCAGTAAACTCAGAGTGCATATTTCTCGGATCTCCATTTGTACATACTCTGTTATTGTTAAGATGGGCTGAGAGGTTTCAATTTCAATCCATACCTTTACTTGGGAATGTGGGTAACGAGAACCACTAATGATTAAACTATTCTCATTGCCACCAAGAGCGTTTATGTGCTCCTTAGTTCTTTCTCGCATCTGATGTGATGTGTAAAAAGGAAAAACTAATTTTTATTTAACAGTTCGCGAAAGTTAATTCACAATATCTGAAAGAAATATAATATACTGGGTAAACAAGCTGTAAAAAGACAGTAAAATCGGATTTCCGTAATATCACTTGTGTTAAAACACGCGAAGCTGCTTAGGGTCGAGGGTGGGGAAAATCGGAACTAAAGACATAATTACACTAAGTGAACTGACCGAATGGTTTCGGTCTTCCGATCAGAAGCAGTTCACACAATTAATCATAGGAATCAAAAACATCGGATGTTTACGTTCAGGGAATGGGTTGTGCATAGTATCATGGGAGCGAAGATTTGTGCATGCACATGCTAACTTCCAGTAAGGAGGGGGAGCGAGGGGTAAAAGAAAAACCTCCTCGCACTGTTACTTTCCCGAAAGAGTTCATCTGAGCTATGTTCGCTCATGAAGTACCTAATTTGTACTGAATCTCTCACTTTATATTATGTCGGGTTTTATGCTGTTAAAAAGTCTCTTTCCATTCTGTGGGAATCAGTTCTCAAAATTTTAGCTTCAGGACTAGACTGAAACTGCACAATGTAGAAGACGAGACTGCAGTTCGTATGTCAATGCTTTCTCAAGTGATAGTATCCCTCAAATGTCAAGAGACGAGCAATGGAAATTACCATTGTTGCAGCACTATATGGTATGCGACACACAGAAATCCTTACCTTTACGGCTCTCGCTAAACAATTTCTTGTGAAGTTGTCTTAAGAAACTATGTACTGAAGGAGAAGCGCCGGCCGGGGTGGCCGAGCGGTTCTAGGCGCTACAGTCTGGAACCGCGCGGCCACTACGGTCACAGGTTCGAATCCTGCCTCGGTCATGGATGTGTGTGATGTCCTTAGGTTAGTTAGGTTTAAGTAGTTCTAAGTTCTAGGGGACTGATGACCTTAGAAGTTAAGTCCCATAGTGCTCAGAGCCATTTGAACCATTTTTTTGAAGGAGAAGCAAGTCATTAGTAAGAGGGTTGGCATCTTCTGCAGAACTGAATAATGTATTCACAGTTCTTCGCTTAATTACATTCCTCAACGTGCGGTCATAATGAATAAAACAATAAGTAACGGTGATGAAGATAATAACGATGCCGACAGTAGATTAAGCTACACAAATTATTGCCTTGAGTGTTTCCACCTACATACCACTACCTAACAACGTGAAAGTAGATAAAAATATCATGTAGCTCGGTCTGAGTTTTAAGGGAAAGGCTCAACACATAAACTCAACTGTATGGTCAATGTGCATACAAGGAAATACATTATTACTTAACGGTAACCAAATATTGCCTTAATATCCGTGCGTCTATTGTGAGAAACAGCGTGCCATAACTGCTGAGACAGAACGAGGCAGCGCGCTGGACTCGCTGTCGGGAGAATGACGGTTAGAACGTGTGTTCGGCCTCACAAATTAAGTTTTTCCATGATTTCACTAAACCATTCCAGGCAAATGCCGGGATAATACCTTTCACAAGGACACAGCCGATTTCCTTCCCCATCCTTCCGTAATCCGAGCTTGTTCTCCGTCTCTAACGATCATGCTGTCGACGGGACGTTAAATACTAATCTTTGTTACTTCCTTTCACAACTACTCACAATCGGTCTTCTATAAATCACAAATTTGCCACAACAACGCTCCGGAAATGCACACAGCCCCAACATAGCGATGTTCTACTGACTTTTTTTTTTTTATAGATTTCATGAATAAAGCTTCAGAATCGATTAAATTTTCCCTTTCACGAAATTTATCATCGTATGTCACTAGTGACTTCACATAAATTGTATGAGTGTTCACAGTTTGCAATTCAGTTAATGCCTTGAAAGAATGCCTCAGTTTGAAATGTTATTGCCTGTCTAGCCATACTGTGTAAATGTTTGATTTCCAATCTAAGAGCACGATGTATATCCGGTTACCAGTACGTATCTGTGTGAGCTCCCGTCTTGAAATCTTGCAGCCGGCCGAAGTGGCCGTGCGGTTAAAGGCGCTGCAGTCTGGAACCGCAAGACCGCTACGGTCGCAGGTTCGAATCCTGCCTCGGGCATGGATGTTTGTGACGTCCTTAGGTTAGTTAGGTTTAACTACTTCTAAGTTCTAGGGGACTAATGACCTCAGCAGTTGAGTCCCATAGTGCTCAGAGCCATTTGAACCATTTTGAAATCTTGCATCAGCGATAAGGCTAGGTTGAGAATTATTGTTCTATGAAATTCATTTTTAAACAAACGAGCCGGCCGAAGTGGCCGTGCGGTTAAAGGCGCTGCAGTCTGGAACCGCAAGACCGCTTCGGTCGCAGGTTCGAATCCTGCCTCGGGCATGGATGTTTGTGATGTCCTTAGGTTAGTTAGGTTTAACTAGTTCTAAGTTCTAGGGGACTAATGACCTCAGCAGTTGAGTCCCATAATGCTCAGAGCCATTTGAACCATTTTGAAATCTTGCATCAGCGATAAGGCTAGGTTGAGAATCATTGTTCTCTGAAATTCATTTTTAAACAAACGAGCCGGCCGAAGTGGCCGTGCGGTTAAAGGCGCTGCAGTCTGGAACCGCAAGACCGCTACGGTCGCAGGGTTCGAATCCTGCCTCGGGCATGGATGTTTGTGATGTCCTTAGGTTAGTTAGGGTTAACTACATCTAAGTTCTAGGGGACTAATGACCTCAGCAGTTGAGTCCCATAGTGCTCAGAGCCATAAACAAACGATGCTGTCGTCTCACGAGAAGGTAGACTGCGACACTATCAGTTAATTACAGTAGGTGTTTTTACTCCAACAGGTTGACATCCAAATGCTAATACGAATTTACCGAGAACTTAATTATTTTTTCTTAATATGAAACTAATCACAAAGTAAATTATTATGAACGGTTTTTTTCAGTGAAATTTTATTCTTGTATTGAAAGTAATTTTAAACCAGATCGCTTTAATGTTACTGTGTGCTGCAATAGTCTCTAAGATGGCTGTAATATAGTTACTTATGCAATACACACATTTGCTATGTAATAACACACATTGAAAATTTAATTGCTATTTTTGTCACTCAGAACATAACAGCCACATGCAGTTTGTTAATCGGGAGTGCTTCAAGACGTTTTATGTAATGGAAGGTTATATGTACGGAATAAAAACCACGAGTGTAGTATACGCTCTGAATTTATCAGTGATGCTTCTAAAAATTAACTTTACTGAACTGTAATGCAATTACTGTTGTAATTTCTGGTATTACCTTTCAGCCTACCGTGATACATTGTTGTTGCCATTGGTCACTACACAAATAGTATTGACAGTTTTTAGCCGGCCGCGGTGGTCTAGCGGTTCTAGGCGCTCAGTCCGGAGCCGCGCGACTGCTACGGTCGCAGGTTCGAATCCTGCCTCGGGCATGGATGTGTGTGATGTCCTTAGGTTAGGTAGGTTTAAGTAGTTCTAAGTTCTAGGGGACTGATGACCACAGATGTTAAGTCCCATAGTGCTCAGAGCCATTAGAATTTGACAGTTTTTAATTTTAGAATGTAACTGTTTGTTAATTGTCTGAATTGCTTTGATGCAGAAAAGCACCTCAAGATCGCTAATGGTGTTTAATATATTTCTGGATTACAGTCACTGCAAATTTCATGCTACTTTATTAGTTAAACATTACGGAATTGTACTAATTTTTGAGTATGTCTTTTGATAGTCATTTATATCCAAAATTCTCATTACTAAACCAAGTTGTCTCAAAGTAGAAAGAGCAATAATCTTCTTTAAATCAAACTCAAAATTTACCCCCAATCTATCCATGTGAGTAATTCACTGCATTCTGCTACACAAGTATTTTATATGAGTAATTACGAGAGAAAGGGAAAGTCATTACAGTACGACACAAATAAATGGATATTATATTTCAACGGTTTGTATTTATAATTTCTGATATCCCAGAGTCGAAACGAAGCAGTGGCTCTTGAACAGTGCATCCAACCTGAGAAGCAGGTTTCCTCTAGAAGTCGAATTTTGCGGACGGAATTTGTAAGGCCTGTTCTATGTCCCGGTTCACTTGCTCTCAACAGGCGGTAGTAAACAGTGATGTTACGCTACTGCTAAAAAAATCGCTACCCAACTATTGATGCTTATCCAGTGACATGTCACACACACACACACACACACACACACACACACACACACACACACGAGCGGACGCACACGCTCTTACGCAACTCGCTTAAATTTTCATGAACGCATACCTGAAGAAAGAGCTTGCTTAGTTTAGAATACTTTTAATTCCTTACAATTACGATCAGTCTATGCCGTACGCATGGCAATTGCGATATTTACTATAGACAATAACATGATCAAAAACAAAGTGTCAGTTCTGTTTAGTCTCTGTAGTAATTATTTCACTCCCCGCGGGATTAGCCGAGCGGTCTCAGGCGCTGCAGTCATGGACTGTGCGGCAGGTCCCGGCGGAAGTTCGAGTCCTCCCTCGGGCATGGGTGTGTGTGTTTGTCATTAGGATAATTTAGGTTAAGTAGTGTGTAAACTTAGGGACTGATGACCTTAGCAGTTAAGTCCCATAAGATTTCGCACACATTTGAACATTTTGAGCAATTATTTCACTTGTGCTGCAGATACGTATTCTGCAGTCATTTTTATTCTGACTAGAATTTACGTCACTTCGCCGTCGAATACTTCTTTCAAAACTAGGAAAGCAGCACACTTTTTCTGAGTCTGCAGTTGGCACGATGTACTGAAGTAATGTAGAGATCCATCATCCGCATGAAATATTTTTCTTGAGTTCATAATTGGTCTCATAGAAGAGTTTTGTTAAGAGACGGACGTCAGACATATATGTACACTGTTGCGCATTTCTCATTTACCTTTACGACAAGGAGCGTACATTGCACACTTTCCACTCACTTCAGACTGTTCACCATGCAAGAAAAGTGTCAAAAGTATTCTAGAACAAATCATTCCAGAAGTAATTCACATAGTGACTTCTCCATGATAACCAGCATGGATTTTGAAAACATCGATCCAGCGAAAATCAATTCGCGTTTTTCACGCGAGGTATTAATAGAGATAATCAGGTGGATTAGGTATTCTAGACTTTGTAATGGCTTTTAGTTTACTACTAGACGATAACTAAGGAAAATATGCTCCTATGTAGTATATAAATAGATTCTGAGATGGACAGAAAATTTTTTCAATGGAACGACGCAGAACGCTTTTCCGGCCTGAGACTCATCTACAGAACTGAAGTAATACAGAGCGTGTACCAAGTTAAGTAGAACCACAACCATTCATGTTATACAATCACTACTTAGCGCAAAGCTGCATCAGCAACCCAAGGCTCTTCGCAGGTTACGAATTTATCCGTAAAAAATAATAAGAACTTCCCGCCGGTTCTCGATATATATTAGCCGAGAATAAAGAGAGGCAAGTAGCTCTTAATGTAAAGAAAATCAGAGGTGAATATTTAGCGAATAGCAAAACGTGCAGTACTGGAGTACATGATTAATAATTACATTTAGAATCAGTCATGCATACAAATATCTGTGAGTAAAATTGTGATGATTTACGGTCTGGGATGATAGCAGAGGATCAATTATAAGTAACAGAATTCGATTAGTTGACAGCATTCCGGGACACTGCCGTTTGTGTATGAAATACTTTTTTTTACGAAATACTTGAACATATCATTCTGCAGTATTGCTCAAAAACATGAGGACTCTTTCAAGTGAAACTAACCATATTCAAAGATGGCCGCAAATGGTCAATGACTTGTTTTACTGACGGGAGATCATGGGAATAAGAAAAGCGAGACTAGAGCGAGGACCGAGAGATAGAGTTAGTCATTTTACCTCCCCTCCAGACGCGAACACAAAAGGAAAGAAAACAGATAATGTTCCTAAGACTGAAGTGAGTTTGATCCTTGTCAAGGAAATGGTTACCGTTGACGTCGATGAGGCGCTGTGCTCTATTTATCCAACTGTGAGACACCATCTGTCCGAGGGGTAGTAGGAACAGTATTTCCAGTGTTCCGCTGCAGCTCTTCCAGTGTCTGAGGATTATTTGAGTACATATGACCCTTCAATTTCTCCCAGTCCCACAGGTAAAAATCGCAAGGAGAGAGATCAGGCCGTCCAGATGGCCAAGAGATAGGACTCCCTCTGCTGATTGTACAAGGTTATCACAGTGATGTGTGCTGTTGCTCCGTCTTGCTGAAAATATCTGTTCATTAGTTCATCTTTTCTGGGTCGGTACACGTATTGATTAAGCAGTTTTGGGACGTATCAGTTAGCAATAATAGTTGGGTGAAAGAATCGTATTACGATGCGAATACCAGACATTATGTGCCAAACAGCAATCTTGAGATAATGTAACAGTTCTGCAAAGTACTGACGGGGTTTCATGATACATAATGGTACATATTTAGTCAGTTCACATACCTTGAAAAGCTGATTCAGGCCTCATGTGACAAATGAAAAATAAAACTAAACTAAACTCCGTCCGAACAGGTCTCGGAAGGCCCAACGGTACCGACCGGCCTCCGTGTCATCCTCAGCCCACAGGCGTCACTGGATACGGATATGGAGGGGTATGTGGTCAGCACACCGCTCTCCCGGCCGTATGTCGTATACGAGATCGGAGCCGCTACTTATCAATCAAGTAGATCCTCAGTTTGCCTTACAAGGGCTGAGTGCATCCCGCTTGCCAACAGCGCTCGGCAGATCGGATGGTCACTCCTCCACGTGCTAGCCCAACCCGACAACGCTTAACTTCGGTGATCTAACGGGAACCGGTGTTACCACGGCGGCAAGGCCGTTGGCACAAATGAAAAATGGAGGGTCGAAAAATCCGGGATCCACTTCTCCGAGACCACTGGCAGAGATGAAAACGTGGAAGTTCGTGTGGATGCTTTAAAGTTCGTGTGGAAGCTTTAAACCACGCACGACAGTAAGCCTGTAAGAAAATAGATGCAGGTCCGTTTTGATATCGTTTTGTGAGGACTATCTATTAACCACTTATGGAGCCGTGTCGGCTCCTATCGATATGGCACGTGGTTACGCTCTTTGACCGTTATCAATGTGTGTGTGAAATCTTATGGGACTTAACTGCTAAGTTCATCAGTCCCTAAGCTTACACACTACTTAACCTAAATTATCCTAAGGACAAACACACACACCCATGCCCGAGGGAGGACTCGAACCTCCGCCGGGACCAGCCGCACAGTCCATGACTGCAGCGCCTGAGACCGCTCGGCTAATCCCGCGCGGCGACCGTTATCAAGCAATGGCTGCGCGCATCGGTCACAGAGGGCGTACGGGGCGAATTAAGAGCCTTTTACAGGTGTACTGGGCACGCGCGTGGTGGATTCTTGATGTGGTGCTGAAGAGGCAACGTTCCAGCGGAACTGGCAACTGCGTTCGTTCTGCATTCTCCATGAAAAGGGAGCATATTTAGTTCCTTTTGGTTCGTAATTTTTTTTTTTCAAACTAATCAGCAGATGTGAACGACACAGATCTAATGAAAGCTACATGTAAGTGATAGATTTTCACGGAGCTATGTGATGGATCTTCACGGAGTTGTGCGTTATTCTCCGGTTAATTCTGAAGTTCGCAACAAGCGTGTGTCTGCGCGTGTACGTGTGTTTGCTCTGTGGTGATTTTTCTGTATACGTCTGCTGTGATTGTCTTATAGTTTATCCAGAGTGACCTGACCCTACGCAGCTGGCTGTTGTGACCATCTTGTATGGACGCTGAGCTAAATTTTCCTATCGAGCAACTGAATTTTCGAGTTGTGCGAGCGCCTCATTTTCTCGTAGAAGATGGGGGAAGCCGCTCTAAAACGACCCCTTAGAGGTGAGACTCGGTCATAGCTTAGCTGTCGGAAAGGTCCTTGATAGGTGCAAAGCCAACTGCAGTGCACGGTTCTGCTATGTAACATCTGCACGCGCTCTTCGGCGGCTTGAACCCACACGACGGCAGCGTGTTCCAGCACAGGGCGGAGCTCCGTCAGGTCAGACGGCGGTCTAGCGTGACACCAAGGTATCGTACCGTGTCACTCTGTAGAACAGGGCTACCTGCAATGTTAAAGGATGGTAGCGCTACGTGGATGGCTTGGGGAGTAACTGCCAAGGATTGCATCTTGGTAGTATGTAAAAAGGCGCTACTTGACGGCCCAGATGTACAGGTTATCAGAGGCCACCTGTGATGTTGGCATTCATGCTGAAGGTAATTGTATCCTCATCGTACAGCGCGATGTATGCGCTTTGGTGTTAGGTGGGCCAGCGGTTTAGAGCGTGTACAGTATCGATATAAGGACCAAGTCCTGCGGCAAGGCAGCGGTCGAGCTTCAGCTCGCACGTGGAAGGTCCTGTCGTCGAGATGAGACCGGATAAAGCAGAAATGTGCAACTGTCACCCTAGGCTAAGAAACTTGAACGAGAGGCCGTCAGGCACACACTGTTCAACACTTTACAAAGGTGGGGGGCACCACCCCGACATATTCGCGGCGCGCCAGAGCGCCGAAGTCATGCTCCATTAATCGCAGGAGCTGATTCTCGGTTGAATGACCCTACCGTAACCTGAACTGCGCCTCGGATAGTATTACCTCTAAAGTGACGTCGCGATGAAGCCTCTTGAGAGATACCCACTATCAAAGACCTTGGACAAGGCTGGTGTTAAGTTTATAAGTATTTGGTGATATGCAGGCTAAAGCAACGAATGAAAGTTTGTACTACGACTGACTAGGCGGATCTTACCACTACGCCACCCTGGCACAGTGGCTTTGCACAATCGCACGGACCACCGTAGCAGGCGTACCTCCTCAATCCAAATTCCCACTCACGCCTCAGGCCACTTGGTATTTCCCCGAAAACAGCTTTGGAGAGGCTCTCCAAATATATTGGAATAGCACTTCAGCATCGAATAGAACGGGGAATCCTGCTTGAACCCCGGCATAGGTTCTTTAATCAAATAAAACTCGATGGTTCTAGAGACCTTTCCTAGTTTCACACATCTATGATGTATACGTGCAGATTGAAACAACCAGTGAAAATCTGTAGCAAGACCGGGATTGCTTGTCCGCATATACATATATGTTTGAGACTTGAATAGCTCTCTGGAACCCCGTCGTTTCTTGATTAAGGCTTATAGGTCTATATTTCTGCGTAAGTCGCACATATTTGTCTTCTGTATGGCCACTATAACCGCCTGTTTTCACGGTAAGGTAAAGTAAATGGTCTGGAAAATGTTGTTGAATATGCTGACCAGATATGCGGCAGTAGCTGCTGGCGTCTGCGTCACTAGAGCATTATTGACATCGTCCAGCCTTCCTGATGTTGAGGCTGTGGAGTAGCGACGTGATCTCTTCACCTGATGTTTCTTCTGCTTCGTCCTCTTCACAGCTCACCGCAAGGTCTTGTGAGAGCATGTAAACTACATTTCGTCTGTGCCCCTTTTATATCGGTGTCGTGACGTATCTTTGGGTATGAAATCACGCACTTCCACATGACACAACAATCGGTTTCATGTTCAAAACAGATAAATCTAAAGTCTAAGTACTGTAATTACTCCGACATAAGAACTCGGATTTTTAAGAATGAAACGCCGCTGAATTCATCTCTACGATAATGGCGGCACAAGTTTCATTTCAATAGCTGTTACCGATCTGCCAGTGATTAATATAGCTATGGAAATACACTAAGAGTCGTCAAGTGAAGATTATCTCACAATTAATCAGAGTGAAAACAGAATTACGATATCTTAAATGGTCCCTGAAATATTTGAGATGAATAGTTTACACATTCGTGTATGTGTCTGTGTGTGTATTTTACCAGAAAGGCTAGAAAATTGTAAAAGAGTAGTACTGAAATGCCTGACTAAGAAATTTCGGGACGAACTCTACGAATACTTCAGTTGCCAACGTATTGAGACCGTGCATATAAAATGAGACCAATATTCGTTCTCTGAAGACGCACAGGCAACAATTTTGCCAACACTCTTTAGGGGAATGGTACGTGAAAAAAACCTTTGTACGTTGAACAGTAAAAGACACTCTCTCTGTTCAGCGTACCCTGTCAATTAACTGACAACTACCTTAATAGCTTTACATGTCCTACAGTTGTCGCTGGTTATGTGAAAGAAGTGTTGTTGCCATCCTACCAACTCGATAAATTGTGGGAACAGTAATTGATTTAGACATCTGATCTGAGTCCCAGTGGCCCCCTAGAAAAGATAGAGAACAACTACTGTTATGACAAATTACGAGATGACAAAAGCAAGCCAATATTTGAGATTTTCACTGGCAGTGACCAAACCGTCATACAGTAAAATTAATAGTAATTGTAAAGAGCTTCTCCGCCACACGACAGTCACGCTATACACTGACGCAACGGCCGGCCTCTGTGAATACGTGGTCAGCATCACGCGTCCACACCCACACTCAGCGACAAAGGTCGTCACGTAGAACACCGGTTCCCTAGTTTCTCGGTCACTGAATATCTTTACAGTGAACTTCCTCCTGTGGCATATAGAATTCACAGTGATCACAGTGGGTTATTCCACAAAATATTAACTGATACACGATATTGATAACTGGCAACATTTCCTCCCCAAAGCAGATAAGAGAGTTTTATTACGTGTGTCATTGAAATTACTGACCTCTAATTTGAATTAACGTAAAGATGTTCGTATTCTATTGCGTTTCACTGGTACAATTCGTACTGTTTTTAGTTTTTAAGTAAGTATTTTACTTTTTAAGTTGAATGCTTAATTAAAGCTTTGGGATAAACACAAGGTATAAATTCCACTTCTACTCTCTCGGGACTCGAAATCATTACCTGCTAGTTTATATTAGTTTCACGTGAGCATTATCTCCACGAACTCTCTTGTGGAAACTCTGATCATAATAGGTGGAAATAACGTATATGCTAAAGAAGAGTACGCGACGTCACCGGATAAAGAAACGACAGGACGAAGTAACAGGCAGAAGACACTCGAAGGCGATGTTAGAGCGCGGAAAAGACCGGCTGTCAGTGACAAAGCCACAGTTTCCTTTAGAAGTGTCCGCCTGCTTAGCTGGGTGGTAACGTGCTCACCTCCCATGCAAGCGGGCCCGGCTTCGATTCCCGGCCGAGTTGGAGATTTTCTTCGCGCGGTGTCTGGGTTTTGTGTTGTCCTCATCATCATTTCATTCTATTCACCGGCGCGCAAGTCGCCCAATGTGGCGTCGACTGAAATAAGACTTGCACTTGGCGGCAGAACTTCCCCGGATGGGGCCTCCTGGCCAACAATGCCATACGCTCATTTCCATTTCCTTTGGAAGTTTTGCTACGAGACCGTTTAGACATATGTGCTGACAGTACATTGCGATTTCGATGGAACAGTTTTCAGCTTATGCAATCTGGCCACGATCGCTACGTATTGATTAACAAACAGCAGCTCTGATACTAAGTGTCTGAGATCGCAGAACCCACATCCTGTTACCAATCCAACAAATATGAGGAATGTTTTTTTTCCACAAGGACTTAACTCATAGCGACAAGATACTGTACAATATAAAAAAAACCTAGATCGTGACTTCGTATGAGTGCATAAGGGGCGATCAAAAAGTTTCCACTTGAGGGCGTTGCTGAAGCGCATATGGAACGTAGCGCGTCTTCGATGTAGGTATATAAACATCGACATGTAGACAAGGGATCAGTGTGGCATTTATGTCTTCCTGACGAGAGTGCGGTGAATGACGATATGGCGACGTTACTACTAAATGCGTCAAAATAGGACCAACGTGCTGTTACTCTTTTCTTGGCTGCCGACGGACAAACACTGGAAGACTTCCATCGTATAGTGAAGAATGTGTAAACGGTAGCATGTCTGTCGAAAAACACTGTTGTGGAATGGTGTGCAGGGAGTGCTGCTGCTTCACGACAGCAAACGTCCCCATATCGCAACTGTCGTACGCAGAAGCTTTCGCTGATCAAATATTAAATGCACTGAATAACCGAACATCACCCATCCGGATATTTTATGATCTAGAAAAGACTTTTGACTGTGTGAATCATGAAATTCTTCTAGATAATCTTAAGCATTGTGGTATGAGTGCGACAGAGCACAAATGGTTTGATTCATATTTAACTGGAAGAATGCAGAAGGTTGAAATTAACAGTGCAGTCTGCAAAAATCAGCAGAGTCCTCTAACTGGGGAGGTATCAAGAATGGCGTGCCATAGGGTCCATTGTTGGGTCCCTTATTGTTCTTAACACATATTAATGATTTGCCACTCTGTATTCATGAAGATGCAAAGGTAGTTCTTTTTGCTGATGATACAAGTATAGCAATCACACCCAAAAAGCAAGAATCAACTGAGGAAATTGTAAATAATGTATTTCAGAAAATTATTAAGTGATTCTCTGCACATGGACTCTCACTAAAATTTGAGAAAACACAGTTTATACAATTCTGTACAGTAAATGCCATAACACCATTGATAAATATAGACTAAGAACAGAAGTCTTTTTCTAAGGTAGAGAATTCAAAATTTCCGGGTGTGTGCATTGATGGGAAATTGAGTTGGAAGAAAAACATCGATGATCTGCTCAAACGGTTAGGTTCTGCTACTTATGATATTAGGATTACTGCAAATTTTGGCGATAAAAATATCAGTAAATTAGCCTACTATTCCTATTTTCATTCACTGCTTTCAAATGGCATTATATTTTGGGGCAATTCGTCATTAAGAGAGAAAGTATTCATTGCACAAAAGCGTGAAATTAGAAAAATATCTGGACTCCACCCAGGATCACCTTGCAAACATTTATTTAAGGTACTCGGGATATTCACAGTACCTTCGCAATACATATAATCACTTACGAAATTTGTCATTAATAACCCATCCCAGTTCAAAAATAACAGCGAAGTGTATAGCTACAACACTAGAGGAAAGGATGATCTTCACTATTCTGGTTTAAATCTCACTTTGGCACAGAAAGGGGTGAACTATGCTGCCACAAAAATCTTTGATCATTTGCCAAATAGCATTAAAAGTCTGACAGATAGCCAACCAACATTTAAAAGCAAATCCTTCTGCTCAATAGGTGAATTTTTAGACATGAAGTAGTAACTGTAAAAAAAAAAAAAAGAATTAATTAATTATTTTGTGTAAAGAAAACTTACGTTAAAGTGACGCGTTCAACGTTATTGCGAAATGTCGTATTCATGATCTATGGAACAAGGATTAATGTGTGTTTGTATGTATGTATGTAAGTATGTATGTATGTAAGTTCCGCAAACTTAGATGGGAGAGACTCGAGCACCCGCACTATAGTGCTGATCCATCCCCGTGCGTTCATCACGCCTCCGGTCCCTTAAAAAGAAGCCATGAAGGGTCAACGATTCCTCCCGGACGAGGGTGTGCAGCAAGCAGTTACGGACTTGGTCGTGCAGCAGGCTACCGTGTTTTATCAAACGAGTATGTTCAACTAGGTGCGTGAGTGGGAAGGTTGCCTGATGCTGCTGGCGATTTGCCTTATTGGCATACCATTCTGGACCGTACGGCCTTCGAACAGAAACTTTTTGATTGCCTCTTACAGTTTGGCTTTTATTGTCAGTCTACAAAAGAAGTCACATCTATTAGAGAATGAGAATTACTTATTAATCTAATGGAGTACATTGCAAACACGTACTACAAAAAATTTTACGTATTTTTAGGAGCTCCAGCTTTTTTCAAAAATGGTTCAAATGGCTCTGAGCACTATGGGACTTAACTTCTAAGGTCATCTATTCCCTAGAACGTAGAACTACTTAAACCTAACCAACCTAAGGACATCACACACATCCATGCCCGGGGCAGGATTCCAACCTGCGACCGTAGCGGTCGCGCGGTTCCAGACTGTAGCGCCTAGAACCGCTCGAGCTTTTTTCATCTTTTGCGTGTAACGGAACAAGGTAGTCTGCAAAATATAGATGCAATTAAAAAGTACCAGATGTATTGCTACAATATGGTGTCGCAGTTACACATTAAACATCATTTCGGTGTTTTTGTTGTTGTGGTCTTCAGTCCTGAGACTGGTTTGATGCAACTCTCCATGCTACTCTATCCTGTGCAAGCTTCTTCATCTCCCAGTACCTACTGCAGCCTACATCATTCTGAATCTGCTTAGTGTATTCATCTCTTGGTCTCCCTCTACGACTTTTACCCTCCACGCTGCCCTCCAATACTAAATTGGTGATCCCTCGATGTCTCAGAACATGTCCTACCAACCGATCCCTTCTTCTAGTCAAGTTGTGCCACAAGCTCCTCTTCTCCCCAATTCTTTTCAATACCTCCTCATTAGTTATGTGATCTACCCATCTAATATTGAGCAGTCTTCTGTAGCACCACATTTCGGAAGCTTCTATTTTCTTCTTGTCTAAACTATTTATCGTCCACGTTTCACTTCCATAGATGGCTACACTCCATACAAATACTTTCAGTGTTAATCTGTGTATGTACTGTGCACAGTGTCCGCGCATATTCACTAACGATAGTTGATGACAGATAGCCTCAGGTAAATGACGCAGTGGGTCGCGTTACATTCACCAGTTCTCCGTCACGTTTTAAGTAGACTCTGGTCAGACTTGACTATTAGTGTTCAAATGGTTCAAATGGCTCTGAGCACTATGCGACTTAACGTGACTATTAATGTGAATAACTTGTCACGCTAGTTACCGAAGACAGCGAAAAAAAAATTAACTCTAAATAAGGCTGTTGTTTGTTTATATTTGACTGTGTATTTTCTATGGAACATCTTACATCACCTCGTTGAACAGTTCACTGGCTATCCCCGTCAATGGCTGCTAACTGAAAATGAGAACGAGAGAACATTCATTTCCATGGAAAAAAGAGAAAGGCTAGTTACGGACCAGTTATTCTGTTGTCTGTTTTGCGAGTCAAATGGTTCAACTGGCTCTGAGCACTATGGGACTTAACTTCTAAGGTCATCAGTCCCCTAGAACTTAGAACTACTTAAACCTAACTAAACTAAGGACATCACACACATCCATGCCCGAGGTAGGATTCGAACCTGCGACCGTAGCGGTCGCACGGTTCCAGACTGTAGCGCCTAGAAACGCTCGGCTACCCCGGCCGGCTTTTGCGAGTTACTTTACAGTAAATGATTCGTCAACGTAGTGGACTTGTAGCCGCAGTCCCTGTCCAAAGCAACATGATGTCCTTTTTAGATAGTAAAATATTATTTTGTGAATATTGTACAAGCTTGCTGTCACACATCGTTCACTTAAGAACGTTGTCAATAATGTGTCTGTGCCAGCTCACAAGGCTCAAAGAGATTCAAACATCCAGCAGTCAACCGTCCTGAAGAGAACTGCTGCAAATAGGTCGAAACGTTGGCAATTCAGTTGCTTTAGTTTCATAATGGCGCGGCCTAACACCCTAAATTATCTTATTCAAAATTAAAATATAGGTTTCTTTGTCATAATTATCGAAAACTGAGGTAATGCTATCAGGTTTCCAAAACTGACATGACTTACATGGTAAGGTAGGTTTGATTTTTCGCTATGCCTTTTTGAAGCAATTTCTTCATTGGTTAGTGAACTCCGATTCTGATTTTGAATTCGTCCGGCCGGTGTGGCCGAACGGTTCTAGGCGCTTCAGCCCGGAACCGCGAGACCGCTACGGTCGCAGGTTCGAATCCTGCCTCGGGCATGGATGTATGTGATGTCCTTAGGGTAGTTAGGTTTAATTAGTTCTAAGTTCTAGGGGACTGATGACCTAAGATGTTAAGTCCCATAGTGCTCAGAGCCATTTGAACCATTTTTGAATTTGAATTCCTCCACATAAAAGTAAATAATTCTCAAGAGTTATTCTACTGGTAAAGAAAGTTTGTCGACAACAAGTCAAATCAAACGAACCGTATGGCAGTTCGACAAACGAATATCAAAAGTAGTGGTAACTGCAAATTTGTACCAGACCGAGACTTCAGATCTCCTGCTTTTCATAAACAACGACCAAAAAGTAAATACGATCCAGTCACATTAATGTGACCACTGCCTATGTTCGACGTCAGCGTGCAAAAACCAGTCACAGGCGACAGGTGGCAGCACTAGCTGTGGAGTGTGTATAAAGCGTGTGAGGGGGACAAAACAGTGCAGTCGTTATAGTAATTCGGAAACGGAGCGATTTATCTGAAGTACAAACGGGGATCTTGGGCTTTCGGGCCACGGGTGGAAGAATTTCTGAAACTGCTAACTTTGTAAACAGTTCGCATGCTGCATGGAAAAATAGTGCTACCCAAAACGGCGCCAAGGCAGCTGTGATGCACCACGGGCCATAGATGACAGGGGTGTATGACGGCTGCAGAGATGGGTACGAGCAGCTGTTGAGTAAGTAATCGCCCAGATGAAACAACGGCCTACCACCATTGTCTCAACGAATGTTCAGTGAACGTTGTTGCGTATGGGCCTACATAGCAGGCGCCTACTTCATGCACTCTTGTGATGGCTGTGCATCTGCGACGAAGGCCGGTATTTGCTTGGAAATTCGCAGCTGGACGTCCACTGATTAGAATCTGGTGGATTTTTCGGATGAATCGCGTTTTATACAGATGGGAATTGGCGTGTACGACGTGAAATACCTGAAAGGAAACACCGTGCAACACTCATCGGTCTGGGGAATGAAATGAATTTAAAAAAATGTGACTGGTCAAAAAAAAAAAAAAAATAGAGAGAGAGAGAGAGAACCTGACTTCAAGTAATTAATTTAAAAGAATTGCTCTGACTGGAAAGAAATCCTAGCAATGACCTATATATTTCATTAAGCACTTACCTCACAAAAATCTTCATTACGCGAACTACTGCAATACAGCGAGCGTCAATACTGCCAGCTAAATAAAAGATTCTAACTGCTAAAGCCACTACTACTAATAGGCACGTGGTTAGCAAAGGAAAGATTTTGTTGCAAACAAAATAATGTATTTTTTTTTACCTTGATAATGTGACATCCAGTTCAGACACGAATATAAATCGTCATTGACATCTGGTACAAAGGTATATAATCGTGAATAATATTCAATCTCTAAGTCGAATATGTACAGATCGTTAGCCTACGCTAACACTTCAGACCTCTACCCTCCATCAATGCTAACTTCTCACATCTAACATCCATCACTGCTGTCTGTTCACTTCCAACTGCCCAACAGTACTTCCATCACTACTGGCGACTGCACCGAGCGAGGTGGCGCAGTGGTTAGCACACTGGACTCACATTCGGGAGGACGGCGGTTCAATCCTGCGTCCGGCCATCCTGATTTAGGTTTTCCGTGATTTTCCTAAATCGCTCCAGGCAAATGCCGGGATGGTTCCTTTGAAAGAGCACGGCCGACTTCCTTCCCTAATCCGATGAGACCGATGACCTCGCTGTTGGAGAGTAGGAGGAGGAGAGGGGCAGTGAGAAAGTGGGGGGTGGGGGGGGGGGGGCAGTTTACGATGTACATCTAAATCCCATACATGTTTGGCAGTTGCGAAGCGTTGATGAATTCGTTTGTAAAATTAATAATTAGAGTCCACTGCTTCGTGAATAGACGTATCATGTCAATGACTGGAGTTTCTTTCTCTGCTCCTTTGTATAAATTTATGTGGCAGTATTGAGGCCACATTACTGCCAAGCGGTGCGTGATTAGAGCTGGAACAGTAAGTATATTTTTGTCATTTCGGAAAGTAAATCGTTCTTTTTTGTAATTCAGAATCTTGAGCATCAATTGATCGATAGCACTCTAACGAGTACTTTCTCTCATCATCTTACGTGATGATGTTTATTACTGATGGGAAGGCGTGCTCTTTTGGAACGTTTACTAATTTGTCGGTGTTTTCAAGTTAGTCTCCAATTAATTTTTAATCTAATACTTTTAGGAAAATCGGATTGTTCAAAACACACATGCAAAGTTAACTATTGAATTTGGGGATTTGGCTATTTACGTAGTTTCGTTGTGGGTATGTACTGAAAGTTTCTGCTCATTTTAACTGCTTCAACTGTGGTTTCTTGGTGAAACATTGTATACTGTATCAACTAAAGGAAACACTTTTTTTACCTTGTTTCACAGATTTTATTGTTAGTGCACGACTTAGGTTTCGAGTTACAAGACTATTTTCTAGTACACAACTGATCCCAAAGGTGGGAACCAAGCCAAGATAAACACGTCAGTTTCTCAATCTATCGATTCTTGGCTTAAAATACAAAAGTTATCTCTGCTGATAGTTTTGACAGAGTTGCATATATATTTTACGCCGGCCGGTGTGGCCGTGTGGTGCTAGGGCCAGGCGCTTCAGTCTGGAACCGCGTGACCGCTACGGTCGCAGGTTCGAATCCTGCCTCGGGCATGGATGTGTGTGATGTCCTTAGGTTAGTTAAGTTTAATTAGTTCTAAGTTCTAGGGGACTGATGACCACAGATGTTAAGTCCCATAGTGCTCAGAGCCATTTGAACCATTTTTTATATTTTACGTAATTCATTACGACAGCATTTACAGCAACTACGAATAAATAAACATGGAGTATATGAGCGTGCACGGGAAACAACTGAGGTTGCTCATTCTGTAGTACATGTGGGGATACGCACAACTGTTTCTTAATTTCTAGTGTTTCTGAGTGAGCTTTGCACCATTTTCCTCTGTGTGAGATCTCCATATGTGATATGTGTTCGTGATTCTCGTTTAGGCAATGTTCGTCAAAGGGTGACTCTGGCGTCTTTAATCTCCAGTTTCTATGGTTTCACTCTGAGCCTGGTACAGATTGGTCTCCCAGCCTGCAGGACGGACGCACTTCCCAGATGATCTTATAAACCCCGCTTTTCACGATGACTGATTATTTATCTTTTGAATTGAAGAACCGTCTACCTAATGATGAAATCTTCTCGGGCTTCCATACGGGTAGCTACGTCGAAAGTCCGCGACGTTTCGATGAGTGTCATTCTCATCATCTTCGCCAGAAGGTTTCATCAACAGTATACACCGGGAAAGCCTACATTCACATACGTCTACCTAATGCCCCTGGGACATAGAAAAACACTGAGAAACCCTTTGCCTTTAAATTTTTGCTTATGTTATTTGTAATCTTACATATAAAAGCTAAACTACACCATTTCTTTTTCGATCTGTCTACGTTGTTCATTGTGTGCAATAGGAATCGGGCTTGCGTCTTCAGTTTTGTATTGAGAATTTTGTCAATAATGTTTCATTCAAATTCATTATTTATGGTTATGTTTTTGTTGCACTGAGTTCCTGGTCATAGTCTTCTTGGAACATGAGGAGGGAAAAGAGATGCTTAATCATGTGGTGGGATGCTGTTTGTTTGTTAGGCTATAGGTTGTTGAGAGGAAGCTGTGTCAGTAAAGGAGTCTTTCCGATAAATTTTAAATTTATGGTTGGCAAAGAGTGAGCCACAGGCAGAACATGGTGTGTATTGGTACAGATAGGTCGATGATTATCTCTGTATGTGGAAAGGTTTCACTAGTCAACTCCAGAAGTTCTTCGAAAATACGAATCAATGGTATACTAACTTAAAGGTCAGTGTCGGGTTTGGAGGTTACACCATTAATTTCCTAGACATCAACTTACGGATAGAAAATAGCAACCATAAATTTAAATTTTACCGTAAAGACTCCTTTACTGACACATCCATCCCAGCTTCCTCTCAACATCCAACAGCCCACAAACATGCAGCATTCTACCACATGATCCCCCGTCTCCTTTCTACCCTATTTTTCAAACAGATTATGATCAGCATATCGATGCAATAAAACAATAGCTACAAAAATAATTTGAATCAGACATTACTGACAGAACTTGCAATTAGAAACTGAAGAAGCAACCCAGATACCCTCTGTACCCGTGAACAACTTAGATAGACCGAAAAGCAGATATGTAGTTTACCTTTTATAGACAAAATTTCAAATAGGATAAGCGAGATTTTAAAGGCAGAGTTTATTTGTTTCTAGTGTTCCCATTTTCGCAGCAGCTGTATATAAATTACAATAGTTCGAAAGAAAAACGCCTTTTTCGTGCTGCACATTATGTTTTTCTGTATTTCACACACATTAGGTAAATAGATGTTTCTTCAGGTCAATTGATAAACAACCAACCATATTGAAAAGTGGGGCTCATAATAATATCTGCCAAGAATCGATGCATCAAGTAGTTGATGCGTTTATTTTTGCCTGGTTCCCATCTGTGGGGTCAGCTGTATAATGGAAAATGGGCTTATAACCTGAAATCTATGTCGTACAATAACAGTAAAATTTGTGTAACAAGGCTAAAAAGCGTTAGGATTCGTAAATAGAATGTTTCCACTGTAACTGAGGATTCTGTGGAATGGAATAATTTAGAGATTTATTTCAGTACGGTATTAATCATGACTCAATGTGATTTTGGTTTAGTTATAACTCGTACATTATTCAGTTTATATACTTTTTAGTGTTCAGTTTATGTAGTTTTTAAATATAAATTTATTATCAAAAGGTATCTCCACGGACTTTATTTTGATTCTGAACAGTTTAACTAAATATAGGGAAGAGTTTCACGCAGTCAGAAACGTTTTCTGGTGTATGTGTTGGTTTTTGTTAAAGGATGATGGAATAATTCTGTTTACTTCATTGTTTTATTCTTAGTCCTTCTGACGGCACTGATGACCAATTATTTCTTTAGTGGTTAGGAATGTGTGTGTTCCATTGCGCTTAGTTTTTCGATGTATAGCGTTATGTGTTCCGTGTCTTTAGTGCATCCTCCTTGCGTTCCAGGTTTGAGATCCACGAGAAACATTTCACACATGCAACTTTCACACTCTGAATTTAATACTAGTTTAACTTGTTAAGCGTTTGTATCACTGTGACGGAGTCCCGTTAACTTTGGGCGATCCATGAGTCGCATGTGAACGTTCGTCTTAATTCTGTGGCCATATGCAATTCCTGTCGTCACATATCGTCATATATTCTAAGAGAGGGAAGTCGTATATATGAATCGCGTAACATTTGTACTTTCTGTATCCACTGCTTCTGCGTTGCACAGACAGAGACAGTCAAACAGTAAGGCGTGAGGATACTTCCCTGGTGTAAGCTGTATGAGGAGGTCAGAATATCGGGCAGAATGCTGAAGGACGGCAACATTAAGACGGCGCACACTAATTCATACACAAGATGACCTCCGTTCGTTGCTTGAGTCAACCACTGTCTTCGTCTGGGGCTCCAATGACATGAAAATTGTAATTGCGCTTAAAAATTAACAGTAAGACTCGCCTGATCACGTAAAGAAACTTTATCCTACCTAACACACACTGTCGCTACTTTGATAATTATACGTGCGTAACCCGTGGATACACGCTTTATCTCAATAAAGCAGCTGATGTATACAACGCGGGCACTCGAAGAATAAAATTCCTAACTTTTTTTTGGTTTTTCAACTATGTATGAAAACAAATTTTTTTCTGATATTTTCTTATATTGGTCACAGGCGAAGAGACAGCTGCCTTGTAATGTTCTGGGTGTTAAATTACTCCATATTCTGAAGGATGGTAGTGTGAACCGGACTACGACAAAAATGTACAGCTAACATGGGCTCTATAACGCATACCTTAAGAGCTATGAGCATTGAGTATTGCGAAACACATCTCTTCTATTGTAAGTTCTTTGCTATTACGAACTACCTACAGCATGCAGTAAACAAATGAGTGCACATTCGTCTGTTATTGTCTATGGATACAGCGTGTAGTAAAAATCTGTTGGTGTCGTTACTGTAAACCGTATTCGCAGTTCTGGGTAAGTGCAGCGCCCACATTAGTTCTAATGGAACTAGCTTGTATTATGATAAGTCAGATTGATCGGAGAGTTCCAGTACGTTGGCCATTTTGTTCCCCCCATTTTAATCCCTTAGATTTTTCTGTTTAGGAACACTTGAAATCTTTGGTGTGCGGAAGCCTCATTGATGACGTACACACACGACGGGAACGCGTCATCAGTACATGCCAGCGCAACCTAACATTGCGTGATCCCCTAAGACATCGGATAGAAGCGTGCCTTACTAAGGTTGGACACCATATTTATCACCTCCTTTACCGGTGGCTCACAAGTGCAGGTCGTATGTAATAGCAAGCATATTTCATTAGAAGCTCTGCTGATTCAAAGAACAGAATAATGTGTTTCCATTTGTTTACTGCATTCAGTAGATCGTTCGTAATAGTAAATAGTTTGCGATGGAAGAGATGCGCTTCACAGTAGCGAAGATGAACTGTGTTCATTGTTCTTACGGTATGCATTTTACAGCCGCGCTTACTTAAAATTTTTCTTCTTTTGATCGATACTGCAGAGTGCTTAATTTCCAGAATTTTAGGTAGCCTAACGCACATCTTCGTCCATACAACCTCCCAATAATAAATCGTTTTTTCCAAATACTGTTCTGAAATTCGGGTTTTTTAAAAACATTATTTCTTACACAAGGGCGTGTTGAAAAGTAACACATCCGAATTTTTCAATATGAAAACTCCTGAAGCTTTTTAAATAAAACAAAAATTATTAACATTCGGCATCTTTATTCTTAATATGTACATATTCACCCTATTTCTCAAAATAGCCACCCTGGTGACGAACATATTTCTGCCATCATATTATACTTGGATAAACTTCATGTTGGCTTCTGCCTCGGGTTCTCGGAACCCCGTCTGTCTCATGATTTTCCTCACGTTTCGCCAGCTCTAGTGGCAGGTACTGACAAAGCTTCACGCATTACTGCTGCTGTCCGTTTCGTTGTCTTTTTCATCACCACTCTCTTCACTTCTTTTGGTCGTCATTTAATTTAATGGTGTAAACGACAAACTGCCTCTGTGCTCATATATAGCGCCACAAACTACTGAGAATGTATAAAAACCAAAACATTCTATGATCAAAAGTATTCGTTTTATTCAATGAACTATCTCTATCGTAATGATGATCTCCAGATAGAGCTGTCTCCGTGAAGTTAACAGAAGAGGCAAATAAAACAGTCAGATTGGCATCGTCACATGGTAAGAAAAGAAGATAAAACTGTAGTAAATACTCATGGCCCATAGTTTACGACCGTCATTAGCATAATTTACGACCATCCTCTGCAGTAGAAAAAGGTTTTTATTGCGACTGAGAGACCTGCATGCAACTTACAAGTAAACATTCTGATACTAATTGTATTAATTTACCCGTCAAAGTCATAGAGCGCTCGAAAGACATTTCTGTTATGTCTATTTATAGAAAGAAACAGCTTTGTAACGATCGAAACCGATAATTGAATAAAACAGATATCTACGATCATAGACTGTGTTGGTTTTTACATGTTGCAAACTTTGTATCGCTGGTTTCTTCAAGGTGACCCTGTCACCCTCACCAAACTATTGTGAATGTAACATTGTAAGCTGATCATGGTCACTGGGAAATGCACGAAAGAAAAAAGTCGAAGTATTTGAGATGTGGTGTTACCGAAGGATGCTGCATATGAAATGGAGTAATAAGGTTTGAGGATAAGCAAAGAAATGAATATGTGGAAAAGACAAAGTAGAAGTGAGACAGAGTGATAGGACATGTATTAAAATATCAGGGAACAACTTCCGTGGTCTTAGAAAAAACCGATCGTAAAAACTGTTGTACGCTGAATGAAAATGCACGGCAAAACAAATTTTGGCGCTATTATGTATCTGTCTTTATAAGTTATGTCTAAATAAAGTGACAGGTCATCCTGGTGTTGCTACGTTCGGAACCAGTTTCCAGTAATTCTGCATCGGAACTGAAGAGAGTCAGCTTAGGCTCAGGAATGGCGCATGGTGAAACGTTGGGTGTGAGTTCTGCGGTTGAGTGATCACTCGACATCTTTCACGTTTGCTCAACCGGATCACGTAGCCACCGAGGCCGTGACGTCATTAGAGACACGATCGAGGAACGTGCATCGCGGCCGCGGGAGGAATTCGTATGCAGCTGGTTGCCGCTGAATGCGCGCGGCGCTCTCAATGCGAATGCGCATCCTTCACCTATTGTCAGTCAATGGCATATCCTTCTGTAAGAACAAACCCAACCGTTTACTCGGAATGAGACCATCGTCCATTTTCTGTATTCGAAGGAGGAGCAGCACGACATTATTCGTGTTAGAAGCATTCTCCTAACACGAATAATGTCGAGCTCTAGACTGAATTAAGGAACTGTCTGTTGGCAATTTCTTGTATTAAATTCAAGGAAGTCAACGCCGAAACTCTTAAAAAGAATGTTTCTGGCTACTTTACATTTAACAAAAGTGCTGTAATACAATAATATTTCACAAAGTTAGCTCACTTCATTGTACTGCTCATCCTAAAACGAACATCTTTGATTTCTTTTCATATCCTGCAGAACCTTGTTACGTAATGACACTTCAGAGTTGGATGTATCTAACATTGTCTGTTGAAATGTTTCCCTCTGGAATTTATAGTACAAGAGAAAGGCCTGGATTATTACCAGTATGAAAACTTGCCAGTAGGTCACGGCAAAAAAGTACTGATTATTACGCAATTCCGTGACGGGAGAGAGAATGTTCTAAGGTGGCAACCTTGATCAAAACATACGGATAAATGGAATTAATTATTACAATCATAAGATGTAAATAAGGTATTCAGGTAATTATCAGGTTACCGCCTATTAATAGCAGGCCGTTGAAGCGACTGCTGACGTCATTGCTCCAAGGAAATTGACCGACCAGCTCAACGTGATTTCTACGCAAAAAATATACGTAAGGAATGTTTCTGCTTAGCGATATTGAATACGTAGCGAGATAACACGTAACGCGTTCGGTTGTTCTACCCTGGAACAGTTCGTCACCGTTAGTTTCTTCACGGCCTCTGAAAAGAAAGATACAAATATTCGTACAAAGTTATAATTATTTTCATGGGATATGATCAGGACTGATATTATAATTAAATTCCTCTTAAATATTTCCAAAAATATCATCGTGCATAGAAACATGTGTACTTATTCTACAACAGTCAGGCAATAAAAGAAGCCACAGAATGACGACAAGAAAGGAAACGCGATATCATTTGTTTTACAGCTGAAGATATACGCAGTTCGTTTCCGTTTAGCTTCTACAGTAAAAGTCTCTGACAAGACGTATTTATTATCATTTTAATTACAAGAATCATTTCATATAGAAAAACAGTATACCAATGCATTAACGGTTCTATCGGTATTTCTCATCTCAGCTTTATACGGTTATGAAGTTACACGGGGGCAGCGGGCACTGTATATGTGTATTTCTTGGCTAGTGTATACAGGGTGATTTATTCCACCGTGTACAAACTCTAGGGATTGATCAATGAGAGGAGACAGAACAAAAAGGGTCTAATGAACTTATGTCCGTAAATGCATGGTTTCAATCATACATTGTTACAGAGACTGCGGTCTAATACGCGTTGTACCATGCAGCCACAGTTACAGTAAGGGTTGAAAATGGTTTCCATGTGTCTCAACGCATGCATGTAGGCGCCGTAGCATATTCTGTCTCACACGTTCACATCGGCCAGAACAGTGTTAAAGGCAGCATGAATACGCTGCTCCAGTGCCTCCACATCTTTAATGGGCTCTGCATACCCGATAGTTTTGAGATGGCCCATAACCAGAAATCGTACGGGTTGGGATCCGGTGAATAAGCAGGCCATGCAGCTGGAACCCTCGTCCAATCTATCGACCAGGGAAGACACGATTGAGATGCGTCCGGACGTTAACGGCAAAGTGGGCTGGAGACCATAATGTTGGAGCCACATAAACCTTCGAATCGTCAATGGCACTTCTTCCAGTAGGGGAGGCAATGTCACCCGGAAGAAAAGCCGGTAGTTCTGGCATGTTAGGCGACGTGGAAGGAAGACTACTCCCAAAATACGGTCGTCAATTATCCCGGCCCACACATTCCGGCTGCACCGATGCTGATGATCGGGTGTCACCATAGGATGAGGGCTCTGCATACTATCCCACAGATTACTGTCATGAAAATTGAAGATACCACTCTCCGTAAAGGTGGCCACATCTGTGATTAGGATGGATGACACCGACCCCGGAGTCGTGGTTGCCTGGTGAATAAACCAGTGACAAAACTGCTCCCAATGTGGAAAGTATGTCGCTAGTAACCTCTGCACAGGCTGGAAGTGATAAAGGGAGCAACAAGTGTCATGAAGAATGTTCCACACGGTCATGCGGCTTACCCTGTGCTGGCGGGCCAACTGCCTGGTGCTGACACGGCGATACTCTTTACTAATCGGCCTATCCTGGTAGCGATATGAAATATGACCGTGGATCACGTGTATGCCTATTGGATTTTTTTCTAATTGGATAAGGCTATCTTTCCCGAGGAAGTGATACCGACAAGTAGGAGGAAAGTGTACAACCGACCCTTCTGATGGAAGGTCTACTAAAAATAAAAAGTAATTAAACCGAACAGGGCTATAATTTGGAAAATAAAAGTTATTTTGTGCATTCACTCACGAACAATACTGGACGGAAAAGGGGTACCACTGATCATGAATCCAAAATTTACACTAATGAACGAAAAGGAAATAATTAACGATTGCCATCCCACTAGGGCAATTTACATCCAAAATCCTATACAAGATGATGGGAAAGAAAAACCTGTATTATTGAACACTGTCGTGGCAACTGAAGGTTGTCACATTTTTTGACACTAATTTTAAGTGAGTAACGATAAAGAAAACTGAGATGTCACTCTTACGTAATGTTTGGCATTAAATTTTGAAAAAGGCAATCGAATAACGATTTGAAAATATGTAATTAAACAGTATGTTAGTATTGAACTTTGTTACGTTACAATGACTTTCAGTGAGCTCAACATAACGTCATCAAAGAAATTTAGAAAAAAAGCAAGCACTTTTCACTTTGCTGTTACTTATTTTGCAAACTGGATTTCATATTATTGTCTGAACAACTGAGCATTTTTCGCTGACTTGAACAGAATTAAACACTAGAATACGTACTAAACCAAACAGCCATGTGCTCCAAGGTATATGTAAAATAAATAAAACTTTCGCACTCTTTATTTGTGCATTTCTTTAGGTTTGGATTTTTTCCAGTGATTGATTCTCAAACTTGAAAAATGAATTTGCTCACTTTAGTCATATACTGAAACCTCTGTTGTACAACAGTTAACTGAAAGTAGACTGAGGCTAAAATTCTTAAAAATGAAATTATTCATTAATAAACTGGCTGTAACTATGCAATTTATTTCTTATGACACTCAGTTAGCATATAAGGAAAAGATGGAACAAGGATCCTGCTTGGTAACAATGTCTGGGGGCAATGAGGACACAATCGCCCTGAGTTCAACTGATTATTATTTAAATAAATGTTATCAATCAAATCACATTCAGTTGTGCTGCTGGGTTAGCCGTTAATACTTTCTACCAATGAACAGTCTTACTTCAGTGCTGTGCATACGACGAAACTCGGAGCCGACGACGAAACTGTGTTGCTGGTTCAAATGGCTCTGAGCACTATGGGACTTAACTTCTGAGGTCATCAGTCCCTTAGAACTTGGAACTACTTAAAGCTAACTAACCTAAGGACATCACACACATCCATGCCCGAGGCAGGATTCGAACCTGCGACCGTAACGGTCGCACGGTTCCAGACTGTAGCGCCTAGAACAGCTCGGCCACCCCAGCCGGCTGTGTTGCTGGAACTGCAAGACGGTAGCATCTTGTGGAACCACGGCTAATTACAGGAACGGGCAATCGTAATTAATACAAAATGTTCAAATGTGTGTGAAATCTTATGGGACTTAACTGCTAAGGTCACCAGTCCCTAAGCTTACACACTACTTAACCTAAATTATCTTAAGGACAAACACACACACCCATACCCGAGGGAGGACTCGAACCTCCGCCGGGACCGTAATTAATACAGCCTCTTCCGCCCGTTCACTGTCCGTACTCCTGCTACTAGCTATCTGGCCAGCGCGCGTACATGATGCCGCCGAAAATGGTACTCTCTACTGCGAGAGCGTTAAGACCACACTTCCGCACACTACAAGCGCTCGAACCTGTCTCCCTCTCTCTCCCGCGCTCCGCGCAATGACTCCCTACCCAAAGATTTTACAAGGCACAAGCACTACTATTATTGTTGCTAGTCGATGCAAATAACATTTGCCCTGGCTTTTTCCCAGAGTTTATAAGTTTCACAGTAGAACACAGATAAATACAATGAGATGTCAGCAGCCGGCCGCGGTGGTCTAGCGATTCTAGGCGCTCAGTTCGGAGCCGCGCGACTGCTACGGTCGCAGGTTCGAATCCTGCCTCGGGCATGGATGTGTGTGATGTCCTTAGGTTAGTTGGGTTTAAGTTGTTCTAAGTTCTAGGGGACTGATGACCACTGATGTTAAGTCCCATAGTGCTCAGAGCCATTTGAACCATTTTTTTTTAGATGTCAACAGACTTATACCTAAATTTACACATGCAGTTCTAGGCGCTACAGTCTAGAACCGCGCGACCGCTACGGTCGCAGGTTCGAATCCTGCCTCGGGCATGGATGTGCGTGATGTCCTTAGGTTAGTTAGGTTTAAGTAGTTCTAAGTTCTAGGGGACTGATGGCCTCAGCAGTTAAGTCCCATATTGCTCAGAGCCATTTGAACAATTTTTTTTGAACCCGGGTCCTCTGCATAGTACCTAGACACGCTGACTGCTGAGCTAGAGAGATGGACAACGTAAAAATAAACCATACGCAGTTGTGCTTTATCCGCAGAAACAATGTAAAACCGATTACTGTAACGCAAAACAGAACTTATAGCTCAGTCAGTACGATATCGGACACTGACAAGTACGTAAACTGAAATATTGTTAATATTTGCAGCCATTGTCCTCAGCTGCTAACTTCAGTTACGTCATATAGATAAGGAAACTTCTGTCTTTTGCAATTGATATTTATTCTTGAGCACCAGACATGCTTCGAATGGGACACACTAATGAATACGACTGAGTATATCAAACATCAGTAGGTGAAACACGCCCGGTGCTCAAGAATACATTTCAGTTGCAAGGACGGAAGTTTTCTTATGTTTATGATAAAACATAATTAATAAATTGAAATTGTAAGTACTCTCTATATTTTAACTACTCGTAGTAAGTCTCCTTGGATTTCATTCACTTCAATCGGAAAGGTTTTCGATAATCAGCAATCTGAGTACCCTTTCTTCACTATCAGTAAAGTTAGTGTCTATTTCCAGAATGAGATTTTCACTCTGCAGCGGAGTGTGCGCTGATATGAAACTTCCTGGCAGATTAAAACTGTGTGCCCGACCGAGACTCGAACTCGGGACCTTTGCCTTTCGCGGGCAAGTGCTCTACCATCTGAGGTACCGAAGCGCGACTCACGCCGGGTCTCACAGCTTTACTTCTGCCAGTATCTCGTCTCCTACCTTCCAAACTTTACAGAAGCTCTCCTGCGAACCTTGCAGAACTAGCACTCCTGAAAGAAAGGATATAGCGGAGACATGGCTTAGCCAAAGCCTGGGGGACCGAGTTCGAGTCTCGGTCGGGCACACAGTTTTAATCTGCCAGGAAGTTTCTTAGTGTCTATTTGTACATGGTGATAAGTTCCAGCGAAAGCCAAGTGCCTGAGGGGTTACTCGACATTTTTAATCTCTTAACAAATTTCATAATAAAGTGCAATCCACAAAGTTTCGTTCTAAATATAGATTATACGGCTTGCAAAAGGGAGGATTACAAAAGGTGGCAATGGCGAAACAAACATAAAGAGCACAAGGAAACAAGTAAAGAATACTTCACGAGCAAAAGAAATCTGAGTGTATTTTTATTCGATTTTTTAAATTTTTTATTTTTCTTGAGTCATCAGTCTTCTGACTGGTTTGATGTGCCCGCCACGATTTCCTCTCCTGTGCCAACCTTTTCATCGCAGAGTAGCACTTGCAACCTACGTCCTCAATTTTCTGCTGGTATATTCAACTCTCTGACTTCCGCTACAGTTTGTACCCTCTACAGCTTCCTCTAGTAATATGGAAGTTAATCCCTTACGTCTTAACAAGTGTCCTATCCTCCAGTCTCTTTTTCTTGTCAGTGTTTTCCGCATATTCCTTTCCTCTCCTATTCTGTCCACAAGTTCCTCATGCCTTACCTTGACAGTTCACCTAATTTTCAAAGTTCGTCTGTAGCACCACGTCTCAAATGCTTCGATTCTCTTCTGTTCCGGTTTTCTCACAGTCCTTGTTATACTACCATACAATGCTGTGTTCTCAAGATACGTTCGCAGAAATTTCTTCCTCAAACGAAAGCCTGTGTTTAATACTAGTAGATTTCTCTTGGCCAGGAATGCCCTTTTTGCCAGTACTAGTCTGCTTTTGATGTCCTCCTCGCTCCGTCCGTCATTGGTTATTTTGCTGCCTAGGCAACAAATTCCTTCATGTACTTCGTGATCGCCAATCCAGGTGTTAAGTTTCTCGCTGTTTTCATTTCTGTACTTCTCATTACTTTCGCCTTTCTTCTGTTTACTCTAAATCCATATTCTGTACTGATTAGACTTTTCATTCCATTCAGCTGATCACGTAGTTCTTCTTCACTTTCACTCAGGATAGCAATGTCATCAGCGAATCGCATCATTGATATCCTTTCACCTTGAATTTTAATTCCACTCCTGAACCTTTTTTTATTTCCCTCGTTGTTTCTTGACATATAGACTGAACAGTAGTGGCGAAAGGCTACATCCCTGTCTTACACATGCCGGCCGCGGTGGCCGAGCGGTTCTAGGCGCTTCAGTCCGGAAGCGCGAGGCCGCTACGGTCGCAGGTTCGAATCCTGCCTCGGGCATGGATGTGTGTGATGTTCTTAGGTTAGTTAGGTTTAAGTAGTTCTAAGTTCTAGCGGACTGATGACCTTAGATGTTAAGTCCCATAGTGCTCAGAGCCATTTGAACCTGTCTTACACCATTTTTAATCGGAGGACTTCGTTCTTGGTCTTCCAATCTCATTATTTCCTCTTGGTTCTTGTAAATGTTGTATATTACTTGTCTGTCCCTATAGCTTACTCATATTTTCCTCAGAGTTTCGAACTTCTTGCACCGTTTGACATTGTCGAGTGATTTTACCAGATCGACAGATCCTATGAATGCGTCTTGATTTTTCCTTTGTCTTGCTTTCAATGTCAACAGCAACGCCAGAATTACCTCTCTGATGCCTTTCCTTTCCTAAAGCCAAGCTGATCGTCATCTAACATATCCTCAATTTTCTTTTCCACTCTTTTGTGTATTATTCTTGTAAATACCTTTGATGAATGAGCTGTTTAGTAGTTTGAGAGTTAATTCTCGTACTTGTCAGCTCCTGCAGTCTTCGGAATTGCGTGGATGAAATTTTTTCGAAAGTCAAATGGTGTACCGCCAAACGAGAATAGTCGTTTTGTTGTCACTTTCCGCAACGCTTTTAGAAATTCTGATGGAATGTTATCTATCTCTTCCGCCTTATGTGATTTTAAATCTTCCAAAGTTCTTTTAAATTCTGATTCTAATACTGGTTTTACTACCTCTTCTGAATCGACCCCTGTTTCGTTTTCATTCATATTAGGTAAATCTTCCATCTCATAGAGGCCTTCAATGTACTCTTTCCATCTGTCCACTCTCTTCTCTGCATGTAACAGTGAAATTCCCACTGGACTCTTAATGTTACCACCCTTGATTTTAATTTCACTAAAGGGTGTTTTGACTTTCCTATATGCTGCGTCAGTTCTCTGAACAATCGTTTCTTTTTCGATGACTCCAATTTTTCATGCACCCATTCCGTCTTAGGTTCCCTGCACTTCCTCCTTATTTTACTCTACAGCGACTTGTATTTAACTGTTCCTGAATTTCAGTGGACGTATTTGTAGTTCTTTCTTTTATAGATCGTCTGGAATATTTCTTCTGTTACCCATGGTTTCTTTGCAGTTACTTCTTTGTGCATGTGTTTTTCTTTCCAACTTCTGTGATTGCCGTTTTTAGAGATGTCCATTCCTTTTCAACAGTACTGCCTACTGAGCTATTCCTTATTGCAGTATCTGTATTCTCAGAGAACTTCAAGCATATCTCTTCATTCCTCAGTATTTCCGTGTCCGACTTCTTTGCGTATTGATTCTTCCTGACAACATCTTAAACTTCAGCCTACTTTTCATCACTACTACATCGTGATCTGAGTCTATCTCTGTTCCTCGGTACGCCTTACAATCCAGTATCTGATTTCGGAATCTCTGTCTGACCATAATGTAATCTAACTGAAATCTTCCCGTATCTCCCGGCCTTTTCCAGGTATACCTGCTCCTCCTGTGATTCTTGAAAGGAGTGTTCGCTATTACTAGCTGGAATTCATTACAGAACTCAATTAGTATTTCTCTTCTATCATTCCTAGTATCAAATCCATAGTCACCCGTAACCCTTTCTTCTACTTCTTCCCTCACAACCGCATTAGAACCCCCATGACTATAGATTGTCATCTTCCTTCACGTAATGCATTACCTGTTCAATATCCTCATATACTCTCTCTACCTCTTATCTTCAGCTTGCGACGTCAGCATGTATATCTGAACTGTTGTTGTCGATGTTGGTTTTTTTCTCAGTTCTGATGAGAACAACCGTATCATTGAACTTTTCACAGTAATACACTCTCTGTCCTACATTCCTATTCTTAACGAATCCTACTCCACTTATATCTTTTTCTTCTGCTGTTGATACTATCCTACACTCACCTGTCCAGAAATTTTTGTCTTATTCCCATTTCACTTCACTGATACCCACTATATCTGGACTGAGCGCCGGCCGGGATGGCCGAGCGGCTCTAGGCACTACAGTCTGGAACTGCGCAACCGCTACGGTCGCAGGTTCGAATCCTGCCTCGGGCATGTGTGTGCTGTCCTTAGGTTAGTTAGGTTTAAGTAGTTCTAAGTTCTAGGGGACTGATGACCTTAGAAGTTAAGTCCCATAGTGCTCATAGCGATTTGAAGCATATCTGGACTGAGCCTTTGCATTTCCTTTCTTCGATATTTTTCAAATGGCTCTGAGCACTACGCGACTTAACTTCTGAGGTCATCAGTCGCCTAGGACTTAGAACTAGTTAAACCAGGGCGCTAATGACCATTGAAGTTGTGCGCCCTAAAACAACAACAAAAAAAAAAAAAAAAAACTAGTTAAACCTAACTAACCTAAGGATATCACACACATCCATGCCCGAGGCAGGATTCGAACCTGCGACCGTAGCGGTCGCCCGGTTCCAGACTGCAGCGCCTAGAACCGCACGGCCACTCCGGCCGGCCTTTCAATATTTTTCTCATGGTCACCTCCCACTTGGCAGGCCCTCTTTGAGATCCGAATTGGGGACTATTCCGAAATCTTTTGCCAATGGATACCATCATGACACATTTTCAACTACAAGTTAGGTTAATTTAGTCAAGTGACAGTGTAGACTACATGTAGATATGGATGGGAGGAAAACTAGTGAATAAGACTCTTGAATTACTGGAGCCCGAAGTTGTTGAAAGCTACTTGGATACGTGAAGATAATAAACTGTATCGTTTGGGGTGCAAAAAGAGGTTCACGGAAAATCGTTACCAACAGAAGAGGACGCGTGCTGTGGAGTAGATGATTAATGAAGCTTACGCGACGAAATATTTGTCAAGCCCATAGAAAGGCATACTGGCTGTTTTGGGGCTCTGTAGATGGTGTAGAATTGGTGACCCTTCACCGTCGACATAAACAATGGAAGTGAAGCTGTACGTCTGTACCAGTCTGTTTTATGGAAACAGGGCAACTAGATGGTTATACGTGGGCAGCGTACAGAGTGGCAGAAACGAGCTAACGTGACTGGATGTGCCTCTGACCTCACCGTGATGAAGTTATCATTGGTGCGCCAACGCAAACTGTACAATACATTTACAAAGAATGGTGTAGCACTCGCACTCTTGTAATACGGTGTTAGAACATTTTTCGTTATAAGATGCTAACCGACAGCGTGGGGTGGGAGGGGGAGTGGGTGGGGGGGGGAGGGGGGGGGGGTGGAGACGAATTTCACGTCTTATCAATGAGAATCTGTTTAAAATCCGACAAACTGCAGCTGTCTGCGAATGTTGGTCTATCTGAACAAGTTTCCTCTCGAACGTTGGGAAGAGTACTGCATGAAATGGAGCCGGCCGCGGTGGTCTCGCGGTTCTAGGCGCGCAGTCCGGAACCGTGCGACTGCTACGGTCGCAGGTTCGAATCCTGCCTCGGGCATGGATGTGTGTGATGTCCTTAGGTTAGTTAGGTTTAAGTAGTTCTAAGTTCTAGGGGACTGATGACCACAGCAGTTGAGTCCCATAGTGCTCAGAGCCATTTGAACTATTTTTTGCATGAAATGGACATTTATTACTCACAGATGAACTTGTAGCTGCACATCTTCAATGGGCCAAACAACACAGAGAGTGGGTAGTAACTGCCTGGAAGCTTTTAGTTTAGTGCGACGAGTCGTGGTTTTGCCTCTCATCAAATATCGCAAGGCGTCGATTACCCCGACAGCCGAATGAGGTGTTTGACCTGTAATGTGTGAAGGATGGAGTTCAGGTCAAAGGTGTTTCGCTGATATTTTGGGGGTGTTTTTTGTACCGTAACTGGATCCACTCATCCAGGTTACCATGAATATGAAATATAAAATTTATTAAACGTTCTAAATGGCAAAGAGTTGCCGCTTCTTTTACATCTTTATTAGGAATATGCTGACACTCCTATCTTCCAAGGGGAGAGCTGTATACAGGTTATTATTTTGATGAACTCTCAGACACCTTTCGTATCTGACTGGTCGACTGAATCAACCGGTGTTAACTCCATAGAAAATGTCTAGAATCAGATGGTAAAACGTATCTATCAATATCCTCGCAGTTTAGTAGCTCTGCGTGATGTTATAATCAGTGAGTAGCTTTGGCGAGAGTTAAAACACACGGAAGTTTCACCGATGAAATAATAATAGATAAAGAAATCAGACAAGGAGATTCACTGAGGCACTGCTTAATAATAATAATAATAATAATAGACCACATAATTGATGCCATAAGAAACAAACCAGGCTATAAAATGGGAAATAAATGGATAAATATTGTGTTACGCTGATAATGCTGAACTGATAGAAAATAATGAGGATAATTAGCCTACAAAGGTGACTTCACCAATTAATCAAAACAGCTAACCAATTTATAAGGGGCGATCAAAAATTACCCTTCGAAGGCCATACACTACAAAATCGGTATACCAATCAAGCAAATTCGACGTGAGAATTCGGCAATCGCACCTTAGATACTTTACCCAAGCAAATGATTTTCTTGTTGACGAGTAGGTCTCTTTGCAAACAAGACAATGCGTTTCATTCTCATCTGCAGAAGAGCTGTTGGGCTCACACGTCTACAGAGTCTTCTGAGGCTTGTTGATGGTCTAGATCCGGAGTCCAACAATTTTTTTAACCTGTCGGGAAGATGATTTTGTTACTTTGAGTTCATTTTTGTACGGAAACTTCCTGATCAAGTTGCTTTATCTTCTTCATCTTTTTGAGGATCTCTCTTGTAATGAGGAACTGACTTTACACCCTAAGGTGATACGAGTATAATGAACGAAGACTGTCTGCACATCAGTCGATGTAGCAGGATGTCGAGAAGAAGCAGCCCAGGCAGTTCATTTTGCACTGTTGCTCTTCCAGTGTGTGGAAGTACGAACAGCTGAGCTATTTGGTACTGGGTTGCCATTCTTTTTGGATGGCTGATAATCCATATCTTAATTTCGTGACCATATAAAGCGCTTAATGGTGCCGTCTCATATGAAATATACCTATTCGATAAGGACTAACTAATCAGATTATTAGTGAATAAATTAATCCAAACGTTGGCGCAAAAATTGTACATTTCACAGGGTATATTCGTAAGAGCGTGCAAATTTAACGGGACATGGAGAATGCTCCACAGAACAATGTGAGGTAGGGAACCTGAGGTCGGAGAAGTCAAGAAGATAATAGGAATAAAATCACACTACTGAATGCTTTTTTATTTAAATTTGTGAAGTTAACTGCTGATAGCATCATTGAAGGCAGCATAGAATCAAGTAGGTAGAAAGACGAGGGCTAGTAGAAGACCTTGGGTAGCAGAAGAGGAGTTGAATTTAATTGATGAAAGGTGAAAATATAAAAATGCAGTAAACAAAGTGAGCAAAAAGGAATACACACTTCCCAAAAATGAAATCGACAGGAAGGGAAAAACGGCTAAACAGTGATGGCTAGAGGACAAATGTAAGCATGTAAAGGTATATATCACTAGAGGTAAGATAGATAATACCTACAGGAAAATTAGAGAGAACTTTGGGTAAAAGGTCAAGAGCTCGGATGGAAAACCAATTCTAAGCAAACAAAGCAGAAAGGTAGAAGGAGTATATAGAGCGTCTGAACAAGGCGGAAATACAGGAATACGGAATAAATCTGAAATCCCTTGTCAAGAGCACTCAACACTTCATGCGAGTAAAGAGCTAGTTGTGTTTCACAAGAACGATGTTTTCTAAATCCACGTTGACTGTGAGTCAATAAACCGTTTTCTTCGAGGTAATTTATAATGTTCGAACACAGTACGGGCCTCTAATTTTTTGGATTGCTCCTACTATCTTTCTTGAATATTGGTGTGACCTGTGCAGCTTTCCAGTCTTCTTGATTCTAATTCTGGATTATTTACTTTGTCTTCTATTGTAAAGGCATTTCGGAAGGGTGTGTTTAATAACTCTCCTATGGTAACACTGTCCTCGATAGTATCTCCATTACTATCGCGCAGAGAAGGCATTGATTGTATCTTGCCGCTAAGATACATCACATACGATCAATATCTCTTTGGATTTTCTGCCATGTTTCGAGACAAAGTTTCATTGCGGAAACTATTATAAGCATCTTTCATTGAAGTCCGTACTAAATTTCGAGCTTCTGTAAAATATTGCCAGTGCTGGGGATTTTGCGTCTGTTTCAATTTGGCATGTTTGTTTCGCTGTTTCTGCAACAGTCTTCTAAAAATGGCTCTGAGCACTATGGGACTCAACTGCGGTGGTCATAAGTCCCCTAGAACTTAGAACTACTTAAACCTAACTAACCTAAGGACAGCACACAACACCCAGCCATCACGAGGCAGAGAAAATCCCTGACCCCGCCGGGAATCGAACCCGGGAACCCGGGCGTGGGAAGCGAGAACGCTACCGCACGACCACGAGATGCGGGCGCAACAGTCTTCTGACCCGTTTTGTGTACCAGGGAGGATCAGCTCCGTCGTTTGTCAGTTTATTTGGCATAAATCTCTTAATTGTTGCCGATACTATTTCGTTGAATTCAAGCCACATCTGGTCTACACTTACATTGCTAATTTGGAAGGAGTGGAGATTGTCTCTTAGGAAGGCGTCAAGTGAATTTTTATCTGCTTCATTGAATAGGTATATTTTTCGTTTAGTTTTGGAGGATTTGGGGGCTACAATATTCAGTCTCGCTGCAACAACCCCGTGTTCGCTAATTCCTGTATCCGTTTTGATGATCGTTATTAGCTCAGGATTATTTGTTGCTAAGAGGTGAAGCGTGTTTTCACAACCGTTTACTATTCGCATGGGCTTATGAACTAACTGCTCGAAATAATTTTCAGAGAATGCACTTAGCACAATTTCGGATGATGTTTTATGCGTCCCTCCGGAATTAAACTTGTATTATCGCCAACATTACAATGGTAAATTAAAGTCACCACCAACTATAATCACATGAATCGGGTACGTGTTTGAAATCAGACTCAAGTTTTCTTTGAACCTTTCAGCAACTGTATCATCGGAACTGGGAGGTCAGAAAAAGGATTCAATTATTATTTTATTCCGGTTGCTAACAATGACCTCTGCCCATACTAAATCACAGGAAGTATCTACTTCAATTTCGCGACAAGTTAAATTACTTCTGACAGCTACAAACACGTAACTGCCAACCGTGTTTAGTCTATCCTTTCGGAACTCCGTTAGGTTCTTCGCAAAAATTTCGGCTTAGCTTGTCTCCGGTTTTAGTCAGCTTTCAGTGCCTATAATGATTTACTTCCGCATCTCCTTAAGCTGGCTTCTCCGGCCCAAGCTCCCCTAGCTCAAATTGTTCAGTAGAGTATTCTCCATGTCGTGTTATATTTTTGTATGCTCTTACGGAAAAACCCTGTAATTACAAATTGTAGTTTTTAAAATGTGTAAGCAAAAGTAGCGTGCCGGTAAAAGCATATATTTCTTACATCACGCAAATTATATGCAACGAAGTCATGGGGTAATATCAGGTAGTTCCGGTTTGCTTCTATCCAGATTTACCCCAACTGTACCTTATCAGTAACATTCCTTCTGTGTAAGAAAGAAGATGAACATGACACATGACACATGTTCACAAAGCCTGTCAAAAATGTTATTCACTGTATTAATGGATTCAATTCATGCCGGCCGAAGTGGCCGCGCGGTTCTGGCGCTGCAGTCTGGAACCGCGAGACCGCTACGGTCGCAGGTTCGAATCCTGCCTCGGGCATGGATGTGTGTGTTGTCCTTAGGTTAGTTAGGTTTAACTAGTTCTAAGTTCTAGGGGACTAATGACCTCAGCAGTTGAGTCCCATAGTGCTCAGAGCCATTTGAACCATTTGATTCAATTTATATACGACCGTATAAGTTCCTTATTTAACACAAAATATCACAATGTAAGGAAAGCATCCACAAAAATCTAATAAATTATTTTGCTCAGCAACAACGCTTCGGACACTAGCAAGCATCATGACGGTATTGAAGTTGCAGCCTGTCTTCATGATCTAATGGCCAAAAAACATTACCGACTCTTAAAGAGAAATATGATGGATCCCGTTTTCACCACCATACCCAATTATACCCCAACTTTCTCTATTGCATACAGCAGAGAAATAATTCGGAGACAATGAGTGTATCAACATGACAATGCACTCTGTCATAAAGTGATATCTACGAGGCAATGGTTTGTGAACAATAACACTCCTTAAACGGACTGGCTTGCTCAGAGTCCCGACGGGAATTCTCTGGGATGAGGCAGAACGTTGACTTCGCTACGGACTCTGAAGTCCAATAGCACCACCTTCTCTGGTTTCGGTTCTTGAGAGAGAGAGAATGGTATGTCATTCCTCTACAGATAGCCAGACGCTTCACTGAAAGTGTTCCCGCCTGAATTCAAGCCATCACATTAATGTTCACTAGCAGTTCCAACACTTTTGATCAGCAGTGTAACGTATTTTTGACGTTCGCAAAGAAATATTTCAAAAAATGGCTGAGTGTTGTGTTGAAACAGAGGCTGCAGGCCGTTCTAATCTCTCTAATGTCACCACTTGCTTGACTGCACTAATCTTTGTTTGCAATGTGATTCTAGTTACGCATGCATGATACAGAAACAAAAGAACTATTTCATTCCCTAATGTCATAAAGGATCATATTGGCGATACCACATCATTCCACGCTGAAGGTTTTATAGTGCAGATGGGTGTACTATGAATAGTGAACTCAAGAGCGTCTGCAAAGGCCTGTTCAAGGAACTTGTGATACTAACTACTGCTTCCCGATATAATGTATCTATTTCTGGCTGAAATTTATTATAAATATTGTATTTCATTCACGGAGGTATGTACCATCTATGCAACTAAATAAGAAGCAGTTTTATTATTTCCATGTGTTACTGTGTTACATTTTTCATGTTTTCTTCTTGTTTTTCATACTAGAATCAACTTTTGTAATATAAATGTCATGAGGTGAAACTATCGTTCGGTGTTAGTTACGATTTCCACTGCTGTTAGCCCATGTGTGTAGTCCAGCTCCAGCTGGCCATTTCCGACGTTCTTTCACTCACATTTGTTACAGCACATCACCGACATCACTCGCGCTTTCCATTTTCTGACCAACTTGTGTGTGTTTAAGGCGTGTAGTGTTGCCAACTGTCGCTGTGTATTTATGTTTCGACTTTTGTTTCTGTTGTGTGTGTGGTTTGATATTTTTCATTCTCTTTGTGTGTGTGTGCGCGCGAACGCCCGCGCGCGCGCGCGCGCGCGCGCGCGCGTGTATATTTTGTTACGCGTAAATGTGTCATTCTTTGTGAGAGCGTGTTTCTTTAATTTTTTAAATGGATATTTGCGTGTGTGTGTGTGCGTGAGAGAGAGACAGAGAGAGAGAGAGAGTTTCAGCTCTCTGTTTGTTATTGCTTTAGTGGCTAACATGCTCAGAGGGTTTGATCATTAAGTACTCTCTTTTTCATTGCAAGAGCGCTTCGCTTGTGAACATTTTCTTGTAATGTCAGGAGCTTTTTGTTATGATTATTCACTCTCATAACTGTCATGTCTAGTTCCATGTTGGATGGTACGTGTCTATGTTTTATTAGGCGGTCGGTGAAGGTAGAATGGTTAGTTTCATACTTCCAGATTCTTATGCATTCTTTATACTTAATTTTGAAGTTCCTACCTGTCATCCCCAGATATACTGACTCACATTCTTGGCCCTCTAGCTGATATATACTTGCCCCTTGGTATTTATCTGGTTTGTCTGTTGTTTGTAAAAGTGACTGGAGCGTGTTTCTTGTTCTGTAAGTAATGTGCAATCCCTGTTTCTTTAATATATTTGCTATCCTGTGTGTTGATTTATGTTTAAAGTGTACCTTTATTTTCTGTTGGCCATGCCATGGATGTTACTCGTATGTATAAAAAAGAACATGTATTGCAGGCCACGGAAGAGGCTTCACAAATAAAAGAAACGAAACGCGTATGGTAATAAACAAACTGCCTTTTATTCAGTTGCATAGGCGATACACATCTCTATGAATTTTAAAGCAAATAAGCAACGACGGAAAACAGAATATAACGATTGTATTTTATTTTAAAACGAACACCTTAGCTCGTAGAAGCAGTACTAGAAATAATCTTCATAGGGATTTAAATTAACTTACTTTGGTCCTAAACATTTTCATTATTCAATATCATAAGTTTTCAGTGATTTGCCAGCATGGGCTTATTCTACATGAAATAACGCGAGTGTTACCTAAAATCTGTCTTCTGCCCATCTTCAGTACAGCAATGTGGTGATTGTTAGTAAGTGCTGTAAACTGATTTTACATTCGATGACCCGTGGCTACAATAGCCTTAGAACTGTTATGTGCTCCTCAGTATATTATACATTTACAATGTTTTGTGACGAGTTTGCTATTACCTATAATATGAAAATTTGTTTAAGAGTTTTTGGGATTAGTCTACATCCGTGAGGGCCATTTCACTTAGAATCTGTTTATGAAAATAAGCATATCTCCTTTTTTTATAAATGTCTATTACGTACTCTTTTACAACTTTGAGGATCTCTTCACTATGGATGTTAGGGACATAAAGTATAATGTACTCCATGCACTAACTGTGACTAAAGAAGACAGTAGTAACAGACCGCATTCTAATGTTAGAGCGGTCGCATAATTGTTTCAGAGATAGTCGTCGTAGAGTGTTTGCGAACGATCCAGCTGAGGCGCTGTACGCTGCCAGCGAGGCGTAAACAAGCCTGTCATCTTGTTGGCCGGTCCCTGTGGGCAGTGTCACTGTAAATATTGTCGCAGGGCTGATAGCTGTTTGCACTCTAGCGGCATACAGCGAGATAATGACTGTAAGCAGGAGCTTTAGCCCGCCTGCGCAAACAATGCCACTGTTCACTGTTCCCAGTAGCACACAATCCTTTCTGACTTTCCTGCTATTAGTCTAGTTCTGCATTCAGTTCAAATAAGCTGGAATGAGGAACGCCTAGGAGACATGGGTTAATAGAATTATGAGTAACGCCTAAGTGACAGTTTCTATCATTGATAAAGGAAAGATTGTTTTCAAAATTTATATAGTTGACACTTTACAGTTAACTTCACAATATAAGCTCATATTTAGTAGAACAGTACATTGATCTTGGCTGTGTAATTAAGACCAAGCAGCAAATATTTCGTAACTTTACGAACAAAACATAGATTACAGTTTTATGACAATTTCATTACCGGTTTCGGCCGAATATTGCCATCTTAAGATCTAAAAATTAAAATACACGACGGTTGCTACTAGCGACGTCAGCTGGAGCGCCTTATTAAAACCGCAGAGTTAAGTAATAACGTGGTCTTAGCTGAACTGTTCGTAAAAACAATAGAAATAGATCACTGCTACCTTCTGCGACACTATGTTACCCTGAGACTGTTGTGATTACAATAGGTCAAGTAGGAGAGACTGAGTCCGCAGCTCGTGGTCTTGCGGTTGCGTTCTCGCTTCCCGCTCACGGGGTCACGAATGTTTCCTACCTTGAAATGACTGGTTTCATGTCATCATCATCATTCATCCCTATTATGGTGGGAGGAAGGCAATGGCAAACCACCTCCACTAGGACTTTGCCTAGCACGGCAGTGCGGGTCTCCCGCATCGTCCCCCATGCTTCTCGGAGTAGGGGATATCATAGTAGAGGGTGAGTAGCGTAATACTTATTTCGTGAACCGAGTTTCACCAAATTGTCATACAGTTTGTACACGAAGGGGCACGTAATTTTGTTACATTATACTCTTAATAAATAGAGGATTTGAAATAAGCATTTTTTAGGGTTCTGTAAAAGCGGAACCCCTGTTGCTCGTCTGTCTGTCCGACTGTTAAGACCCCTTTCTCTCAGGAATGGGTAGTGATACTAAGCTGCAATTTGTCACATACTATTTTGACGGTATAGAAGTTTAAGTTCCTAAGTCATGCGATCAAAACGAAATGCCATGTGTCACATATTTTGATACTCTCAAACTCACTTGTCAAAACGTACGAAGTGCTTCTGGTTGACTTAGAATAATGAATTTTTGCAAGAAGCAAAGTTTTACAGTACGAGTAAGGGAAGAAATTGTGAAACTGTTAATTTGTAAATATATCATACGAAAAAAAAGGTCATTCTTAAGAGTCTTACATTTCCCGGGATCGATATCTTGCCAGTATCGATATAAAGGCTAAAATCGTCATGGTTCTCGATTTTCGTAGTGGATTTATGATCTGTACACATGATTACGTTTGTACAGAATGGTCGGTGGGCATGGCCTATTCGCAATATTTTAATGCAGTGATAGTTTTTAACTTAAATCTAAAGCTCTTGAGATGAGGACCCCTTTTAATTTTGAGGTTAAAACTTTTCGCAAAAATATTCCATAATCCTGCGACCGGACCCGGTATTGCGGTATTAGCACCGCCAAGTGAGGATTTTGCATCAGGTTCCGCCGTTCTGTCATGCCTTTGAATTGTTTACTGTTTCCACATTTTGCTATTCACTTACACATGAGAACATAAATACATCTCAAAACGTTTTCCTAAGCGTTTAGACACGAATTTAGCACACAGTTCCGCTTACAACAACCGTAGTTCATTCAGTATATATGTCGTTAAACATACGACTAGGAGGAAATACGTTTCACCTTAGTAGTGTAGTCCTATCTCTTTGCTACATTTAGTGACGGGGAGCATGGCATGAGAGCTAGAAATGGTCGATTCCGGCTACCTTATCATGAATACATTTGTCGGATGCTTTCTGAGAAAAGTTTCAACGGATTCATTAACAAGCTTTGTATCACTGTCTTGGTCTTATCAAGAGCTATCGAGTGTAGTTAAAAAGTGTATAAAAAGTGAGACACCCAGAAGGGGAGGGGTAAAAATGAGTGAGAGGCCATGTGATGTTGTTTCAGTGATTATAAAACTGAGTCAAATCCACAAAGAATTTGGCTGTATGAGCACACGTATCAATATGACGCTGAACCCTTTTTGGACTGAATGGATGCACTTATTCATTGGGAACAGTGTCATAAAACCGCTGTATCTTCTTCTGTGGCAAGCCGGCATGTACCTTTTGTAACAAATCTTTGGTTTCCTGGATACTGTCATTGTGACTTAGTTGACGTTCGAACTGATCCCATACAATCATGTTCTGTGGCTAGCGTTGCTGCCTCTGGATCACGGGGTCCGGGTTCGATTTCTGGCCGGGTTGGGGATTTTCTCTACCCGGGGACTAGGTGTTTGTGTTGGCCTAATCATTTCATCATCATCATCTTTCGTAACAGTGGGTAGATTGGACTGTGTAAAAATTGGACTGTGTATAAATTGGGACCTTGTATGGGCGCTGATGACTGTGCAGTTGAGCGCCCCACAAACCAAACATGATCATCACAGTCATGTTTGTCGGGGAGAGATCTGAGGGTCTCGCTGGCCACGTAAACAATTGATACAGACAGGACCCGTATGTGGACGAGCATTGTGGCCGGCCGTTGTGACCGAGCAGTTCTTGGCGCTTCAGTCCGGAACCGCGCTGCTGCTACGGTCGCAGGTTCGAATCCTGCCTCGGGCATGGATGTGTGTGATGTAGGTTTCAGAAGTTCTAAGTCTTGGGGACTGATAACTTCAGATGTTAAGTTTCATAGTGCTCAGAGCCATTTGAACCATTTGAACGAGCATTGCGCTGTCGCGTGAGACGTAATACATGAGGACGCAGGTGTCCGTGATGTACCGTTGCGATGTCAGTTTTTCCCCGATCACTGCAGGCTGTGGCCTGAAGTTATGCCGTATGGATCCCAGCGATATGATACCAGGAAGAACACCGCTGCGCCCCTCCTTAACGTTCGAAGAACGCGACTCACTCATTTCATCGCTATATTCGCCGACGGTGGCCATGCGTTATAGTGTAGAACAGCAATTTATCGCTGTACACAATGCGGCGCCATTCACCTGCAGTCCATGCTTCCTGATGACGGCACCACTCCAAACACAGCCGTTTGCGTTGCGATGTTCGGTATCCTACGCATGGGACGGGAATTCATTTATTCGGCTGCTGCTAGTCTCCAACCGTTATTTGCCGAAAAACCTATTGAACAAAATGGTTCAAATGGCTCTGAGCACTATGGGACTTAACTTCTGAGGTCATCGGTCCCCTAGAACTTAGAACTACTTAAGCCTAACTAACCTAAGGACATCACACACATCCATGGCCGAGGCAGGATTCGAACCTGTGACCGTAGTGGTCGCGCGGTTCCAGACTGTAGCGCCTATAACCGCTCGGACACCCCGGCCGGCCTATTTGAACAGCTCGAACCGTTCGCGAAATATAACCATGTTATTGCTTTGCGCTACTCGTCCTTTATTATGTGTTTGATGGACAACATGGCGATCCACAATTGTTCTGGTCAGACTAGGTCGACAAGAACCTTGACAATTAGTATGTGTGCCGTCATGTTCCCAGGCAGTCCAACATCGCGCCACTGTCACATCCGAATGCCCCACAAACTGGATATTGCACGATTCGTGCAGCAGATCAAATGGAGACGCACGATGAGGTCCCTTTCACACTTATAAGGTGTTGGTAATGCTGTGTCATACGAGTACTTGACGCCTCCATGTTACTCACAGTGATCACGCAACATATTACGGTTAACTCCCTTATATACCCTACCAGTCCTGGTAACAAATCTAAACACGAACAACAGTAATGCAACACATCACAGAGAATTGCGACTCAAATCATTCACATACGCGTTGATGGTGTGCATGTGTGTGAAGTTACATTGGCCTTCGATACGTCTTCTCGGGGCTTCACTTTTTTTTTAGGCTCTGGTTATACACAGTCTAATCACATTTAATGTGACCATTTGACAAAAGATCGAATAACCACTTTTTGCAGCGCTGACGTGCAGGAAGAGAATAAATGAGATCCTGGGAAGTATTGTCAGGTATTTGGAGCCCTGCCCACTGCAGTACCATAGGCAGTTTTGCTAGGTTTCTCGGCTGAGGATCGATGGCGCAAACAGTCTGATCGAAGTGGTCTCACAGATTCTCGATTGGGTTCAAATGCTGAGAGTTTGGTAGCCAGGAGAGTACAGTAAACTCATCCTCGTGTCCTTCAAACCACGCACGTACACTGGGAGCTGTGTGACACGTTGCATTGCCCTGCAGGTAGACGCCAGCGTGCCGAGAAGAAAACGAACAGCACTTACGTGTGGACATGGCCCCAAGGATACAAGTATTCTTCAGTTGATCCATTCTGACTTCTAGAATGACGAGACCACCCAGGGAATTCAACGAAATGTTCCCCAGACAACAACGCTCTCTCCTCCGCCCTGGACCCTTCCGAAGATTGTTGCTTACTTTCAGACTTTTCACATCGTACACGCCAACGGCTATTTCTCTGATGGAGCGTAAAATGTGATTCATATGAAAAGCCCACCTGTCGCAATTCTCAGTGTACTTCCAGTTGCGGTATTGGCGTTCAAATTCTATCCTTTGTCACAGATGATCGGCAATCAGCATGTATGCATGAACCAGGCCACCTGCTGCAGAGGTCCTTACGCACCCATGTTCGCTGAACAGTTCTTGAGCAGACACTGTTGGTAGCCCCTTTGTTCATCTGGGTGCTCATTTGTTCAACAGTTGCACGTCTACTGACCCGAGCACATATCCGCTGCCGTCGCTAACCCCTATCATCTATGGCTCGGGGTGCACTACACCTGCCTCGGCGGTGTTTTTGGATAGCGGCATTTTTGCCACGTACTGAGGTGACAAAAGTCATGGGACACCTCCTTACATACCTTTATGCCATCATGGCTGTTCAAACTTTTTAAAAGTGTAACAGATCGCTCCTTTGGTCTTCTCAGAATGAGCATATGTTCTAAAATCGGGTCCGACCTTCTTTTGCTCGACATAGTGCAGCAGCTCGATTTGGCGTAGACTCAATAAGTTGCCGGAAGTCCCCCGCAGAAACATTTAGTCGTGCTGCCTCTATAGCGTCCATAATAGTGAAAGTGTTGCTTGTTCAGGATTTTGTGCACCAACCGACTCCTCGATTATGTCCCATTAATCTTTGATGGGATTCATGTCGGGCGATCTGCGTGATCTGCCCGAACCCATTAACGCCAAATTTCGCCACAGTCCTAACGGATACGTTCGTCGTGCTTTCCACTTTGATTTCTGCTGTTATTTAACGCCGCGTTGCTTCTCTGTTAGAACTGACAGCTCTCGTCAAATGCCGCTGCTTACAGTCATTATGTGAAGGCCGTCGACCACTGCGTTGTCCGTCGTGAGAAGTAATGCCTGGAACGTGGTATTCACGGCACACTCTCGACACTGAGGAACTCGGAATATTGGTTTCATTAACGAATTCCGAAATGGAATGTCTCACGTGTCTAGCTCCAGCTACCATTCCGCGTTCAGTATCTGTTAATTCCCGTCGTGCAGCTATAATCACATCGAAATCCTTTTCACATGAATGAGATGAGTAGAAATGACAGCTCCGCCAAACGCATTGCACTTCCATACTTTCTGTACGCGATATTACCGCCTTCTGTATATGTGCATGTCTCTATCCCATGACTTTTGTCACCTCAGCGTTCAAAAATGTTCAAATGTGTGTGAGATCTTATGAGACTTAATTGCTAAGGTCATCAGTCCCTAAGCTTACGCCGGCCGGTGTGGTCGTGCGGTTCTAGGCGCTTTAGTCTGGAACCGCGTGACCGCTACGGTCGCAGGTTCGAATCCTGCCTCGGGCATGGATGTGTGTTCAAAAACGGTTCAAATGGCTCTAAGCACTATGAGATTTAACATCTGAGGTCATCAATTCCCTAGACTTAGAACTACTTAAACCTAACTAACCTTAGGACATCACACACATCCATGCCCTACGCAGGATTCGAACCTGCGACCGTAGCACCAGCGCGGTTCCGGACTGAAGCGCCTAGAACCGCTCGGCCACCGTGGCCGGCTGGATGTGTGTGATGTCCTTACGTTAGTTCGGTTTAAGTAGTTCTAAGTTCTAGGGCACTGATGACCACAGATGTTAAGTCCCATAGTGCTCAGAGCCATTTGAACCATTTTTTGAACCCTAAGCTTACACACTACTTAACGTAAATTATCCTAAGGACAAACACACACACCCATGCCCGAGGGAGGACTCGAACCTCCGCCGGGACCAGCCGCACAGTCCATGACTGCAGCGCCCGAGACCGCTCGGCTAATCCTGCGCGGCCACCTCAGAATACTTGAAACATGGAGACAGGCGAACAGTTTTGAGACTTAGCCGTTACGGAAATGCTTCCACCTTTGGTCCGAAAACCAAAATTCATACCCTTTCGGACATCAAATAAACCTCTTAGTGTCCGCAGCTCGTGGTCGTGCGGTAGCGTTCTCGCTTCCCACGCACGGGTTCCCGGGTTCGATTCCCGGCGGGGTCAGGGATTTTCTCTGCCTCGTGATGGCTGGGTGTTGTGTGATGTCGTTAGGTTAGTTAGGTTTAAGTAGTTCTAAGTTCTAGGGGACTGATGGCCATAGATGTTAAGTCCCATAGTGCTCAGAGCCATTTGAACCATTTTTTTGAAACCTCTTAGTTTCCGAATTACAATGACTTCATGGTTTTGTGTGTCTCCCTCGGTACGCTTTATGGTCCCTCCACTGCTAGTGCTGCCACCTGTCGTCTGTGAGTAGTTATTACACGGTGTAGTCGAAGATAGGTGGTGGTCAAATTAATGCGACTGGCCGTGTATAAATACATATACAAAAACATTATCATTCTCAATCTCATGATACATTTTGAAGAAATTGTGAGATGTGCTAAATACTGTGTAAATTACAGATCGTTGGTGACTATTATTTCAAATGCTATTGAGGCGTAAGGGCATATGTATAAGGTATATCGCATTATGAATGAAAAATATTTCATTTAAGTAACAGCTTTTTGGCTGTAGGGCCATCATGAGGTACAAAAGATAAGTTTATATGGCTCTGAATTTTCTGAGAACAAAGATTTTAAATAACGTATATCCAAAGTGTCTTCATTGGTCGTCAAAAATGTTAGTTGACAGCCTTTCCGCTGTCCCCACCCACAGCGCTCCTGTAATACGACGCGCAATGAGAATGCGCTCCAGGTAAGGGCAAACCTCCCGACCCCGTCGTAATCGCATCCGACAGACCACACAGTCCCCCACGCTGCTTCGAGGCTGCTGACTTAAATAGCCGGCCCCGCAACGAACAACTGCCTCGCGGCCGGCCAAAGGGAAATCGAAAGCAGGGATGACACCAGCGGGACAGAAGTACTGGCGCCTGCAGCGCGACGTAACAGCTTTCATTCATAACATATCAAAAATTTTACCAAGAACCAACGGAAGAGTCAATAAGTGTGTGGTATTTTTCAAAAATGCAGATGCCAGTAACATAGGAGAAATGGAAGAATCCAAATCGGGCGTCAGATTGCGCTATCCCTTTAATGATTTCCTCTTTCTCTACACTCTTCTATCTCCTCTTGGTATATCTACGACACATAGTTTCTCTTCGCAGATGTACACACTCCTGATACCGGCAACACATGTACCAGTTTATTACAACATTCGTTTCAAAAATGGCTCCGAGCACTATGGGACTTAACATCTGAGGTCATCACTCCCCTAGCCGGCACGGTAGCTCAGCGTGTTCGGTCAGAGGGTTTTCTGCCCTCTGTAATAAAGAAAAACTGAGTTAATCGATCAACGACGAACTGAAATGGGTGTCTTGTGACGTCCGCCCCGAGTAGATACAACGAACGAAAACGAACAAAATGAGATTAAAAAAAAAAAAAAAATGGTCAGCGCGACACACTGTCAATCCTAAGGGCCCGGGTTCGATTCCCGACTGGGTCGGAGATTTTCTCCGCTCAGGGACTGGGTATTGTGTTGTCCTAATCATCATCATTTCGTCCCAAGCGACGCGCAAGTCGCCGAAGTGGCGTCACATCGAAAGACTTGCACCAGGCGAGCGGTCTACCCGACGGGAGGCCCTCGTCACACGACATTTTTTTTAGTGCCTTTGTTAGATAGTTGTATACGACTGTAATTGCTTAAATTTTCACATACTAATAATGTAGAAAAGCACCTTCTGCCATGCATTGTGAAATCACTTGCGGAGCGTACAGGTTATATATGATATATTTATTTACGACAACAACAAAACTTTTCAAAATGCAGTTATCGGTTTCGATCAGCTGATGATCATAGAAGCGTTTAAATGCACATGCTGCCAACGGTGACGTGAAGTTCCCGTTGATTTGTTTCATGGTGACAGTTGTCAAGTGGTAATCAGATACTGCATTTTGAAATGTTTTTGTGACTGTTGTCACAAGAAAACAAAGGACAATTACCCAGTCACTTATTCTCCGTTGACAGTTCCCATTTTATCCGAAGATCTGTCATATCAAAATGTTATAAACACTATCAGATTTCGAAAATCACTGTTGACAATTTATGAATGCTTATTGCGGATTACTTGAATACATAATAGAAAAGTTTCCGTGGTGTGACTAATTAATACTACGTTTCCAGGTGTTCTATCAAGTTGTTTCCATTTTCTGTACAGCATTTCGACGACGACCTAGCCATCATCTTCAGGTGCTGTGAGTTTTGCTGTTGTGTGACTATTTACATCCGAGTTCGATTCCCGACGCTAACTTCGCCCTTTGATGGTCTTTTTTTAGGATTCCGTACTGTGGTTTGCGTACTGTAAGACCTTCGGTACACACACCATCGGATTATTTGACTTGTCGCTCTAACGAAGTAGGCGAGTGTCAGCAATATGTCTCGTGGTCTTATCGTGGCGTGTTTATCTTCTGCCGTTAGGTCAGACGATAGAAATGCCACTTGCACGCTTAGAGTAGCAGATGACGGTGAGCAACTTTAAACAGAACTTGATTAATTTTCACACACATTTATTAAAATAATAACAAGCATAAAAATAACTTAACTGGTTTCTGGATGCTATTTACAATTCACAATCTGAAGTTCCTTTGGTCTTGGTACATTAATCTTATTCTCACATATCTCTGATACTTGACAAAGTGTCTATACATTTCTCTTCATGGCTATGTACAGGAATATGATAATCTTTATTAGGCGCAGACTGAAACTTGACTATAGACTAATGCAGACTAATGCAGATTGACTAATCGGAGGTCTGCACACTCGTTATAATACCTCGAGCATTCAGATATCACTGCGCGAGTGTGATCCGCGAGGAGAAAAGGTTCTACGTTAGCAGCAATCTCATTGGCTGCGTTACATATCAATACGCGGATCGGCAGAGGCAGAATTTGGTCCGTCTCTAAGACAGCGCCATCTCGTAGTGCGGAGACAGACGAGCGCTGCGCCTGCGCTGTTGTGCTCAGCGGGGCGCGCTCTAGTGGGAAAGTTGTGTACGCACTGACTACGCGGAACTATGTACACAACACGTACCTTTACCGGTAAAAACGGAACACTTGCGCGAACACTTTGTTATCCGTCTGTCTGCCTGTCCGACTACTAAACCCCTTTTTATCGAGAACTGGTAGACGTCTAAAGTTGAAATTTGTCACTTACTAAGGTATAAGGTCCCTTGGCGATGTAAAAAACAAACTTCTAAGTCCACGCATTTGAAAGATACAGTCATTTATGTCACATATTTTGATACTCGCGAAGTCTGTGTTTAAAACCTCTAAGGGTACTTTCCGTTGATGTAGAATCATGAAATTTGGCAGGAGGCAATGCTTAAAAGTACAAGTAAAGGAAATAAATCAGAAAATGGTTACTTTCTAATTACATCACACGAAAAATATATTTCTTTTGTATCCATTTGTTATTCGACATTAACCTTGAAATTGAAACATTTTCGGAAGTCTTGGGATTCCTGGGGCAGGTCTCTTGCAAGTATCAGTGTTGACAATACATAAAATTCGTCTAAATCCTCCATTCCAGGCATGGATGAACTGTCTACATACATAATTAAGTCTTTGTGGAACCCTCAGTGCACTGTCCTAATCGCAATGGCCAATGCTTATGTCTTTTTTTTTCCAGATCTCACACTAATATTCCGTGATCCGAAAATTCTCTCAGCCTTTTCCAGCTCTTGTGGATGTGATGGCCAACTTGTTCGGCTGTCGAAATATTGTGCAGAAAATGGGTGCAACTCAACAGAACCTGAAACTCAGTATAAATTAGACGATAATAAGTTTGCAGAGACATCATCGGATGGTTAAATACGATCTTGGAGCAAGATCGAAATCGGTAAACATTCAATGATTCTGTCACCATCACTGACCGCTCAGCTTGCTACAATCGTAGAACTGTTATCTTGGGTCATACGTTTAAAGTGCACGAGAAAGCAGTTCACCCTCGAGAGGTGATCGTTGATGGGAGGCTGTTCGCTAAATCAAGAAAGCATTTCATGTTGTAGACTTTTGGACTTTACCATCGACTGGACTACATTTCATTGTTCGTTTATTGTTTAGTTGTACAATATAAATTTACTAGGTGTACCTGGCACGCATTGCAATGCCAAGCAAACAAATAAAAGTGTTTCATTTATAATCTGTTATTAAAATACTTTTGGATACATAATATTTTTGGTTTTTTCCGTTCGGGGCGCCTTGTCGACTACTTTGAAATTTTGAGACAATGTTGCTTTAGAATGCGACCATGGTTTTATCTACTTTTTTTCGGAAAAGGTCGATATCGTGTTGATGTATGGCTATTGTGATCAAAATGCCCAACGGGCCTGTGCTATGTATGCTGCTCGGTATCCTGGACGACATCACATGTGGCTGAACACCTCCTGTTCCCTTAAATAACGTAACTATCCGGCGAACGGTCCGGACACAAAGCGAAAAAAGTGGTCCAACTAAAACATTCATATTTCTTTACGTACTACACGAATATGTAATAAAAATGGGGGTTCCTATTTAAAAAAAACGCAGTTGATATCCGTTTGACGTATGGCAGCGCCATCTAGCGGGCCAACCATAGCGCCATCTGGTTTCCCCTTTCAAGCTAGACAAGTTTCGTACTTTGTAGTTTTTTCGTTTGACGCTAATTTCGTGAGATATTTGGCACGGTCACGATCAATGGACCACCCTGTACAATACTACGCTGTGGATATGTAAACAGAGAGAGGTGATGCAGTAGTTAAGAGACTTGAAACGCTTTCGAGAAGACGAAGATACAGTTCCCCAGCCATCGAGATACAGGTTTTGGATGGTCCCTCAATTAAAAGCAAACTGTCACGATTTTACAATGGTTTTTGGAGAAGTGTATGGTTTATTACCTTATCCGTTCTTCCTCTGCCTGAGTTTCTGATCCCTCTCTAATGTCCTCCTCATCGGTAGGTCTTCAAATCAATCTTCCCTCATTCTGGACGGGTAGTAAGCCGTAATAATAGTAATAAATTTGTGAATATTGAGGATTCCATTTTTCAAACCGATGGTTCAGTTGGCTGGACTATGAGCTCTTTCGGACAGCTATGACTATTACAAGCTGTATAATGTGCCTTTCTGTGGAAACCAAGCAAGCTTCAGACCTTCTCGTGAGGTGGCATAAGGCACTCGAGTGGAGAACTGCCTTAGGCTTGGCTGTCGTAAACAGACGGCCGCGCGTGGTTTCCGCAGTTATTTCTCATGTTTATGGACCGCGGCACTGTCACAACAGCATTATTACCTCAGCGGAGCATGGGCGGGAAGTGGGTCAAGATAGCGGCGTGAACTCGTGTGCCGCGACCCAACCTTCGGCGGCGTCAACAGGTGCCACTGGGTGGAGACCGACGTCGTGAACGCGCGTTTATCTCAGTGGGCTACGAAAAAATTCCGTTGCAGTCCAACAGGATGCTTTACGGCACTTATCTGCCATCCTGCCGAGTAAACAGACACCATTTTCCACTCGCTCTACGTGTCTACCGTATTTCTGTAACGTAAGAAACGCATTAAGGTATTAGTACAGAAAAAAGACACATCACCTTGAAAAGGACAAACATTTTTAATGACGCATTACCTATTGGCTTTTCGTGTCTGAATCTCCGCCCGACGTTTGTTTAATGAGTACTCTGACGTTTCGCCAGCACGAGCGTCTGGCAGTGTTAAAGATTCACCCTGCATTGCTGGTGGCAGACTGGAGTCCAGCTTGCGTCCTTAGGTTATACGTACAATGGAGTGCAAAAATTAAGGACGAAAGTAAGTTTCGCACGTTGTGTCGCTGCCAAGTCACATAACTCTATGAAACTTAGACCATAAACAGAGAACTACTGTACTATAGTACAGAAGGCAACGGAAAGAAACACGCAATGGCAATTTTATTCAGAGACAATAATTACACTGACGTCATGGGGATTCATCACAAATGGAGGTACAACGTACTTAATAGGGAGACTGACCGCTAGGACGGTAATGCACGCTCTGCGATCGGCTCCTATGCTGACCACAATAGCACAACCCAACGACAGATCGATGCATTCAGTTTACGGATCCATGGATTGGAACAGGGGGTGAATTCTTGTGGATGGGCTTCCATTCCTCCGCCTGTGCGGTTGACAACTGCTGGATGGATGTTGAAATACGTCTCTCCAACGCACACCACACGTACTCGATGGGATATAAGTGAAAGAGTTCCTGGAAGTGCGCTGTTTGACACGGTCGAGTATTATCCGTAAAAATGAAAGTCAGGGTCGAAGACGTCTCTGAAAACGTGTCGAAGATGTACGCTTTCACCAAAATGTTGACCAGTCAGTGTACCGTGCTCAAAGATATGGAGAACAGCACATCGTTGCCACATTAAGCCCCCACACACAATAATACCTGGACCACCAAAACGATCATGTTCGACAATGTTCCTCAGCGCATTACGTGTTCCTGTCTCTTGAATATGAGGGAGTGTCCAGAAGGAGTACTCAGATTGAGTCTTCTCTCATCCGAGAGGGGTAGGCGACTACACTACTCGTTACACGTCGAAAATGATGGCTTTGGTGTTCAAAATGTTACGGTGTGGGTAGGCATAATGTTCCATGGGAGTCCTGACATCCAAATTGGCCAAGTTATAGTGGCGCTGTATTCCTTACCCATGTAGATCCCTCCAGGGGTGCATCCGGATCTGACTTCATTTTTGTGGATGACACTGCGCGTCGATATGGAATGTGCAGGTGAAGGAGTTCTTGAAAAGGGAGGATATTTGGCAAATGGAATCGCCTGCTTGTTGCCGCGACTAATATCCCACGAGCACGTGGGGCATGCGTTGAGGAGACGTACTGTAGCATGTCCACATGCACCAAAGACCGCCCAGCAGGTGTCCACCGCGCTGCAGTAGGAATGGAACGCCCTACCACAACTATTCCGTATCAACCATGTGGCCAGCATGAGAGGGTGTCGCAGAGCATGCACTGCTGTCCGTGGTGATCACATACCCTAATTTTCATCGAATTATGTTACCTAGCAGTGAGAGATTGTGTTGTAAGAGTTGCCCACTCCTAGGCTGTTTTGCTAGGATGAAGGCCGAGGAATCTGTGAACTAAGTATTACTTGAGCTATTTCTCTGAACACAACTTTTTGCCATATCTTCGGAGGCAGCTGGTGGCTGAGCAAGCCGGTGAGAAATCTTATCAACCCAGCTGCTGCCTCAGGCTGTCGTAATTCGTTGCATCAGCTCCGTGCCGAGGCCGGTGACTTCTAATCAACGGGTGGCCGCCCATGGTGTGGAAGCCGTGCCCCATCGGAAGCTCTGCGCGGAAATGGTGGCGGGCACGGCGAGTGTGTGTTGTGTTTTACAAACCATCCTGGGAGAACTCTGTCCTTCCCAGGTCACTTACCGTGTTGTCCCATTGGATGGAACGCGATTTCGGATGCCGTGAGGTCGTACTGAACACTGACCCTAACCCTCAGTTCGGCAGCGACGTAGGAGTTCAGACGTAGGAGTTCAGAGCAGTTTGTGTCTCAGGTTCGAACGGTGTTGATAGGACCCTGGACTAGCCATCAGTGGGGGTTGCTACTGGAGGCTGGCTTCTACCATCGATGTCTGTGGACCAGTGGTCATCTAGTAATGCAGAAGGAGTAAGACCAGTACCAAAACAATCTCATACACAAGATATCACAATGAAGTAATCAGAGAATCGAATACGAACGACGTGAACGGCATCGATCCTACTGACTCTAGCGTAGCGAGGAGGAGTATTTATGGCGTCTAGGAGAGACTCTGCTTTTTTATGTCATTCATCATCACCGAATCCGTTAAACTCTTTACGAGTTGTCAGCAGTCTTCCGTTCTGCTACATTCGCTTAACCAATTTGTTTGTCAAACTCCTGACATGCGTCGTTGCGTCGACCTTAGCGTTTCTTACATAATTTTGCAAGAGTAAGAGACAGACTGGTTTGCACTCGTCTAACAAATTTCCGCTGAGCTCGCTCACACTCATACGCAGATGTCGATACCGCATTCCAGTGACCGACAAACTCTATCGAAATTTTTACACCTAGCGGATGCCTCGTGTTTATACTTCCAAGTCTTTCAGCAATGCCCTCCTGTTCGGATTTAGAAAATGTCACTCCCCTGTTCCCTTACTTTCTTGGTGCGTAACACTGCAAAAGTTTTCTTTCGTCTTTAAGTTTTGCACACCAGTGTACTTGTTGCACCTACGTCTGAGAGCCGTTCTCCAGGTCATTACCGCTGTGACTGGAAAAAAGGCAGGTCACTCTTGTTTTCAAGAAGGCTTTCGAACATACCCACACATCTATAAGCCTATATCTCAGACGTCGGTCCGTTAAAATTTTGAAACATCTTTTATGTCGTGTTTTAAGACATTTCTGTTGACCGAAAATTTTTGTAGGAGTCAACACGGATTTCGGAAACAAAGATAATGTGAATCCCAGCTCGCTATGTCCTTGAGCTGCAGAAAGGAGGTGACATCGGCGTCCATATGGATGCTGTGTCCCTTGACCACCGGAAGGCGTTCGATACGGTCGCGCACTGCCACATAATGAACAAAATACGAGCGTACGGAATATCAGACCAGCTATGTGATTGAATTGAAGAGTCTCTAGTAAGTAGAACACATCATATCATTCTCAACGGAGAGGACGTTCAGACGTAAAAGAACCCTGAGAGAGTACTATAGGACCCTTACTTTCCATAATACACGTAATAACTTAGTGGATATTGTCGGAAGTTCCATGAGGCTTTTTATGGATGATGCTCTTGTATACAGAGAAGTTGGAACACTAGAAAATTGTAGCGAAATACAGGAAGACCGGCAGAGGATCGACGCTTAATGCAGGGATTCGCAGTTGATTCAACGTAAATAAATAGCGTATAATGTGTTGTGCGTAAGTAGGCAGAAAGACCTATTATTGTATGATTATATGATTACAGTACAACCACTGCAAGCAGTCACACCCATAAAATATCCAGAAGTGTGAATACGGAGCGATTCAGGGAGAAACGACCACATAAAAGTAATTCCAGTTAATGGGGGTTGGACTGTTTTAGGGGAAGAGACCAAACAGCGAGGTCATCGGTCTCATCGGATTAGGGAAGGAAGTCGGCCGTGCCCTTTGAAAGGAACCATTCCAGCATTTGCCTGGACCGATTTAGGGAAATCACGGAAAACCTAAATCAGGATGGCCGGACGCGGGATTGAACCGTCGTCCTCCCGAATGCGAGTCCAGTGTGCTCCAGTTAAGGCACTTGCCAAATAGATTCATTGGAAGAAACCTCAGGTAGTGTAATTCAGCCACAAAGATGATAGCTTACAAAGCCCTCGTTAGACCGTTATATTAAACCTTCTACTCAGTCTGGGACTCGTACGGGATACGATTGATGGAGAAATTAGAGAGAGTCTAAAGAAGAGGAGAGTGTTTCGTTATAGGTTCATTTAGTAAGCGCGAAAGCGTCTCGGAGGTGGTGTGCCAACTCCAGTGGCAGACGTTGTAAGAGGCGTTCTGCATCACGATGTGCTTTAAAGTCCCAAATCATATGTTCCTAAAAGATTCAAGCAATATATTGTTTCCTCCCACGTATTTCTTGAGAAAAGACCATGAAGATAAAGTTAGATTCGAGTTCACACGGAGGCTTCCCAACACTCGTTCCTCCTTCGAAGCACTCGCCATTGTGAAAGTGCGGAAGTGGCAATGGTACACAAAGTTCCCTCCGCCACACGCTGAAAGGTGACTTTCGGTGTATAGACGTAGATGTGAATCTATGGTCGTTCACTGCTCCATGGGAATCTAGGATGCATTTCTCCTTGCTAGCTGCGGTGGCCGAGCGGTTCTAGGCGCTTCAGTGTGGAACCACATGGCTGCTACGGTCGCAGGTTCGAATCCTGCCTCGAGCATGGATGTGTGTGATGTCCTTATGTTTAAGTAGTTCTAAGTCTAGGGGACTGATGACCTCAGATGTTAAGTCCCATAGTGCCTAGAGCCATTTGAACCATTTTTCCTTAGGTTTTCTTCTTTCTTATTAAAACTATTTCATTTTGTGAATTTCTGTGGCTTGCTCGAACAAACGGGCGTGGTAGGATCTTTCCGTAGCGAGAAAATGCTTGCCGGCGAATTTTTTCAGTTGCCCGCATGTTACTACTCTACTGGTCGACGTCGGAGCCAAGGTCTTGCTGCATAAATAAGCTTCCCATCATTCACGTACACGTGGAGTGCATCCTTTATTGTGCCAAACCAATGGAAGTCTGAAGTTGCGAGAATCAGACTGCAGGGTGGATGAAGAAGGACAGTCCAGTGAAGTTTTGTGAATTTCTCTCGAGTCCGCAGACTTGTGAGGCACTGCTTTGTCATGGAGAAGCAGAAGTTAATTTCCATGTTTGTGGCGATGAACACCCTGAAGTCTTTTATTCAGTTTTATGAGGGTAGCACAATACGTTTCAGAGTTGATCGTTGCACCATGAGGTAGAGCATCAAGCAGAATCGCCCCTACAGAATCCCAGAAGACTTTACTGCCTGAGGGTGCGGCTTTGAAGTTTTTCTTCGCCACTCCGTGGGTTGCTGTTTTCTTTCCAGTTTGAAGTGATGAACCAGTGTTTCATCGCCTGTTACGTTGAATTTTCACGACAAGCCTCGTAATGAGCAAGGTGTTCCGCACAGATGGTCCTTTTTCGTTCTTTACTGTCTTCTGTTAGGACGACCCGAGTGGCCGAGCGGTTCTAGGCGCTTCAGTCTGGAACCGCGCGACCGCTATGGTCGCAGGTTCGAATCCTGGCTCGGGCATGGATGTGTGTGATGTCCCTAGGTTAGTTAGGTTTAAGTAGTTCTAGGGGACTGATGACCTCAGATGTTGAGTCCCATAGTGTTCAGAGCCATTTGAACCATTTTCTTGTCATCTGTTAGATGGTGGGGAATACAGCAGGTGCAGATCTTTGAGTACCCCAACTGGTGGACCAGTGTGTCTGCATTACCAAAAGACAAGTCCAGTGGTGCAGCGACGTGTTTGATTGTGATCTGCTTGTCATCTTGAATGAGAGTGTCTGTCAGTGGTGACTGATCAGAGGAGTCAAGAGAGGCTGGACCTCCTCTCTTTCCTGTGGCAGATGTAGCAGTATTAGTAGTAATAGTAGCAATAATTGTTTTTGTTCAATAAACCTTTCTGCACTTTTGTCAGCGAGAGCAAAGATATTAGCTTGTATTATTTCTTCTAAAATGCCAGCACTAGCGAGCAAATGAATGTGCAAAAGCTTAACCCTAACCTAAGACAGCCGGAGGCGTGAAGCATATGAGGAGGAGTTCAAACACACACCCGACCTCCTGCAAGCGCTTGCCATGGTAACCTGATGTCACTGCTAAGAACAGAACAGGGGAACAGGCTGTTATAGCCATGTTACCATATATTATGGTGGCATGGGAGGCCAGTAGCTGTGGTGTCGCCTCTCTAGGTTTCTCTTACGTTAGATGTCCTGAAAGCAGTGAATATTTATAAAGCCCAACCTTGCACAAGAAATGACGTAACGCTTTCGAGTGAGGACATCATTACTTCGTCACAGGGGCTATTGTTTTCAAAGAGGTGTGAAACCGAACGACATGAAAATTTGAAGAAAGGACGTCAAACACCGGCGCTGCATCTTCTTCAGAAAGATAAGTTCATAACATGTGCATTCCAAAGTTCATGGTATGAGCAGCCCAAGTACGAGGGTTAAATGAAAAGTAATGCCTCCACCTTCGTTAATTGGGTTTGGATGGGAATATTTTAATAAATCTAACGCAGAATTAATCCTAGAATGTGATCTTTAATTACCAATATTCACTTTTCCACATAATCACCAGCCAATTGGACACATTTCTGCCAACGATGAACAAGTTTTCTGAAGCCGTCACAGAAGAAGTCAACATTCTGTTTCCTCAACCACAGTCTCACAGTTCTCTCAACGTCTTCATCAGAAGCATAATGATATCCCCGCAGATCGTCTTTCATTATTGGGGACAGATGGAAGTAAGACGGTGCTAAAGCTGGACTGTATGGAGGACACCGTTTGGTGGTGAGATTCAGTCTCTGAAGTTCTGCTGTGATGGCGCGTGAAGTGTGTAGTTTGGCATTGTAATGCTGCAGGAAAACATTTCCCTTTTCCTTGTGAAATGCCGATTGTGATTGCAATTTCTCTCTGAGTGATACGACGATCGTCCTGATCCAATGTGTGAACATTTTGCTTGTGAAACTCGGTGGTTGCTGTCACAGGACGTCCAACTCTTTGTTTTCACCCAGGTCAGATTTTCCCTCCTCAACATCTTTGAACTTACTCTCCCAACGACGCACAGTACTCACGTCAACACAATCAGCATAAACTGCTTTCGTACTCTGATGAATCTGCTTTGGGGTGACACCTTCTGCTGTCAAGAATTCACTGACTGCACGTTGCTTAAATCGCACCGAAGGACCGTCTGCGCAGGGTTCCATACTTTACACTGTAACAGCACAACCGTTCAATGCTAAGGCTTCCCTCCAATTGGAGCTGTAGAGAAGAGGTTCCGCAACAAGCCAGTACCTGCCGCATACCAATGCTGCCAACTGTTGAAGAGTTACGGAGGTGGAGGCATTATTTTTCAGTCAACCCTCGTAATTATGTGCTAGCCCTACAAAAGAGAAACTATTCTGCTCGCCATGTTTACTCCTAAGCACACGAAAAACTGTAAGATCCACCCTACATGTAGAATGTATCTAGAGATTTAGCATGGTATGCTCCTTCTAAAAACCATCTAAGTAGTTTTATTCCTTATAAAGAGCTATGCAAACAAGTGCTTAGTATTTCAGATCTACTTCATGAACATCACAAACCGATGAAAATCAGACAACAATGAAGCGAAAGTCAACAGAGAAACCATGAAAATTCTAACTGACATCACAACTCTTTTGTGAAAGCAAGGGCTAACTTTCAGAGGTCATGACGAGAGAGAAGATTCCCTGAATCCTGGAAGTTTCAGATCCATTTTTATTCTTGTGCTAAACAGAAACGAAGATTTGAAAGCAAACTGAAAGAAAATGGGCTGGTGCTACATATTTTCAAGAACTATACAGAATGAACTGATTGAATATATGGATGAAGATGTGTGAATATGTACATTCGCGTTTGGGTAGAACTTCATTTTATTCCTCAGTGTGGACGAAGCAACGGAAGTTTCAGGGAAGTCACAATGCTCTAGTGTTGTGAGAATAGTGGAGTCCAACGGCGCCATTCAAGAAAATTTTCTTGGTTTTCATGCTGTTAACCAAGCTAGAGCTGCTGCTGTTTTACTGACTGTGCTAAGTGGCGTGTTTCGGAATTGTAATAGGAAGAACAACCAGGTGGTCCAAGCATAAGATGGTGCTTCCGTTTTGGCAGGAGAAAGGAGAATTAAATGGCCTGTAAAATAAGGTATGTGAAATTGCCGCCCCCCCCTCCCCCCCCCCCCCCTCCGCCACCGTCACCGTCTGTTTTGCACAGCGTTTAAATTTAGTTTCGGAGGAGAGCTGTTCGTTTATAATAACATTATCGAAGGATATTTTTGTATATGCTTCATGGTATTCTTGCTTTCTTCCACCGGCCTTACAAACGCATAGCAATTCTCGACAGCATTCTTGATAAACGCATTCCTTCGGCAGTGAAAAGAGATGGTCTAGTGCAACGAGTACAAAAGAAGCCTGCGGATTTCAAAAATAACCTCCTAGACTTTGGAATTGTTGTTATTCTCCCTCTTTTTAAGGTATTTTTAAAAACTGAACAGCTTTTCAAAATTCTTCAGAAAGAGACCATGATGCATGATTTTGTAACAGTGTTGTCTCAGAATGCGTAGCTTACATAAAAAACTTGAGAAATGAAGATAAATTGACTGACTTCTCAAGTTCTTCGAAACGCTGGTCTAATTCGTACCTGAAGCTTCCATGAATAGAGCTCAAATGATGGATGAATGTATTAGCAATCCATTTATGTCAAAATGCAAACAGTTGTATTTCAAGGTATTTGACAATATTGTAATACGATTGGAAACAATATGTTCACGTCGCACCTAAACTGTTCTTTAAAAAAGTAGGCGATGCTACTCAGTTCGTCAATTTTGCCCACTGTTTCCCTGGAGACGGTTTGGATTCGTTACGGTGCGTCCTTCAGTCGCACTGGGTTACTTGTAGAACTGGAGACTGTATTTTATTCTCAGCATAAAAAAAAAAAAAAAAACATTTCACTCTGTCAGTTTTGGAGACATCATCAAAAGAATGATTGAGAATGAAATGAAACAAATTCTTCCAGAAGTTTTCACACTATTTTGTTTAATTGCCACCATTTCTGCAACAAGTGTTTCAGTTGAAAGTTTTTCTTGTCTTACACAGGTAAAAACGTATTTGAGAAATGGTATGACCCAGGACCGCTTATCAGCTCTTGTTTGTACCTCAGTTGAAAAACCAGTACTGCGAATACTTGAAAGTGGAGAGACATGGTATGGCTATGTTATCGAAAGATTCGGGAAGAAGAGGGACCACAAAGTTAACTTATTTCGTAAGTAATAACGCATAAATGCCCAATCTACCAGTTAGTTTATAAATAAAATTATTATTATTATTGTTTTTATTATTATTATTATTTTATTATTATTACTATTAGGAGTAGTAGCTATGGTCGTCTTAGTAGTAGTAGTAGTAGTAGTAGTAGCGGCCCTTAGGAACGCTAGGTGTGCGTACATTAAAAGGGAAGGAAAGGAGATTTTCATTACATTTCCTGCCCTCCCCAGAATTTAGGCCTATGATCCGTCACTGGTGTCCGTACTTCCAGTGCTGCAGGAGTCACAACTGTGTGCGGTCGACCGGCACGAGGGCTATCGGGCGTGATTGTGTGAACTTGGTACGATGATGACAGACGCCTCGCCCAACGACTCCCCGTGCTTTTGTTCACTGCCAGGTCATCGCAGACATTATGGAAGCGCTTATGAATATTTACGATGCTCTGGTTTTCCGCCAAAAGAAACTCAATGGGAACTTTCTGCTTGGCACGCACCTCCATTATAGACGCCATTTTGAAGGCTATTTGTAGCGCCAACACCTATCCGAACTTGATGGAACTATAGGGGCTGAAGCGGGAACATTACACGATGTCTCACAACAAATTCTGCGTTTTTTCAACCTAAACTGGCCCAGAAAAAAAATGTTGCATTTCTTATTGAACCCCTTTGCATATTTGCGGGTTTGACTCCAGTCCTCCACCAACAACTGAGGGTGAATGTTTAGGAATGACAGCCACTCATACTGTCAAAACGTTAGAAAATATCACTAAACAAATTTCGACTAAAGATCCTGAGCTGAAAACCAACAGACAACAGCCGGCCGCGGTGGTCTAGCGGTTCTGGCGCTGCAGTCCGGAACCGCGGGACTGCTACGGTCGCAGGTTCGAATCCTGCCTCGGGCATGGGTGTGTGTGATGTCCTTAGGTTAGTTAGGTTTAAGTAGTCCTAAGTTCTAGGGGACTTATGACCTAAGATGTTGAGTCCCATAGTGCTCAGAGTCATTTGAACCATTTGAACCAACAGACAACAAAAATGGCTGTGGAATCCTGAAGAGTTTTCTATCTTTCTTACTGGTTTTGCAATAATCCTGAAAAGTGTTGAAAGAGTCAGTCCGGCATGGGCTGTGTGCGTCCAGACAATAACAAGCAACATGCGCTGGACGTAAGTGTTTGAAAAAAGTGAGTGAGCGGCTTTAATATTCGTTCGAGTCGCTATGTGTCAAGTGGTCGGCCACATACTTGTCTGCATAGCCCATTTACGATTCAGTTATATTTTTTCTAATTTCGCTAAACTACAGGTACGATATGGCATATCTATAGGCGCCCCGTGAAAGGCCAGGAGAAGTAGGAAATCTCGAAATCCATTCCTCTCCAACGCTTGGAACCATGGTGTGAAGAGCTGTGAGGCATGTTCAGATCCTTGACCGTGCTGTCTAGTCCCCTAGTTTGTCACCAATATTAGAAGCTTGGGTTTACGATGAGGAGACATGTACTTTGAACCAGTCTCCAGTTGGCAATCTTCTTCACTAAAATGTCGTTTGTTTTAAGAATGACAAATCTTTCAACATGACACGTGGAGGCTCTTTTCTTCCACGCCACAACGACTAAAGAGTGTTTAGGTGCCAGTCACCTCTCATACTGGTGATGATGGTGGTATGAATTATTTAATACCCTTTATGTGATGAACAGTCCACAAATTTCGATGAATCTCCGATTTCTCTTTCATAGTGTAACACTTTCCATTCCCATCACTATACACTATCTGACTAAAATATGCAGACACTCCTATGGAACTGATCACTGAATGGCACGAGGGGAGGAGTATTGTGTTGTCAGTAGAGAAGCAATAACAGCAGAATAGTGCGGTCAGGTGGGCTCAGTGACTTCGAACATTAACATTTCATTAAGGTTTGAGGTGTTGGTTGACCATTAAGTATCCGCCTGAGATGCTACAGAGTCTATCCCCAGTGGCCTGTTGTGATAGATTGCCCCCAATAAGATTATGTGAACTAAAAGAAATCGAAGTTTCGCGATAGAAAATGGCTTGTCTAATGAAATGGCAACCGGTGGCCCCATTAAGCACAAAAATATGGGTACCACACCTCACACAGATACACTACTGACCATTAAAATCGCTACACCAAGGAGAAATGCAGATGATAAACGGGTATTCATTGGACAAATATATTGTACTAGAACTGACATGTGATTACATTTTCACGCAGTTTGGGTGCACAGATCCTGAGAAATCAGTACCCAGAACAACCACCTCTTGGCCGTAATAGCGGTCTTGATGCGCCTGGCCATTGAGTCAAACAGAGATTGGATGGCGTGTACAGGTACAGCTGCCATGCAGCTTCAACACGATACCACAGTTCATCAAGAATTGGTGAGATATCTGGAGAATGTGCTGGCCAGGGCAGCAGTCGAACATTTTCTGTATACAAAAAGGCCCGTACAGGACCTGCAACATGCGGTCGGGCATTATCCTGCTGAAATGTAGGTTTTCGCACGGATCGAATGAAGGGTAGAGCCACGGGTCGCAACACATCTGAAATGTAACGTCCATTGTTCAAAGTGCCGTCAATGCGAACAAGAGGTGACCGAGACGTGTAACCAATGGCACCCCATACCATCACGCCGGCTGATACGCCAGTATGGCGACGACAAATACACGCTTCCAATGTGCGTTCACTACGATGTTGCCAAACACGGATGCGACCATCATGATGCTGTAAACAGGACTTGGATTCATCCGAAAAGTCACGTTTTGCCATTCGTGCACCCAGGTTCGCCGCTGAGTACACCGTCGCAGGCGCTCCTGTCTGTGATGCAACGTCAAGGGTAACTGCAGCCATGGTCTCCGAGCTGATAGTCCATGCTGCTGCAAACGTCGTCGAACTGTTCGTGCAGATGGTTGTTGTCTTGCAAACGTCCCCATCTGTTGACTCCGGGATCGAGACATGGGTCCACGATCCGTTACAGCCATGCGGATAAGATGCCTGTCATCT